>NW_006442482.1:265455-332897 GCF_000325575.1 Pteropus alecto
CGGGCAGGTCGGGGAAGGGTTTTCTGAGGAAGCGGCTTTTAGGTTGAAACCCCCCAACATAATGATGCCACATAACATTTAAAGCTGTGCTCTCCAGCCAAGACATGGAAACAAACGAAGTGCGCTTTGATAGATGATTGGGTAAAGAAGCTGTGGTACATACATACAATGGAATATTATTCAGCCATAAGAAGAGATGAAATACTGCCATTTGTGACAACATGGATGGACCTCGAGATAATCATGCTAAGTGAAATAAGCCAGACAGAAAAATTTGAAAATCACATGATATCACTTATATGTGGGATATAAACCTAAATGCAACAAACGAACAGGACAAACAAATAGAGACTCATGGACATGGACAATAGATTAGTGGTTACCAGAGGGTAGTGGGAGGAGGGGGTAGACGGTGTAAAGGGGTCAAATATGTAGTAACAGAAAGAAATCCAATTATGGGCGGTGAACACACAATGCAATATATATATATGCCTTACTGTTGAATTGTGAACTTGAAACTTACTGGATTTCGTTAACCAATGTCACCATAAAAAAAAAAGGCAACATCTATGAAGCACAATAAAATAAATCACAATAAAACAAGGTATACATGATCTTCTCTTTTCATGCATCTAAGTTTCAGCTCCATAACTATTATGACAAGAGGGACATTATAAGAAATTATAACTAATATTCAAAATCCCTTAGGTCTAAAATATTTGGAAAATATATATACCTAGAATTCCCTGGGCAGGATAATAACAGTTTTATAATAATTAAATAATTTATTAATTAACCTTGAGTTTGGTAATTCATAAAGGAACTCATAATCTCTGCAGTGTTCTGTGGAGTAATACTTCACACATTCTTAGGCACACGAAAAACAAAACAAACAACAACAACAACAAAAACAAGAAATACGTCAGCAAATTATATAATGTACAGAGGTATTACTTGTATGTTCAAATTAGTAAGTTCATACGATTGCCTCAAAGAACAGTTTTGTTGATTTCAATGAGTTGTTAAATTTGGTTGGTCGAGTTTTTTTTTCTCAGTACAGTCCAAACTTGAACCTTATAGACATGATCTGAATTTCTTTCTACATTGTTTAAACTTTGGCAGAAAAAGTTTGTATTTCTGCCAGCTGAGTATAATTACAGTCCCCATCTATCTCCATTACTGTCTTTGTTTAGAAGATAAATTCTACACCACTTCTACTGTTCCCCACATCACAAGGGAAGCCTCACATCTTTGAAGTGGTTAGTATTTGGTATTACTACTTAGTTCACCTTTTTTTCCTTTCTGGCTTAATAGCTTTATTGAGATATAATTCACATATTATATATTTTACCCTTTTAAAATGTACAGTTGTGTGGTTTTTAGTATATTCATAGAATTATGCAAACATATCCACTATTGAATTTAAGAATGTTTTCATCACCCCCTAAATGAAGCCTTGTACACATTAGCAGTCAAGCACCATTTCCCCTCAAGCAGTCTGACTACCCTCAACCCTAGTAATCACTAATCTTTCTATCTCTATAAACTTACCTAGTCTAAACACTTCACATAAAAGAAATCATATAATATGTGGTCTTTTGTGTCTGGCTTCTTTCACTTAGCAAAATGTTCTCAAGTTTCATGCATGTAGTGTGTGTCAGTACTTCATTCCTTTTTAGGGCCCAATAATATTCTATTGCATGGATATAACACAATTTTTTTTTTACCTTCATCAACTGATGAATATTTTGGTTGTTTCTGTTTTGGCTATTTTTTTGAAGCTTCATCCCTTTATTTTTTCATTAAATTTATTGGGCTGACATTGGTTAATAAAATTATACAGGTTTCAAGTGTACAATTCAATAGTACGTTATATGCATATTGCACCACGTGTTCACACCCAAAGTCAAAGCTCCTTCTGTCACCATATATTTGAACCCCTTTACCCTTATCTACCTCCCCACTCCCAGCTATGAGCATACATGAACATGCTTTTGTGTGGACATATATTTTCATCTCTCTTGATACTTTCCTGGTAGTGGAATTGCTGAATCATATGGTAACTCCATATTTAACAATTTGAGAAACTACCAAACATTTCCAAAGGGGCTGTACCATTTTACATTCCCACCAGCCATGAATGAGGGTTCTAATCCTTAGTTCATCTTTAATTACTACATTAAAACTCATTTTCTCATTAATAAATGTTGATTTCATTAAACTCAAAATATACTTAGTTTTTATTTTGTCTTAGCTTTGATTGCCACTACTCCCTTTTCGAGTTTTTAAAGCATGAAAATAGACCCCTAATTTTAATGCATAAAGCTTAGTGTGCCCATCTAGACTTCTTGGTGCTTCTCACTCTCACAATCCATCCTCAGCCCCATCAAGTTTTCAAACCTCCTTCTTCCATCTCATTACTACTGCCCTCTTAAAGTAATAAAGAACTACGAGGTTCATGATTCTAGCAATGTCAGGCTCTTAGAACCTGCATAAATTATGCGACAGAAACATTGAATGTTTCAGTTAGTGATGAATTTCAAATCACTAGAACTATGAACAAGGACTCATAATTTAAATTATATTCTATCAATATGTCTTATTTATGAATTCTTATGTTTACATTTAATATAAGGCCTCAGAACCCAGATCTAAGTAACAATTGTTCTGTTGTTTCAAGCAACTTGTTTCTTACTATTATAAAAATAATGTTACTCAAAGAAATAACGGCTGCTTGTTCAGTTTCCTTTGTTTCTTTCCTAATACTGAAGGTGAGAATGCTCAAAGGCTGATATCCACTTCATAGTTTTACATTCCTGTTCCCTTTTAGCCCGACGGCCTGCAGGAACAACGATATCAGTGGCACAGTTTTACCACATAAATTGGATTACTGCTGCTCTTTGTCATTCTGTGTAGGCAGCATAATCTGAACTGCTTTTCTGGTGCTTATTATCTGTGGAAAAGAGGCTAAACAGTATAGTATTTTTTACCCTTTCAGCCAGTTGAGCCACAAATATTTTTGATTCTGAACAAATACTTTCATTTTCCATCCAGATTTTCAGATTGGCGCCCGTGCTTCTAGTGCAGCTAATCAACATCTGGGCCAACAGAGAAACTGTGCTTCATGCATACAAACTAAATCACATTCATTTGTCTACAAAGAATATAACTATGTTGATGCCATTGAAATATCTCGTTTATTAAGCAGGTCCCTTTGCACCTGTTCAGTGATCAGCCAATTTAATCTCAGCTCTTCACTAAATACTAATGGAGTTGAGTAAGCAAAATTTTTCAAATCCTTTGCACCTTCAAGAAAGGAATCCTAAAAGAATATTATGAACAGATAACATATTTAGAGTTATCCTAATTGTATATGAGCTTAGTGTCCATATTGTCAAGGAAAGACAAGCATAATTACTTTAACATCAATTGCAGATGGCCTCTTAACAAGAACAGAGAAATTAAAATAAGATTTCAATGGATAAAGGTAAAACGCTATCAAGAATATAAGGTTTTTATGGTCCCTCCACCCCTATATGGATACTCAACCCTGGCTATACATTAGAAGCACATGGGGAAGCTCTGACAAATACCAGCGCTTAAGATGGTGTTCAGTATGTATATTGCATGTGTATTATCCTTCAATAAGCCATTAAAAAAACATAACCAAGGTATAGGTCCCATCCTAAATCAAACGAAACCTAATAACTGGATTGCTGGGAGTGGGTCTCATGCTTATCAAACTGTAATGTGCATGTGAATCACCTGAGGATCTTGAAGTGCAGAGTCTGATTCTGTAGGTTTGGAAGGTGGCCCAAGATTGCTAGATGCATTTCCATAATTTCCATGGTGTTCTACCAACCATGCTTTGAGTAGCAAGATTGTAGTCCAGTGGTTCCCAGACATGACTGTGCCTCAGGGTTCCCCCAAGGGCTTGTTAGATTGCTGGGCCCCACTCCCAGAGTTCCTGAATCTTAGACTCTAGGATAGAGCCTAAAAATTTGCATTCCCTGGTGGTGCTGATGCTGGGAGCATTTTGATAATCACTACTCTAGGCCATCTAAACCCTATCACACACGAAAACAACTCATTAAGACACAAAACTAGTTCTCACAAAGTATAGATACTAAAGCAGGAACTCTCTGAAATGCATTAACTCACTCAGCATATATTTTGAAAAGGCTGAGTAATCAGATGTCCTATACACATAAAACGAAAGCTTCAATTTGAAGCAAAGTTAATACCTTGCTGGAAACATATTGTTGCAGTTGTCAGATCAGTAGTGAGGGAAGAGCAAAAATATTAGAAAGCAGACATGGAACCTAAAAGCGCAAGTGTCAGTGAACTCTCATTGTCAAAAAAAAAAAAAAATCAGTTCCTTGGTCTCACTCACTATGCAACCAATTGTTCTCAATTATCAGCAACCTGTAGACTTATTCAGGCTTACTCAGAAGTGACTTTCAGTAAGGTTTAGAGGCATGGGTGGCACATAGGGTCTTCCTTTCTGCTAGAAATTTGAATTTGTACTTCTACCTGCGTAAATGATAAAATATACTTGCTGAAATCCTAGAACAGGAGCTGCTCAATAAATGTTAGTATTCTAGTTTCCATTATATATCTGCCAAGCTCTGATTGCCTGGACCCTGGATATTTCTACATACACTTTCTGCCCTTCCCTGCCCCCTCCCATATGAATTATCTCTTTTTGGAATTTGCTTATCTAGCAGACTGAACAGATCCTCATATCCAATGTTACCATTTTGCCAACCCTTGTCCTTTGAACCCTTACTCTGAGGTCACCTTCTACCTGCATTAGCTTATCTGCAGCTACTCTGTGCATATTGGAATTAGATGTATAGTCTATCTATGCCAGTGACCAAATGCATGTCCCTCAATTCTATGAGACTCTATGAGGAAATTTCTGCCTTATCATCCAGGAGAGGACAATATCACCATAGAACTTCTGACCTTTCATCCAGTTGTCCACTAATCACTTTTAGGAAGACAAATGGATTATCTGAATGGAGCCTACTTGGAGTTCGAAGCCCATTGGTCCATATTACCATTGGTGCATAAAAGCAAGACAGACTCGTCTCTCAAGCCTACTCCAAGCTTCTGGCAGGCCCATCCCAGGTGTCTGTTCTCTCTGACCTACTAACTGAATTACTTATAGTCAAGAAAGTCTCAAGATCTAGGTTAGGAGATGGAGGCCAGAGGCACTGGTTGGCTCTCCACTTTAGCTTTTCTTACAATAAAGCTGAAAATGTGAACTTTTTCTGATCCCCTGTAACTATTTTCAGTTGATTAGAACTTAAGAGGGGTAAGGACGATGTCTGAGAGTTTGTATTCATTCCCTGTGTCTTAAATATATTTGTTGCTTTTATAATTTATTCCTATAAAATTGTTTTAGTAAAAAAAATAATTTCTCATAAATTTCTTCTTTTTCATAGTATAGGTTTCTAAAAGTAGTATTACTGTATCAAAAAGTATGAGTATTAGAAGGTACAAACTTCCACTTATAAAATAAATGTCTTGAGGATGTAATGTTGTACATCATGGTAACTATAGTTAAAATACTATAGTGTATATTTGAAAGTTGCTAAGAGAGAAAGATCTTAAAAGTTCTCGTCACAAGAAAAAAATGTGTAACTATGTGTGGTGATGGACATAAACTAGACTTATCGTGGTGATCATTTCACAATATATACAAATATCAAAGCATTATGTTGTACGCCTGTAACTAATGTTATATGTCAATTATATCTCAATTTAAAAAGTATGAGCATTATAGTCTTTGATGCCTAATTATAATGTTTTTCCAAAATTTTTGACAATTTATTATCTCATGAGCAGTATGTGAAAGTGCTATCTTACTTTATCCTCATTAGCATGTCAGCTCTAAGTATTGCCTTTTTTAATATTTGTCAATATCATAGGAACAAATTTTAATTTTTCCTTTATTAGCTATTTTGAACAATTTAATATGTTTTCATTTATTTGTATTTCTATGGTGAATTACTAGTCTATAAGTTTTATAAATTTCACACTAGACACTGACAACTAAAGATTTTAAAATTATTTTCAAGGGACCATTTGTAGATAAGCTATGCTTTTCAATGACAATGAGATTGGTTCACCATACCATGACATTCCTATGTACAAAGGAAGTTTGTTTCCAATCTTCATTGCATTTAGATTGCGGTGATGTGACAGCTATGTCTTCAACTAGAACATGAGAAGAAGTCATGTATCACTCCTAGTCTGAGGCAGCTAAACGTGTTCTGAACTTCTTCTCTCTCTCACCCATATAGGCAGAAGTGAAGAACACTTGAGATGGCAAAATTGCAAAAGGAAGCCTGAAAGTCACAATGTTGAGGCCTAAATAATCAATATGGAAGCTGTTCTAGATATCCTTCCCTGGGGAAAAGCTACAAAGACGAGTCAACTGACCTGCAAACAAGTGTGATGTGAGTGGAAATAAACATTTTATATTGAGACCCTATGTAACCTAATATAACACAACACAGCCTAACAAATAAAGGGGATTAATCCTAATTCAGTAGTTCTAAACTGGGGGTGGTTTTTGCACCTACAGGGGACATTGGCATTGTCTGGAAACATTTTTGTTTGTCACAACTGGGGATATACTCCTGATATCTGGTTAGTAGAGACCAAAGACGCTACAAAGCATCCTACAATGCATAGGACTGGGCCCACAACAAAGATTGATCCAATTAGAAATGTCAATAGTACTTAGGTCGGGGTCTGCCCTAAATCTATTATATTTGCAGGAAAATTTTTCCCAGTTTATATTTGTCTGTTAAATTTTCTTCATAGTAGGTTTCCCAAAGTAAAACTTTTCCCACATAATGTGTGCATGTGCATGTATGTGTGTATTTTATTCCCATTGAAGAAAAACTATATAGTCATAATAGTTTATTTGGGAAATAGAGGATATCCTAGCTAGACGAGCCAGTATAAAAATAAGGTGACAAAAGCTGATCTTTATGATGGAAGGAAGAAAAAGTAAGGAACATTCTTTCTTAGAAGTGGAACCAGAAAATAGTTTCAAATAGATTATGTGAATTTCAGAGTGAAGAAAAGTCACTTAGGGGCAATGCCACTCTGGCCAAAAAAGAGTGCTATGTGGTAGGAAATAAGTTAAAAAAAAAAAAAAAACCTAGAAAACACCATCAATACATCTGAATGTGGAACAATCACAGGGGGAAAGACGATGACTATTAGATCCCTTTTTTCTCTCTGAAGAGATTTTCATTCAGAAATTGTTTGGGGGGAGAAACTCACCAAATAGGAATCCCCTGGCAGTGCTGTTCCGGAGACCATCCTTTCCAGGCATTTAGCAACATCCTGATGTAGAGAAGTACTTATTGGAATCAGGAGGTTCCCCTAACCTAGAAAGACAAATACTGGAGGTAAGTCTAATTTACAGGAGACAGAGGAACCACTCTGAAAAGAATCACTTTTACTTTGGTGTTTGGAAATAATGCGACAACTGAGAAAAGCACATAGCAATTGGAAACTGAAATCATATAAGATGTGTTCTGGATATCTAGTGCTGACTAACAAACCATTCCAGATTTTTTAGGCTTAAAACATTTGTTCTGCTGGTGAATTTTCAATCTGGGTAGGACTCATTTGGGAAGACCTGTTTCTGTTCCACACAGCATCAGCTGGGAAGGCTCCAAGGCCAGGAGCTGGATTCATCTACAGCTTTGCTCACTCACGTGTCTGGCGGTTGATGTTGGAAATACACAAACAGCTAGGATGAGAACAGCAGTGTACTGGTATCTGTTAGCCCTATGTGACCTCTGGTAGCTGCTTGGCATACAGCTTTCAGGTTGATTTTGCCTAGTTTCATGGAATTTCTCCACACACATAACATAGCTTAGTTTTCAAGAAGAGACTCAAGGGTCCTCCTATGCAGATTTTTGATGTTTCTTCTTTACGAAGCTCCCTCATTGTTCATATTTTGCCCTTGAAATTCCAGCCACTCCAGCCTTTCTGTCGTTTCAAATCAGAGAAAGATTCATGCTCAGTTTGAGATTCCCCCTCACTACACAATAGGACAGTGAATGCCTCCAAGAAGCAGGCCAGGATGATCTCAAGGCTCACCTCATTTGTTTCCCTTTTCACAGAGATCACAGTCCTGAATTTTCTGTTGTCCATTGTACAAAAACTATTGCCTCAAATATTTTTTCTAGTTTTCCAGTTATTTACAGAAGCATAAGTCCAGTTCTTCTTACCCTATACATGGCCTGCAGCTCACTTATATATGATAAGTTTTTAAGCTGAGTAATAAATACATCAGGTCCATCATACTATTATCTCTACCATTGTATATGCTTGATTATTTACATGCAGCCAAAAGCAATATTAAAAATGATGTAAAATTTAAAAATTTAAATCCAACCAAGTTGCCATTCCTATGTTAAAAGAGCAAAAATATATTTTCAATATCTGATATTTAAAGAAACAGAGAGTAACTGCCTGAGATTCCTCATCTGAAAAGCAAATCATATGGATAACTGGTGTTCCAAAAATAAGGAATCCAATAATTCAAATATAGAACTGTATTCAGTGATAACTATTGGACATTATGTAAAAGATCAGAGAATAGACTCTTAAAATCAAAAGGTTGCACTAGCAAAATTTTGAAGAGGTTCTAATGCCAAAGTTCAATAACCTTTCAAATATAAATAAATAATTCTTCAGGCATCCAAGCAAAACAATCAAGTCACCTACCAAGGGGGAAAGGTAGACTGGCATCAGAGTCTCTACATGAGTAGTTAATGCCAGAGGGCAATGAAACACTGTTCAAGAGTTCTGAGGATCAGTCTGGACACGTTGTTTAAGATCAGTAAAAGGAAGATGTTTTTAAACATGAAAGAAGTCCACTCCTCAAGACACTTTTTAAAAAACTATGTGACAAAAAAGTTCAAGAAACCAAGAGATAAAAAGGACTGTTGGGGAATGCTGAAACTAAATATAGAACCAAGCTTAAATGAGCAAGGCAATTACTGTACACATACACACGCACACATATACAAACACATGCAAATATGTATATACACATGCAAACATATAATACCATACACACATGTACACACTATACATATACATATGTACACACATATGTTTTCATATATGTATGTATATATTAAATGTTATATTGAACTCTGACTTCTTAACTTGGAGGTTAATACATGTGAAAGATAAGGGTCATACTAAGGTAAAAGTTACTCTTAAAAATCCTTTAAACTACAAATAGAGTTCAACACACATGGTTTTGTGCCTACAACCTAATATGTTAAATATTATAAATTCTCACACTTACTTGAAAACTACTCCCTAGACAAATGGAAGGAACAAAAGGAAATCTTTATGCAGATAACTGGGTATTCAAACAATTTTGCCTTTAAGCTAGTTATCAAATACTTATTCTGAATGGGAGATTGGTAGAGAATTCAAAACTATTTCTGCTCTCCTGCAGTGTTGATTCCATTCTGTCTTAATATTATGCATTTATTCACTATGCAGCTCTCTGGGAATTCAAAAAAAATAAAATCCAGTGGTGAATGAAAAAGAGATTGAGCATTCTAAAGAGTTCCTCCTTGCCTACAGAATTTACTTCAATTAGTTTAAATATCAAGCATCTATAAACATAATAAGTGTTAATAAATTTGCTTGTGATTGTGAAGATTAAAGATTAGCTTGTAAAATCAGTGTCTATGTTAAAAATCTTACTGGAAGTCTTAGCAATGTTAAAAATATACTCATGACAAAAGTCAAAAGGTGGAATAAATTTTAAGAATGTTAACTACCTTATCTTTGATAGAAGAAAGTCAAACTAATACCACCTAAAAATGAAACCTAGCTTTTAAAAAGGGCGTAATGGAAGCAAATTATTTGCTTTATATAACCTTTTGTCTAAGTCTCAAATGGATATTTTAGGAATACAAATGATAGCTTCACTTTCACTTCGTTTTCTTCGTCTTCTATTAATCAAATCAAATTTAATAGATTTAAATTAGCATATATAATTTGATCCTGTTTTTATAAAATTATTTATCATTTTTCTATCAGTATTTGTATAAAATAGATTTATGTTATGATTCCCAAAATATTAATACTGATAAATTCTGGTGATAATTTGAGTTGATTTTATGTTTTAGATTATTATTTACTATTTTGCTTGAATTATTAGTGCACATATTTCACTTGATAACAAAGTCAGATCTCAAAAAAATAATCTCTCAGAGCAAGTTAGAGAAATGCCACTATCCTAACCCCTCCATTGCCCTCGCCCTCCACTTGCATACCAACTGCTACGCTTGGGTATCAAGACGAAAAGCCTCTCTTCTCCTTCAGAAAAAAAAATATCTCCTCCACATACACACCATCTAATAGAAAGCCATGGAGATCTAGTTCAAGACTAGTCATGAGGTTACAAGAACTTTATGTACACAGGACATCTGTATAGATGTGTTTTCATAGAATGTGTTTGAAATTTTGAATTGTATTGTAAATATAAAAAGACTAAAAGCTGACATTTACCATTTACCAACATCTAAGTATATGAGTTCTGTAATATAATTCGGAGTGTGGTGATTCGTTCAATTGCAGATTAGTATAGTGTATGCATAAAAGTAGCTATTTCACAAAGTTATATAGCTTTGACACTCTGTTGCCTACAACCAATAGCATGGATACTTTTTAATGATGATGGTCTATAGTTTTGAAGTTTCATTTTTCTTCTTGACCTTGTCATTTTGAGAACAATTAGAAACACATTTTAATGGTATTTGCTACACTATGTGTTATGGACTGAATGTTTGTGCCCCGCCCCCCAAATTCATATGGTGAAAGCTAACCCCCAATGTAATAGTATTAGGATGTGAAGTCTTTGGGAAGTGATTAGTTCATGAGGTAGAGTCTTCATGAATGAGATGAGTGACCTTATAAAAGAGACCTCAGACAGCTCTCTCATTCTCTCCATATGAGGACATAGCAAGAAGAACTCCATCTGTAAACGAGAAAGGGGGCTTTCCCCAGACACCAAATCTGCTGGTGCCTTCTTGGACTTCGCAGCCTCTAGAACTGTGAGAAATAAATTCTGTTGTTTAGAAGCCACCAGTCCGTGACATTGTTATAGCAGCGTGAATTGACTAAGACACTCTCTATGTCTTCTTTAAGGAGAACCACTTTTTTAAAAAAAAAATAATTAACTCTTTGGCCATGTATTATTCTGTCAGGATTCTTCTACTTTGATCTTCAAAACCTGGCTTTATCTTTGGAACTTGAGATTAACATGGTCAGAAACTTCTAAAATAAATTCAAGAGTAAGGCTGTTCTCTTTGTTGTCTTGAATTTGAGACTATCCATACAAGGTACATTTTTTTTTTAATATTCCTCACCCTTTAAGTACAACTGAAAGACTTTTTTTAAATTCATCTTTTACTGGAGGCAGAGGTGCAAATTTCCTTGTCAGCACTTGCCATGGTTAGTGAATGCTGAACAACAGGCAATTGGCACAGTGAATCTCTGTGATAATAATTAAAAATAAAGTCACTATAGACCTTGTGGATTTAACTCTAATGTTGGCTTTTAATTTTGACACTTCAATCAAATATTCAAAAATTTTTATACATTGTATGTATAGCTCAGCACAAGCTCAGCATGCTAGGGCTTGTTGGGAAAAAAGTTATGAACATATAGCACGCATGCAGGACATACATGTACATAGAGTGTTGAGAATTTGGTGGTAAGAGTTACATTACACAGACCACATCTAGGATGATATATCCAGTTCCACACTCTATGGTTTACAAGAATGTTGAACCATAGAAAGTCTATTCACCTCATTCTGGAATGAGTAAGGTCTAGAAATTATGCCAGGAAAAGAAAGATGAGGGCTGTGGAATGACCCCTGAGTAAGAAGTCCCTCAGGAAAACTACAATAAGATGGTATGTGGGATACTTTAAGGGAAGAGTTAGAACCAATAAGTGAATATTTTCGAAAAGCAGATTTCAAGTTATTAGAGAAAAGAACTGTTAATACTAATATAGAATAAAGTTTCATATAAAGAAATGAAATTCCCATCATTGAGTCAGTTGAAAAGGAAGCTAAAATGGCCTGTCGAGCTCTCAGACATGTGGCCTGAATGATGCCCTCTCACATGGACCCCTACTTATTGTGAGAATCTAGGAATTTCATCATTTTATTCATAAGGAACAAGAACTCCAATTTGCAAAAGCATAACAAAAGAGTCAGCTTTCAGGAAAGGTTCAAATTATGAACAGGAACTGATGAAACTGGAATCCAGATCTTCTAATTTCAACTATGTTCTACTTATCTAAGTTTTTTTGTTTTTGTTTTTGTTTTTGTTTTTGTTTTTGTTTTTGTTTTACTAATTTGTTTTTGTTTGTTTTACTAAACCATAGTCATATATAAAATATTTATTAGAAATATAATATTAAACTGTTTAATATCATGGTCATGGGAATACAGAGAGGAATTATTAATATACCTCCTTATATCTTAATATTAAATAACTCACCTTAACTGATATAGCTTTTAGAGATTTCTTTAAACCCAGTCTTCCTGAGTGAAATAGCTTCTGGATTTTATCTCACAAGTAGAAGACTCTTACATTTAACAAAGTCCACTAATAGACAATTTACATTATGCAAAGACAGACCCAAGAGTCCACTGGCATGTAAGTTTCACAAGGGCAGGCATTTTTGTCTGTTCCCTAATCTCAAGTGCTTAGAACACAGCCTACCACATAGGAGGTGCTCAATAAATGAATGAATAAATGAAGGCTGATGTAAAATAAAACCATTATTTTTGAACCATTATTTCTCTTGGCTTCTTCAAGAGAAGGGGAGAAGGGCCTTGACTTCCAGAGATAAGCAGCAGCTCTTGGGGAAGGAAAAGGAAAGGGTATCGTCAGGAGAAAGGACTGAACAGAGGATGGCAGCTGCAGAAGGCAAAAAGACAAGAGGGGACAAGATCTAATTCAAAGCTCCCACAGTTCTTTGAGTAAATCTAAGACCTTCAGCGATAACTCAACTACAACAACATTTTAAAACTAGAATTATAAAAGTCATTGAGTTTCAAACAGTCTGGCAATGTAAGTTTAAAATTAAAAATACATATTAACAAAATTCTCTGCCCCAAAGGATTCTCTTGGAATTTTTTTCTTCCTAAAAAGAAAAATGGGATGGTTAGTCAGCAGAGCTAGGGCATTTATAGCAATGTCCTTTCTCTAAACATTGATTTGTTTTCATTAGGTAAGTAGTTAGTTTTCTAAAGCTTCCTCTCTCCCCTGCCTTTTGCTCTTGGCCTTAACAAAATTGGTGGTTCTGGCACTGTCATTAATTCCATAATTGCAAATTTCCCCTAGATAAACATAATAACTTCAGTTTATTGAATACACTAAGTGAAGGATAGTTTATTAGGTATTCAGATGACTGGATATTGGGAAACATATCATTTATCATTAAAATAATATACATTTGACATATTAAACTATATACTTGAAACCTATATAATTTTATTAACCAATGTCGCTCTAATAAATTTAATTTAAAAATAAAAATAAAATATCTCAAGTGCAAAGTTACTGTTAAGTGTATTCATATAAAACATAGAACATCTGGATTATAACAGAAATGGCAATGAGATATGATATCTTCATTGTGCCAGACAACTGGATATTTGGAGATACATGGCTGAATGAGTATTTTACATTTTATCAGCATGTTTACAGACCTCCATAAAGATCCTAAGTACTCCCATTTAATCCTAGAAGCCTAATATTTTTTTTTCCATCTTAGATACTGGTAACAATTGGGGACAACTGGGACAATTGTATGTGATTCAACCAGTAACAAACACAAACATGTCTAAACCACCAAATCCTAAATAGTAGCTCAGTCACTTTGAAGACAAAATTAGATCAGTCAATACCTATGTAATTTATCATAAATATTCCCTAAAATGTCAAATCCAAGAATTAGATTAGTCTAGAAATTTAGAGCTGGGAGGGATTTTGGAGATTATCTTGTCTGATCTGTCAGTTTTGTGGAAGATAAAATCAAAATGATAATAGTAACACACATTTCCTGTTCTTAGGGAGCTATCAGTTTCATGAGAAAAGAATTCCTAAACAAGAAATTACAATATAGTGTAATAGAGGGCAAATAGGTATAAGCACAGGTATTATACAGCTACAAAAAATGATATTATCTCTTGCTTTCAGGACTCAAAAATAATTTCCCTGAAGAAGTGACTCTGAAGCTAAATCAGCAGAGTTGTGCAAGTCAGATGGAACAAGGGCATTTCAGGAAGCGAGGGTAGCAATCCTTGGAGGAAAGAAAACCCAGGGTATGTTGAGGAAGCGGCAAGCAGTCTGTTCAGGTTGATTGGCACACAGAAATGACAGTACGATGAAGGATTCTGGGTGTCAGGATAAGAAATAAATTTTACATCTAGAATCTATATGTATGTATGCATATATGTGTTTATGTATGCACATATGTATGTATGTGTCTATGTATAGATGTGTGAGTCAAAATGTCACAACATAATACTTAGCCGCACTACAAGCAATGCCTCTATTTTCTATTCCTATTGTATTTCATTTAAAAACCATTTATGGACAGTAAATACTTAAAATAATAAGATAATATCATGTGATCCTTAAAAATTCATGCATAAGGCACTATTGTAATATGTGTGGTACACCATCATCATTTCCTACATACAAATCAGGAACCTGAGACTCAAAAGTTTAAATAATTTGCAAAGCTGATAGTGTTGCCAGAACTCAAGATTCAACCTCAGTTTTTTATGCTACATCTTTTAATTTGTTTCCAGTCTACCAGTATCCTCTTCTCCATTATGCTATCTGCTTTATCTGAGGTCATTAGAATATACAAATCTCTCCTTGTCCAAATAATACCTAGCTCATCTACATTTATAAGTTATTAATTATTAGGTTGATTCCTTTTGCTTTTTGTGTGCAGAGGTTTGAATTACTCATACTCTATAATTTATAGAAGATCATCATCATTAATCCCTGGAAGGCCAATCTCTCATTCTGTATATTTATTCTCTTTTATCCCTATTCACTATTTCCATCTCCTGCCACTAATTTTCTAATATATTAGATATTCATTCTCTTATGTGTATTGTATTATATGCATGCATGTTAATATTTTTTAGCTCAGCACTATTATTAAGGGCTATTTATAATTACGTAGGCATATCTAGTTGCTTCTGCTACATATACTATTCCTTAGTACGCATCAACCACATTTTACTTATTTCCATCTGAGGTCTGCATCTAGTTGTCTCCAACTTCTTTCTTTCCCAACTTCATTGAGATATAACTGAAATATAACATTGTGTAGGTTTAAGGTATACGATGTGATGATCTGATACACATATATATTGCAAAATGATTACCACAATAAGTAGTTGTCTCCAACTTCTTGTTACCAAAAACAACCCTGTGACAAATTTCCACTTAAATATTTTCTCTCTGGACCTATGTGAGAATTCTCTGAGCTACATATCCTGGACAGAGATGCAAGGACATAGGGTATGTAAACATTTAATTTCACTAAATAGTATCAGAAATTTTTTTTCCAGAATGGCTGGTGCCAGTGTGCTTTCTAAAGCAGTGGTCCCCAAACTTTTTGGCACCAGGGACCAGTGTTCCTATGAGGATCTAGTGCCTGATGATCTGAGGTGGAGCTGAAGCGGTGATGCTAGCACTGGGGAGCAGCCGCAAAGATAGATAAAGCTTTGCTAGCTCACCCACCCACTGCTCACCTCCTGCCATGCGGCCTGTTCCTAACAGGCCACGGACCAGTACCAGTCCACAGCCTGGGGATTAGGGACCCCTGCTCTAAAGCACATTAGCTTTAGGAGTTTTATTTAAGAAGTTCTTCCCACCCCTATGTTCACCAAATACTCCTCCTTTTTTTTATATTAATTTTATAGTTTTGCCTCTCATATTTAGATGTTAATCTATCTTGATTGTGCAGACATGTTTTATATAAAATCAGTTCCATAAAATAAGCTAGTTTTATTAACACAATCCGCTACCCAATCCATCAATCCATATTTTCTCTATAGATTTTCAGTGCCATTATTATCACATATTAATTTCTCATGTCAACATATTCTGTCTTTTTGAAAGCATGGCCTCAAAGTCTTAGAAAGCACCATCTAATACATTTATTATTTAGTTCAATCAACTTATCTCAAGTTTTTATAATTTCACATTTTCCTTATGATCCCTCTCTGGAAATGGTGAAACATTTGATTTGAAATAATACTAAATGATTCAATGCAATATGTCATACCTCTTTGAATCTTTGAATTTGACAAAGGCCTCTGAAACTAGACAGATACAACACACTTCTAAGAAACAGTACTGGGAAGAAATATGAGAGCTGACACAGAGCTCTGGGGCACGATAACTCCAAATGTTCCACTGACTTAAGGGGTGATTTTCAGGCAATGACTTTCTTCCTGGGTAAAATTAATACTGCAACTGCCACCTACATATCTCGCATAAAGTTTCAGATTCACTGATCGATACTTATGGTAAAGTAGCATGAGACATTTACTGGTATAAAATCTCACTATTTTTCAATTTATAAATTTAGACATTCTGAATAATTACTAAAAATGTTTTACGATTCTTCCTTCTCCCAAAAACCAATCCCGGCAAAAATGAACACATATATTATTTTTTGTCCATTTTGTGACTAAATGTTTTCTTCATTATAAAAATCTCTGCATCTCTCAAAGGAAGCTTTTAAAATTTGAATTTAACAATATATCCTCGAGCTATGGATAAACATTAAAAACAGAGTTTTAAATTTCATGCTATTAACACAGTCGCTGTCCTAAAACTGTTTTAGACCAAGAGGCAACATTGAACCTTCCTTTTGTCCTCTTCTCACCAGCAGCCCTGGCAGTTGCTAGTTCTCCTTACCATCTGTTAGTAAACGCTAGAATAAAGGCTGTTAATCAGCAAATACTTGCAGAAGACTATGCAAATTTATTCCAGACGAGGGCGGCCAATAGCTACTTCTAATGCTTCTGTTCTCTGTTATCGTGCTGCCCACCTCAGCTCTAAGTAACAATTTGAACTTTATATTTGCCAAATCATGCTAGAAACATCTGTTGACTGATTTCCCCCAAAATAGCTCTGGGTGTCCAATCTTAGTCACCCCTATTCCAAAAGGTCAGATGATTTTAGCTTCCACTAATTGCCATGTTATCTTTCCCTGTCAGCATCATTTCAAGACAAATTGTCCCTTCCTCTGCTCTCTTTATCATAATCCTTTGAGTAATTTTCATCCAATTTTTGAATCTTTTAAAGTGATTGATGGTGTTCATTTGAAGAGTAATCTCATCTCCTCTTTTAGATATTTCTTAATACTTTAGTTTTAGGAAAGCAAATGTGAAAGAGGACACAAGCTGATTAATTTTCCTCTTCTGTTACCTCTTTACAAATATTTATGCATTATTTTTCTTAGAGAAATTCTATCATAGGCTAATTAATTCAAAAACATTCTCATTTTCTCTGTTTCATATCTTTACAAGCACAGTCTTGAGTTAATATAATAAAAGTTATCTCCCTCTGACTGATTTTTTTCTTATCATTCTTTTGGAAACATTATTTTAAGAGTTTTTCATTTCCATCCTTTTCATAGTACATATGTTTTGATTTCCTTAAACACAGTTATGTCTGGAAGCTACAGCACTTTACATTGCTGAAACGGAGTAAGCCAAAAAACAGCAGAGGAAAGGCAAAAAAAAAAAAATCACATCTGCTTTTCAGCATTGTGAACAATTCTCTGATCTTCAGAAGGCATGGCTTTGAGTAGATAAGGATTAAAGGTTTTTTGTTGCATTTGTTAAAAGTAAAGACAGAGCACTGACTACTGTAATTAATGTCAACAGCCAAAAGAAAAAAGCAAGTTCTTTGAGAGATTGATTCAATTGTTGTCTCCAACAATTTTAGCTGTTGTCTCAAGTAAGAATAAAAAAAAAATTAACTCTTGGGGAAAAGGAACAGATGACCCAGATGATTATAAAGTGAGTATTTAGGGTCAAGAGCACTCTGATGAAAAAAGTTAGAAGAGACAAGAGAAGAAATGGCGAAAGTGAAGGACAAAAACGGAGAAGGCAGAGTGCAACAGGTAGAGAAGAGGACAATGAAAAGGAGGAAGAGAGATAAGTGAAAAAAGAAACAATAATGCAGTTTAAAAGAATATTCTTGGTATCATTGTGCAGATCACACAGTCCTGCTCACCAGAGAAATGTCCTGCAAAGATCTTTTGAGAAAAGTCTTAATTAAACAGTCTCCATCCCATTTTGAACATATATCATTGACTGTGTGTCTTTCAGTGTGTATCATTCAGTGTTTGTGTGTGTGTGTGTGTGTGTGTGTGAGCCCGAGACAGATCACAAAGTCTACCATATGATTCCACTTCTCACGAGTTTAATCAGAGTGTAATATCTGAATGTTTAAGGGATTTATTTTATTAAAATAATTACAAGTATTATGACCTTGAACAAGGTTAGTTAACTCTCTTGAATTTCAGTGTCCTCACCTATAAAATGGAGATTATAATGACATCTATCTTAGAATTTTGTGAGGGTTAAATTAGCTAACATATATACATAATTTAGAATAGGGCTCAAGACATACTGAGTGCTTTATAAATGTTAGCTAGAATTAATAGTAGCATTGAAGTAGCTATGGATGAACTGGGGCTCAGAACTGATTAATATTCTACCTAGAATGGAGAGTGATGTGTATAGGAAGGAATCCAAGACTGGGAGTCAGAGGATAAAGATTTGAGTTTAAATTGTCTAGTATATGTGTGCATGACCTTTTAATTTAATTCCCCTGAGCCTAGCTTCCCTCATTTCTGATAAGAACGCATTGGGCTGATTTATACACAAGTTCTTAACATACTAATCTTCAACAGTAGCTTTTATTTGCAATCTAAGTTGTCCTGGGTCCCAATATGCAGAAGATATATCACTATAGAGAGTACTGGATGCTAAACACAACCCTTATCCCTGTAGGTTTACAGGATGTAATGGCTGTCATCCAGACCACAGGATGAGCCACTTTAATCTATTCCTCTTCTGATGACTCCATATTATTTCTTACCATGATGAGAGCCATCCCTGGACATACGAAGAGAACTCAGATATCCCCACCCTAGCAATGGGTCATGTCTTACCAGGAACTACCACCTTATGCTCCTCATTCTGCTATCCTTGTTTTTGTCTACCTCAGGGTATGTCCATTATAAGAATCTGAATAAATTTTCGAAAAAAAAAATTGAATATTTTTTGCTAGATATCTTGGATGAGTTAGACCTCATTTAAAACTCAACTTTTTAGGGGTTTGGGGAACTTTCTTGTCTTAAGTCACCAGGTTGCATGTGCCAACCCCCTTTGTCTACATATCACTCTCTCTAAGGCTATGAAGTAAGTGCCATATCTTAGGCATCTGTACTGCGGTGTTATAAATTGCTAGTTAAGAATGAGATAAACCAAAGAAAACCAAAAACTAATTTGTAAAGATCTATGCACCCCTACATGCACGGCAGCACTATTCACAATAGCCAAGATATGGAAGCAACCTAAATGCCCATCAATAGATGACTGGATAAAGAAGTTATGGTTCGTATATACAGTGGAATATTACTCAGCCATAGCAAAACAAAATTGTACCATTTGCGATGACATGGATGGACCTAGAAGTTAGTATGCTGAGTGAAATAAGTCAGACAGAGAAAGACTAATACCGTATGATCTTACTTATATGGGGAATCTAAGGAACGAAAGGAAAAAACGAAATGAAAAAAAACTCACAAATACAGAGGACAATCTGGTGACTGTTAAAAGGGAGGGATGTTGGGGGGATGGAAAAAAGGGGAAGGGATGAAGAATTACGAATTAGTAGTTACAAAACTGTCACAGGGATGTAGAGTACAGGATAGAGAATATAGTCAATAACATTGTAATAGCTATGTGCAGAGTGAGAGGGATGATAGAGTAATCAGGGGGATCACTTCATAAACTATATAAATGTCTAACCAGTGTACTGTATACCTGAAACCAATAAAAAAATTATTTTTTTTAATGAGATAAACCTAAATGAATTCTATATCTAACCCTTTGACTTTGCTTTGGATAGATAGCTATGGGTAGATAGGTAAGACTGAAAAACCCATTTGTAGGGTTTTAAAAAAAAAAGAAAGAAATGACTAGGTTTAAAATTATATCATTGGTGCAAAAAGGCAAAAAATTAGAACATTGTATTGATGAAATCCAGCAGTGTCAAACTATGTAGAGAAAATTTAAGTGAAACTTTGAAAAAAATAGAACAAACTTAACACCAGAGTGGCACTAGAGATTTGACTACTATGATCTTATATGCCACCTAATATCTAATTGTATGAAATTTCCATGCTTAATTTTAAAGGTCATTGTTTAATCTGATATATAATCATATATATATATATGTATAATCTAATATATATGTGTGTGTGTATACATATGTGTGTGTATATATGTGTATGTGTATATATTAGATATATATATATAATCTAATATATATGTGTGTGTGTATATATATATGTGTGTGTATGTATACACACACACATATACACACGCACACATATATACACTCAGAAGCACATATATAGCCTTATTTTAACTAGGCTTTCCAACATCTATTTCCCATTTGGACTTGAGTTGAGAAATAAACATTATTAATAAGAACATATAGAGCTATAACTAGAAATACATTTTATAGCCCCCATTTCCCTGAATTGTTCACAAATGAATACTATTACTAAATTTTTCTTATTTATTTATGAAACTTTTAATATCGCAACACTAAATTTTATTTCCATGAACTTCACAAATATATTTTTTCTTGATATTGTATATTGAAATTCAGCATAATTTATCACTTAATTTTCTGCTTTTCATTTGTTCATCCTTTTATTCTTTTCCTCCATCAGTACTTCAAAATATGAAGATTCATTTTTTTCTTTCTATAGCATATATAGATTCCTCAATAGTTAAATAAGTTTCTGAGAACCTTTATAGGTCAGACATTTTAACTCTTTCTCTGTTCTTTGCTTGACAAATTCTGAAATTTGCTTCACCAATTTCTTAAGCTTAATAAAGTAGAAATACATTTTCTGAATTCACTGTATCCCCTCAAGATCATCAATATTAGGAATTGTACTCAACTGTCAGTACGTAAGTTTTCAGACAATAATTACAGAGCATAATGGCAGCTTCTCATTTATCGATGTAAAAAAAAAATGTCTAAAGGAGAAAAAAAGAATACCTAAAGCACCTGAGATTCTGCTCCTGAAACAGACTTTTTTGGACACATACCCATGAGTTGGAATTAGTTGTGGAGAGTTTGCTTGCTTTGTAACAAAACCTGAATGCCATGATAAGAAAGTAGTTCATTCTGTCAGCTGTTTCTCAGCATAATTGTTTCACAGATGACAAAGTACTACTCAGACTATAAACACCATTATTTATTATCATCTTTTGATGGGGAAGTTTCTGCCACATTAAAAGAGTAATAATGAAACTATTTTTCCCAAAGAGTAGTATCAGAGTTTGGGGAAAATATTTATTTCACACGTCTATATTGGCAGCTATTTATCTGTCAAATACAGCTCAAAAAGATAAACCAAAATGTTTTAAATAACAAATGCAATGAATGAGAAAAATGTTTGGTGACAAGAGATCTGAGCAAAATGCACATGTCTAGTTCCAAGCACCTCTAAGGCATGTGTCATTGATCATGGCTTAGCAGTATCACAACTTTCCATGTATTAGATTTAACAGCAATAATATTAGCTTTCTTTTCTTGCCAATGCAACTCATAAGAAGTCCATTACATTTTATAGTCTCTCTTCTTTAGAACATTCAAAATATGAAAAATTAAACTCTTCCTTATCAAAATTGTATGTCACATTTCAGATCATAGGAAATGGACTTAAAATAGAATAAAAATCACACAGTGAACTTTATGAAAAAAGACTATAAAACTTCTCTTAGTTCATCATCAAAGAACAATTTTGTCAACTTAGTTTAACTAAAACTGGGTTCTAAATTTAAGTTCAAAAAGAAGTTCTTTGAAGAAACACTTTTTTGATGCTTACTAGATGCCACATACTGTTGTTAGTACTACACAGACACAGACACATACACACACAATTTCTCAGTTAATCCTAAGAAAAGTATTATTCACTAGCCATTTTAATATTCAGAGTTATCAAATAACTTCCCCAAGGACACAAGTCTAATTCCAAAGCATTTGTTCTTTCCATTACATCATCCTGCCTCCATAAACTCGCCTATTAGTTGTCATCTAATGGGTTACCCTCAAATTGCTTAATTAGTTTGCATTTCCATTTAAAATTTAGCACTATCACTTATTGCTTCCTTTCTCCCTTCCCCCTCCCTAAATTCCTATCTTACACTGTGCTTTACCATCATGGGGTAAAAAATGACCCTTCCAGAAAATATTATGGAACAACTACTCTGTGCTCAGCCCTGTGAAGGGAGATTAGCACAGAATAAGACTTGGTCCCATGATTTGGGGAAACTCAGTAAAGAGTCAAAGAAGATACAAACATAAGGTAATAATTAAATATTAAGAAGCTTCTAATTGATATATGAATCTACGTGTCATACACTGTGATAAGTACTTTACATGTAAAACTACTAATTCTAAGTGTCCCTATAAGACAGAAATGGTCAATATTCCCAACTTATCAGTGAGGTAAGCATGATTTAGGAAGTGAAGTAACTTCTTCAAATAAAGCAGTTCGTAAGAGACAGAACTCATATTTAAATTCATGCTCTTAAGGGAATCCCAAATTAAGGAAATTAGTGACCCCCATACACATACCTCCCCCGAAAACATATATTTTTCCAACTTTAATATATAAAAAACTTTTTGGCAATGGAGTTGATATATTCAAATGTCCTGTTTTAATATTTAATGAATTAATATAGTAATGCATAGGTATATTTAAAATTTTATAAAATAGCATATTAATTAAGAAATACAGTATTTCTTTTACTATTATCACATTTTGGGAAGCAATTTCTATTGCCACACTTTGATATTACTAGCCATGAGAAGGATGGAAATCTTGCCATTTGCAACAACATGGATGGACCTTGAGGACATCATGCTAAGTGAAATAAGTCAGAGAAAGATAAATATTGTATATCACTTATATGTGGAATCTGAAAAACCCAAACTTGTAAAAATAGAGAGTAAAATGGTGGTTACCAGGGGCTGGGCAGTAAGAGAATAGGAGAGATGTTGTTTAAATGTACAAACTTGCAACTCGTAGACAAATAAGTCCTGGAGATTTAATCCATAGAATAGAGAATATACACAACAATTATAATCATCAAACTTGCAAAGAGACCAGATCTTAATTATCCCCACCACAAAAAAGAAATAATTATGTGACGTGAGAGAGGTACAAACTATCATTGTAATAGCAATCATATTACAATATATAAATGCATCAAATTGAAAACAAGAAATTTTTTTTATTTAAAAAATAAATTTCTAAAGGCAGGGAAGAGTGGGGGAAACACTAAGAAATTGCATGAAAGTTCAAATTGCTGAGGCTAATCTAACAGAATCAGAAATGGCAAAACTAGTTTGCAGTAGAAACAAATGCTACTCATAGTCAGAAATTCTCATTGAATTTATCACTAAGTAGCTGAAGAGACAAATCAATAAAATGCAAAATACATTTTGGGTGACTCCTTTTTCCTTGAATATAAATGACGAACAATTGGATTTATCTGACGTTTTAGAATAGCTGGACGTTAGGTTGCTTGGCTGCTGATACAGAGTATAGTAATAGCACCAAAGGGATGAAAATTTTTAAATAAATTCTAAAATTAGGGCCAAAAAAGGATATACGAAATCCCACTAATGATTTTTAGAACAGTCATAAGACCTTCAAAATAATCAGCAATGTCTGAGTACATCTATAAAAGAATTCAAAGCAGGATCTCTAAGAGATATTTGCACATTTGTGTTCATTGAAGCACTGTTTGTAATTGTCAAGAGGTAGAAACAACCCAAATGTCCATCACCAGATGAATGGATAAGGAAAATGTGGTATATACATATAAAGGAAAATTATTCAACCTTGAAAAAGAAGGAAATTTCCTTACATGCTACAACATAGATGAACCTTGAGGATATGTAATAAGTGAAATAAGTCAGTCACAAAATGACAAAAACTGTGTGATTCTACTCATGAGGTATCTAAAATAGTCAAACTCATTGAAACAGAAGGCAGAATGGCCCTTACCAGGGGTTGGGGAAAATGGAAAATGGGGAATTGGTGTTCAATGGGTATAGAGTTTCAGTTTTGCAAGATGAAAAGGTTCTAGAGATCTTTCACAATGTATATATACTTAACACTACTAAAATGTACTCTTAAAATGGTTAAAATGGTAAATTTTATGTTATGTGAGGTTTTTTTAAACTATAATTTTAAAAAAGATTAGCCATGGATTTGGTTCACCACAGTTACCAAAATGATTAAAAAATAAGAACTTTATGATAAATCAAAACTAGATCTGAACCCTGGCTCTACGACATTCTAGTACTGTGACCTCAAAAACACTATGAACTTTCTGTGCCTATGATACTATCCATAAAATGGAGATATATAAGGGCTGAAACTCAGAAGACAGATGGCCCAGATTTCAGTTACTTTTTATAACTGTGAAATTTACTTAACCTCTCTAAGCCTCAGTTTTCTAAAGCATAAAATGTGGATATTAACATGATATTTTCTTTATAAGAATAAAAGGAGAATGTATTAATATCACAATGTGTCAGGCACATCATATTCATTCATTAAACAAATACAGTTGACCTTTGAACAACATAGGATTGAACTGCCCGGGTCCACTTATACATGGATTTCTTTTTTCAATATGTGCACTAAATCTATTTTCTCTTATGATTTTATTAATAACGTTTTCCTTTCTCTACCTTACTTTATTCTAAAAATACAGTATATAATACATATCACATACAAAATACGCATTAATTAACTATTCACGTTATCGGTAAGTCTTCCATTAAACAGTGGGCTATTAGTAGTTAAGCTTTTGGGAGAGTCAAAAGTTTTACACAGATTTTCGACCGTGTAGAGGGTTGGAACCTCTAACCCCCATGTTGTTCAAGGGTCAACTTTATTTATTAAATACCCAATATATGCCAGGCACTGTTTTAGGTGCTGGGTATAAAGCAGTGACTTATATTATGCCTTAGAGCTTAAGAAAGGAATAAAGCAATATATAAGTAAAGCCAACATTAGTAAGTGCTATGAGGAAACAAAATGTAAGGTAGGGGAATAGGGAGTGTGCAGCTGGTAGTGGAAGAGTGTGGCTACTTTAAGCAGTTTGATCAGGGCAGACAGACCTCTCGCTAAGGTAACATTTGAGCAGAGTCCTGAACAAAGTAAGGGAATAAATCATAGGTATTCCTGGTAGCTGTTCAAAGGGTCTGAGGCTGGAATAGACTTGGCAAGATCCAGGAACAGGAAGGAGGACCATGTAACAGCATCTGTGAGTGAGAGGGAGAGTGATAGTAGAGTTAAAAAGAATAACAGAGTCTTGAAATCCATGGTAAAGACTTTGATTTTGATATAGAGTGAGATGCAGAGCTATTGGAGAGTTTTAAGCAGGAGTTATATAAACTGACATGTTAAAAGAATCATTCTTATCTGCTGTGTTGAGAATAGATCTTAGGAGCTATTGGTAGTGGCAAGGGCTTGATTAAAAAAAAAACAATAGCTGTAATCGATACCATATTTTACTTTATTATTAGTATGTCCTATTGTGGTAGAACAGGCATGAAATGCTCGATAAAACCATGTTGAAAATTCGAGCTTGCACAGATCATAGGCAGTAAATACGAAGTCGATATAGACAGAAAAACTGGCTAGTGCTGTAATGACTTATTCTTTTCACTGGAATTGATTCTGAGTGCTTCTCCTCCAAGCAGGAGTAGAAATTCTACACAGTGAATAAGGGCCCCCAATACAGGCTGGGTGAAAGCACTGACCTGGCATTATGGCCTGGAAGTTTTGAGCTAAAAGACAACCATCAAAGGCAGAAAACAGCCTGTAGAAGCTGGTCTGCACCTTCCAAAGGGCTTTTTTCTCACCCCCCTTCTGTGATATGACAGGCTCAAGAAAACACTAGTTCACTTGTGGTTGTATCACTCTAATATTCTAGTGAATGGTGATAATATTATTCTGGTATTTGACTTAGGAAAATTGTTTATCTTCTCAGTTTTCCTTGAGCAACCAGTGAAAGCATTACAGTTTTTCAGTCGGTGAATAACAAAAACACACAACTAACTCTACCTGCATTTTCCCCTTTTTTTAAAACTCAAACTTGTCAAGCAATCAGTTCCTCCTGAGCAACCCATATGTTCCCTTCTAATCCAGAGTGACAGCCAGCATCTGTACTGTGATCCCTGAGGCCCTACATGATCCCTTTCACTTTCTACCCCGGTTCTTGTCTGACAGCATCTCTTCTTTCTCTGCCTCTCCGTCTCTCTGCTCCAGCCACACTGGCCTCCTTCCTGTTGCCCAGACACACATGCACTAGGTTGAATGACGGGGGGTGGGGGGTGGTCCTCAAAAAGATATGTCTCCTGCAACCTGTAAATATGGTCTTATTTGAAAAATAAAAGTTTTTTGCAGATGTAATTAAATTAAGGATTGTGAGGTGAGATCGTTCTGGATTACCCAAGTGGTCCCTAGATCAATGTCAAGTGTCCTTATACATTACAAAAGAGAAGACAGAGGTACACAGAGAAGGCCAAACCAGAGACCCCAAAGAGAAGGTCACATGAAGATTAGAGTGATGCATCCACAAGCAAAGAATACCTCTAGCCACCAGAAGTTGTAAGAGGAAAGGAAGGATTCTTATGTAGAGACTTTGGAGGGAATATGGCCCTAACTATAGCTTGATTCCAGACTTCTGGCCTCCAGAACTAGGAAAAAAATAATTTCTGTTATTTAAGCCATCCAGTTTACGGTAATTTGTTACAGCAGTCACAGGAAGCTAGTACAATAGATACTCTCCTGTCTCAGGGCCTTTGCCCTTGCTGTTTCCTTTGCCTGAACCAGTTTCCTCAGACATTTGCATGAATAGCTCCGTTGATTCCTTTAATTCTTTGTTCAAAACTTATCTTCTCAGTGAGGTCTTTTCTAATTACCCTGTTTAAAATTGCAACAGGCCTGATACTCCCTATCCCCTTTCCAAGCATTATTTTTTCAAAATCACCTCTTACTATATAAGTTGCTACTTGAATTTTTATTACCTGTTGTATTCATTTCCCAGGGCTGCCATAACAAATTGATACAAACTGGGTGGCTTATAACAATAGAAATTTATTTTCTCAAAGTTCTGTAGGATATAAGTTGGAAATCAAATGCCAACAGGACCATGCTCCCATTGAAGGCTCTAGGTGAGGATTCTTCTTTGCCGCTCCCTAACTTCTGGTGGTTGCTGGCAATTCTTGGCATACTTTGGCTTAGATGCATCACTCCAACCTCTACCTCTGCTGTCACATGGCATTCTCCCTTCTGTGTTGGTGTCTATGTCCAAATTTCCCTCTTCTTATAAGGACACCAGTCACTGTACCCTAATCCAGTACTACCTCATTTTAACTAAAACCTATTTCCAAATAAGGTCACGTTTACAGATACTGGGGATTAGGACTACAATATATCTTTTGGGGGATACAATTCAACCCACAATACCTGTCTCCCTCCACTTGATTGTAAACTCCATCGGAGTAGGGATTATTGACTAAGAACATAGAGCAGTGCTGGGCATGAAATAGACACTCGATAAATATTTATTGAAAGAACAAGTAAATGAATATGTGCTAATGAAATCAGGATGAGATATAATCAAATTAGCTGGCTATTGATAACATTTGCAAATTCTCAGAAAAAAACATGTGCTATGATATCCACATCTACGCCCATAAAAATATCCAGTATAATAACTATTTCATGGAATATATTTCATTTCATCTATTTTTGAATGTTTAGGGTAAATTTTAATTTATTCACAAGTACAGGTTTTTCCATGTTTACATCACTTTATATCTTTTCCATCTCCTCATAACCAAAGTGGTTAATCAGTGACAAACTGACAGAAAATAAAAGTGAAAAGAATTTGCTCAATTCTAGAGCTCCTAAATCAACCTTTCATAACTGAAATATTCTTTTTCTTTTCTTTTTTAAATCTTATATCAGTATCAGGTATATAGTACACTGGTTAGACATTTATATAAATTTTGAAGTGATCCTCCCGATTACTCTAGCACCCATCTGGAGCTACACACTAACATTACAATAATACTGACTATATTCCCTATGCCATATTCTATGTTCCCGTGACTATTTTGTAACTACTAATTTGTACCTCTTCAACCCTTCACCTTTTTCTCTCAGCCTCCAAGCCCCCTCCCCTCTCTCAGTCACCAGATTGATCTCTATGTGAGTCTGTTTTTGTTTAGTTTGTTCCTTTTGATTCTTAGATTCCACATACAAGTGAAATCATATGGTATTTCTCTTTCTCTGACTTAATTCACTCAGAATAATAACCTCTAAGTTTATCCATGTTGTTGCAAATGGTAGGATTTCATTTTTTAATGGCTGAGTAATATTCTATTGTATACATGAACCATGTCTTTATCCAATCATCTGTTTATGGGTATTTAGGTTGCTTCCTAAATGGCTATTGTAAATAGTGCTGCCGTGAACATAGGGGTGCATAGATCTTTACGAATTAGTGTTTTGGTTTTCTTCAGATAAATACCCAGAAGTGCAATTGCTGGGTCAAATGGTAGTTCTATTTTTAATTTTCTGAGGAGCCTCCAGACTGTTTTCCATAGTGGCTGCACCAACTTTCAATCCCACCCAACAATGCATGAGAGTTCTCTTTTCTCTACATCCTCGCCAACACGTTGTTTGTTGACTTATTGGTGATAACAATTCTGATAGTTGTGAGGTGCTATCTCATTGTGGTTTTCATTTGCATTTCTCTGATGATTAGTGATGTTGAGCATCTTTTCATATGTCTATTGGCCATCCGTATTTCCTCTTTGGAGAAACACCTATTCAGGTCTTCTACCATTTTTTAATTGGATTTTTTGTTTTTTTGTTGTTGTTGTTGCTGAGCTGTATGAGCTCTTTAAAATTTTAGATATTAACCCCTTATCAGATATATCATAGGTAAATATCTTCTCCCATTCAGTAGGCTGTCTTTGCATTTTGTTGATGGTTTCCTTTGCTGTACAAAAACTTTTTAGTTTGATGTAGTCCCATTTGTTTATTTTTTTCTTTTGTTTCCCTTGCCCAAGGATATATATCAGAAAAAATTACTAATAGCAATATCAGAGTTTATTGCCTTTATTTTAAAGGAAATATATTACCTTTCCAAAGCATTTAATGTCTCTTATTTGTTTCTAAGCCTCTTATTATAGGTAAACAATAGTTTTTACTTGATTTCACATCACTAATAAACCTTTAGTCAGCATTTCCCTTTATTCTGCTTCTTTATTGTCCGAAATGAAAATACTAGTTAATAGGATTTGATAATTTGTTATAACATTCAGCACCTAAACAGCTGAATAACAAATTTTAAATTCCAATATGAAGTTTCCAGGTATAAAAGAGTGTTCTATCTCTGACACTTATTGAACACTTCACAGTATTAATGTAGTAAAACAAACAAACAAACTCTTTAAAAGGTAAATAATTTAAGAGCAAGAGCTCAAGTTTCTATTAATAGCTATGTTCATGGTTCATGTTTTAAGTGGATACCATTGGTGACATCATTATTCAAAGCAAAATCAGTTAAGAAGACTTCTCTGGGTTCATATATCTAATGTCAGATACCACTGCCGACCTCTTAAAAAGAGTGAATATTTAATTTGATTACCGGCTCAGTCCTGATTCTCTCAACAGAGCAGCATAGAGGGTCTTTACTCTTGCCTTAACATACTTATTTTAATGAATGTGAGTTATGATCATTTCTTCTATAAAACTAAACTGAACATAAGGAGGAAAAGTAATGTAGATCTTTTCAAATGTCATTTTTAAAATACGTTTTTGTCAATATGGATGCTTGGTGTATTATTATGAAATGTTAAAATATCCTACTGAGGCTTTCTTTTTTCTAGTTTACTATGCTCTTTTGCTGTAGAAGCAGCAGCAGCACCATCTTCTGGAATAGATGAAATGAATAATAATTATGGTGTTTGTAAAAGTCAGAGTGCAGAGGAGAAACAGATCATTTACATGTACACAGCAAAATGAAAAGCCTGAAAATAAAACTTAGTTGTTAATCATCACAGAAGAAATTAACATGGGATCAATTTCTAAAATCAACAAGCAACTTCATAAGGGCAGCAAACCTCTCTTCTAACAGCAAAACTGTGTGGGTTGCTCATACCATTGTACATTTTTTAACATATAAAATATACACAAAAATGACATGCAATTTGAGGAAAAAAACATGTTCTGCAAACTAACTGGAAAAAGAAAGTCAATATGAGACCCCACTATATTCAAATTGCTTTACTACAGGAAAGTGGAAGAGGTGGATACAAATTTTTGAAATATTCTTCCTGCCTGGCACTGAAGATACATATATTACAAAATGGAATAAGAAACTCACACAAGAAAATTACTGCAGCAGACCATACAGAGATTCACTAAATGGCAGGGTGGAATTGTATCTGAGATAGGTTAGTCAGGGCATTGAAACCATCCCTGGGAAATTAAGGTTATGAAGAAAGAAATGATCATTTCTGAGAGTGCTACATGTGGCTAAATGGGATACTTGGACTCGGAGACAGGAGAGGAATCTTCTGGGATGGTGCAAAGGTTGTGAAGCCTTCACAATGGGCAGAGTCACTGTGGTAGGCAGAATGCTAACATCCTAGGTCCCTGATGCACACTCACCTTCGCCCAGTTATTCAATCAAACACTAGTCTAGGCGCTGCTTAGATCTAGGCAGCCAGTAGATCTTAAGATACTGAGAGCATCAAAGTAGGCCTGATTTAATCAGATGCACCTTTTAGAAGCACAGAGTTTTCTTTGGCTGATTGTGGAGGAGAAAGTCAAAGATCATAAGTGCCCTTGCTGGTGTGAGGATGAAGGAAGCCACATGTCAAGGAACACCGATGGACTCCAGAGCTGAGTGGCCTCTGCTGACAGCCAGCAAGAGAATGTCCTATCACTATGAGAAACTGACTTCTGCCAACGAGAGCACACTTAGAAGTGAATTTTTCGTCAGAGTCTCTAAATAAGAACTCAGCCTGGCAGACACCTACATTCCAGCCTAAGTCCCTGAGTCCATGCCATACTGGACTCATACAATTTGAGGTAATAAGTGAGTGCTATTTTAATTAGCAATAGAAAATTAATAGATAAGAACAGATACACTTAAAATTGCTTTCTAAGGAACATAGTTCCTGTAACCATCCAGCTTTTGTATTTGCTGAGGGGATTACATAATTTGCCCTTATCCTCTTACAATGCTTAGTTTCACTTTTAAATAAATATTTTGGGACACATTAATAAATTAATGCCTTGTCAGGCACCAAATTATCAGCTTTCTGAGTGGGCATACATCATTAACTCACACTCAGGTGCCTTCATGTTTGCCAATAAGTGAGAGTGAAAATCAAAATACTGATCAGCTGGTATTGCATGGGCATGGACCAATCACTCAGATACCTGATCTATCCAAAAGGCTGATAACTGGTTACCATACTGGCACTGGCCAAATATCACCTCTGCCAAAAACTGTGTTCCTGGCAGGAAATAGGCAAGAACAACAGTATGGAAGTGGCAGACTATCTTGGGAGGCAGGAAATAAGATAGCTGTGCAAAGCTTATTTTATCTAAGACTTGTCCCTCCTTAGCTTCTTAGAGGTACAATTCTCACTTGCAATAGCTTTATCCCTAGGGATGACAGATTTAGATTAACAAAATAACATGACACTGAGTTAAACTTGGTTTCAGATTATGAATGAATGATTATTTTATATATAATATATCTTTATATTTATATATAAATATAAAAATATATAGCTAAAATATTGCACAGACCAAATGTAGATCTGTTAACCCCAGCCAATCGCTAAATATTGCATGAGACATAGTTATACAGAAAAAAAAATATTATCTGAAATTCACATTTAAATGAGCATTCTGTGTTTTGTTGAACAACTCCATTCATCTTTGTCTTCTCTTCCTTCTTACACAAGTCACCTTTTACTTAAAATAGATCTAAGAAAAAAATAGATCTAAGTACTTCACATCCATAGTCAATAATACTATGACTATGTAATGGCTATGTATAGTGTCAGGTGGGTACTAGAGTAATTGGGGGGATCACTTTTTAAATTATATATGTGTCTAACCACCATGCTGTACACCTGAAACTAATATAAAATAATAAAAATAAAAAATAAATAGATCTAAGTTTTGGATCTTTCTATCAAAATACATTATATCAACAACCCACATCTTCCCCATCCCTGTACCTAGGCACCGTAACTTTGCAGGTCATCCTCATAGAGAGTATATTTCCCTAGCACTTGACTATGACTTCAGCCACGTTACTTGTTTTGACCAATAGTACAGGGCAGACATGACAGTGTGCCATTTTCAAGCTTGAGCATTAAGAAATTTGGTAGATATCTCCATTTGCCCTTTGCACTTCTACATCACCTTGAGTCCCAGGAAGAGAATGCAGCTACCGCAACTGAGTCCAATCTAGACCAGCTTATTCGCAACCAGACTCATAAACAAAACACAGGCATACCTCAGAGATATTGCAGGTTTGGTTCCAGACCACAATAACAAAATGAGCTGTAACTTTCTGTTGGTGGGGGGTCTTGCCTTTAATTTCTTAAAAATGCAACATCTGTGAAGCGTGATAAAGTAAAGTGCAATAAAATGAAGTATGCCTGTAAATGCATATTTTTGTTTGCCAGGGAGATTTTGCAGTTGCTTGTTACACAGCACTATTATTATCATAGGTAACTCACCCTTCCCTTCCCACTTCATGGTTTAGGTGTTAAAAAGAGAATTTCAGCAGCATTATTCACAGTGGCCAGGACATGGAAGCAACCGAAGTGTCCTACAATAGAGGATTGGATAAAGAAGCAGTGGTACATATATACAATGGAATATCACTCAACCATAAGAAGAGATGAAATACTGCCATTTGCAACAACATGGATGGACCTCAAGATAATCATGCTAAGCGAAATAAGCCAGACAGAAAAAGTTGAAAATCACATGATATCACTTATATGTGAGATTAAATCCAAAAGCAACAAATGAACAGGACAGAGACTCATGGACATGGACAATAGACTAGTGGTTACCAGAGGGGAGGGGAAGGTAGAGAGGGGTAAAAAGGGTCGAATATTTGATGACGGAGAAAAATCTATGAGAGGTGAACACACAGTGTAAATATATATATATGTCTTACTGTTAAAGTGTACAGCTGAAACTTATTGGATTTCATTAAACAACGTCACCATAAAAAAATTAATTATTTTTTTAAAAATTAGGCGAATTTAAAAAATAAATAAGTAAATAAAACTCCATCAAAAATAAAATAAAAGAGAAGTTCAATAACTATAATACTGGCTGGTTTTAAGAAGCCACAAAAAGAAGAAAAGAAAACCCTGTGCATGTGATAATAAATTATATTACCCCCTTGACTCCCTCAGGTGCTTCATGAAAATCCCAGTGAAAGGGAAGAAGGGAAGGAGAAAGGAAGCTGATTGAACCTTGCATTGATGCTCTAAGAGTTATTGTCTTGTATCCTTGTTTTAGTTTGAACTGCCATGCTGAGCGTTACTGAGAATTACAGTGTTGGTAGGGAGGATCTGATAAAGCTTGTATAGCATTACTTTCCTTGAATTCTATGCTTTTTTTTTTCTTTTTACTTAGTGTCTATCTGAGTCAAGCACTTCTGATTTTTCTGTATCAACCTAAGGATTAGAGCTAAATAACTTCATTAAAGGCCAATGAACTGTAGTTCAATTCTCCCACACTCAGATCTATTTTCCTACGTATGTGAAGGCTTTAACATACATAAATGCCCCCACAGTTTGACTTCTTTTCTAGTACACTTTCTAAGAGTATATGTAGTTGAGCATTTATTTTTGATGTGATTGATACTGTAGCAGATACTCAGTAAATCTCTACACCATACAGCCTTTCGATTACAGATTGAAATAATAGCTTGTACTTATTCATTTGACTTTTATGGCACACAATAAACTGTGAATCTAACTGTATGGTTCAAAGACTGATAATGAACTATTGGTCCATGTATTTCTGATGTGTCATCTCTCTTGAGTTCATCTGGATATCATCAAAAGTATACTGAAAGCTGGTTGATGTAGCTTTCTACCAACTGTACATCTCTATTAACCAGCTCAGCTATTTGACAGGATAATGATTGCTGCATATCTTACAAGACCCTAAAATGCCTCCTCGCTGGTAATATTAAATTATATCCAGTGTAGTTTTTGTGCTACACATACATTACTGAACTTCAGTGCCCATAACACTGAAGACCATGATGGCACATTCAATTTACTTAATTAGAACTAGCTGGTTTTTCTTTTAACCTGTGGATAACAGTATTTACTGAGGCTACATCATCTCAAAGAGTCATTTATATTGGCTCCCAGGAAGCAAAGAGCTGCTGCCCTCTGGGGAGTCCTCACAAACATGAGTGCAACCGATAGGCCTGATATACATCGGGGACATTTGGATGATCTTAAAGGAATTTTTGCTTCTCAAGGTGTGGTCTGCAGGGCAGCAGTATCAGCATCACGTGGAAGTTGTTAAAAATGCAGGTGCTCAGGCCCACCTCAAACCTACCAAATCAAAATCTTATCAAGATCCCCAGATGATTCCCATGACATTAAAGAAATACAGCTCAGTATGTATTAGCATTATGCCATCACTCTAAGCAGCAAGATACACTCTAGGATTGCCAACTGGACACTTTAGATGAAGAACCCAGCTCTTGTGAGGCTGAAATTCCCTGACTAAAGGGGGTTCCCACAGCCTATGTCTCCAAATTATGAATATTAAATAAGGTCATCCTTTTTAAAACCATAAAGGACTTACAAAAATGTTAGCTCTTGCCACTTTTCAATGAGTGTATCCTCACTTTTTTATTCCTGGTGGAGTGTTCGAAAAGAATCATAATGATAGCTACCATTTATTAAGTGCTTGTCATGGGCAGGTGCTCTTCTAGTGTTTTACACAACACCCCCCGATGTAGAGTTTACTGCCCCCATTGTATAAAAGAGAGAACTCTAAGGCACAGACTCAAACCCAGGCAATCTTCTCTAGAGCCATTGTCTTTGGCCTTATCCCCAAATTATTGCTCATTTTGATACACTTAAGAAATATTTTGCCTGTAAGTCCAATTTATGTTTGGCCTATCTCTGCTTTATCTTATGGATCACCTGACATGAACATTGAAAATATAAATCTGAAGCCTCTGGCCTGAAGATACTGATGCAACAGCTCTGTGGTCAGGCCCATGAATTGATATTTTTAAGAAGCACCCAGGGGACTTTTGTGATCTCTCAGGTTTTAGAAATACTGTTCCAAATTATGGTTCCCTATTCAGAACCAGCTGTGGTTGCAAGCTTACAGAACATTGGTGTCTCATTAATGTCAATGCCATCTCCACATACGCATTCTAAGAACCCAGCCCTAAAGGGCAAAGCACAGCTCTCATTTGGCTTGCTACAGAGCTTCAATAGCTCTCACGTTTTCCTTGGTGACACAGGCCAGGGTGAACATAGCCTCATCTACCTTTTAAATGAACTGAAGCCAAGACACACCTAAGCCAATTGTCTGTCTTTTTTCACACACATGCTGGGAATGGATGAGCTCATACTAAGAGAGCTCTCTTCCATTTCCTTTGTCATTCCTTCTGCCCTGACCATGGAATAAAATTTAAATCAAATTGCATGTTGAACTTTATTCCTGGTGCTCAGGTCCCCAAATTATGTTTGTACCTGAGCAGATAACAATCACATTCCACAAACAGAGGACTCTCTCTTTATAAACGTACATTATATTTTGAGTTCCCAGTCTGCCCTTAGATAAAAATTGAAATACCATGAAATTTCTCAAAGGTAGGTGGCCTGCACAGTGACAAGGAGTGGGGCTGGGTGTATTACTTTCTCATGCTGGTTTCTACGGTGATGTCGAAATTGCCATCATTGTGGAGCGGGGGAGTCTGCCCATGTAGGTCACTGTTTGAACCCCTTGTCCTAAGCACAAGGCCTCTTCAGGTGTTTCAGCTATCTGTATCAGGGTCATACCACTTTCAGTAGCATGGAATACGTTCTGCTGCTCCTGCCCTGTAGTAGACATCAGAAAACACTGTCGCGGGGTCTGAAATAGTCCATCTACACACAACAGCCGTATCTCCTGCGTGCCTGTGCTCTCTCCAGGATAGGGAGAAGATAGATGTGAACTACAAGTATCTTCTGTCCTTGGATTTCACAAATCTACCCAAGATTTCAGTGGAAAGTAGGGATCAGTAGGTCCCAAGGCCCCTTTCCCTGGAACCTTAAAATCAAGCTTTTTGCCACCCCTCTGACTGTTCCTGCCTCATCTTGGGCATCTATCTCATCTTGAAGGTAGGAAAGACTTATCAATATGACTTATTAATTTTCCAAAATGTTTGTTTATGCCCTAGGTTTTTTCATCCCCTCTAAAATTTAAGCTTTTTAAGTCTAAACACCAAAGAACTGACTTCTGCAGTTTGCTGTGAATACAGTTAGTCATTTAACCTAACTGTCCAAACACAGGGAAGTATAAAGATAGGAGGAAATGCAAGAGAGCAAAACATAGGTTGACATTTCAAAAATTTTAATCTGCTACACAATCATTTCCGAAATATTATGGCATTGTGCATCCTTCCCATCTCACGACCGGTCACAGCGAAAGAAGCAGCAGTGACATGACATGGGACATAGAAATTTTATGATCAGATCAAATGAGGATGTAGTGTTCACAACTTCAAACTAACTTTACCATATCACTCAGTATTTAATTTTACCTTTTGTAAAACAAAAATAGACAAAACATCCCTTTCCTGATGCCCTCAATTAAGTTGCTAACAAAGAAGAACTTCTAATTTGACCCAAATTTGAGATGCACATATACATGAGACAGAGCAGGGAACATGAAGGAAAGGGTTAATTCCCTGTCTGGTTGGTCAAATTACCCTCAGCAATAAACAGTAGCTAATGCCTACTGAGAACTTACTATGTGTCAGGTACTCTATGGAGTCCTTTTCATTCATTATCTCCTTGTTTTTTCCACAAGAACCCAACGATTGTATTATTATCATCTCTGCCTTTTCAAATGAGAAACAACCAGTTGGTGGAACTGGTGGGTCTCAAACATGATTTTTTTTTTTTTTAGGAAACTCTAAATTAACAACCATCGTGTTCTATTGCAAAAGAAGGAGTAACCACAACCAGACTGTGCTCCCATTTAATGGGGTATTAAGTCTGATTTGGTGACCTTATAAAAGCAAAGCCTATATGAATCAACCAGATAAATACAACTTATATGTTTACAGAGGTATTATCACATGATACACCACTTCTATAACCTGGAGATACTTATTCAATCTTGGGATGACATATGTGGGAGACTTCTTTTCCTTTTGAGAGCAACAGATTATGTAGATGTTAGTAGGCACACTACATAGATTTTGAATTAAAACAATATTGAGATATCATAATAATCGGTAATTTAAATCTAAAGTTTAAATTTGAAGATATCAACCTATTTGGGGTACCTCTTCCAAGTAAGTCTCAGGCCTATAACTATAAACTAAGACCCAGAAAGACAAACCCATATGAACTGAATAAAAGGCTAAGGAAAATTCAAGTTAAATGTTAAATGCTTATGTTACATATCTGTTCATTTCATTTATCCTTAATTATACAGTTTTGCAAAATTTTTAATGTATTATACAGTTGACCCTTGAACAATGCAGAAGTCACAGGTATCAATCCCCCCACAATTGAAAATCTGTGTATGACTTTTGACTCTTCAAAACCTTAACTACTAATAGCCTACTGTTGACCAGAAGCCTTACCAATAACATAAACTATGGTTGGGTGGAAATGCAATATTTTGGCCAAAAGTTGAAAAACTGCTGGCTCTTTTAACCTCTATGTCATATGGAAGTAATCTGGCTCCAACTGCAGATCATTTAAACAGTTGATTAACACGTATTTTGTATGTTATATGTATTATACACTGTATTCTTACAATAAAGTAAGCTAGAAAGAAGAAAATCCTATTATGAAAATTCTAAGGAAGAGAAAATACATTTATAGTACTGAACATATTTACTGGAAAAAAATCCACGTGTAAGTAGACCCAAGCAGTTCAAACCCCTGTTGTTCAAGGGTCGACTGTATTTTAATTACTTGACTATCATTTCATTCATAATATCTAGCCAGCTTTCTCTTTTATTGACAACTATTTTCGTTCCAAAAGCTATCACCATTACATCACAATTAGCAGTGTATGGAGTCGAATCCTGTTAGAATGGGAGGAGGCCTATAATCCAGTTACAGGCTCCTTTGTCTCTGGCTATAATCATTGCTTTTGATAAAATACTCCTTATGGGGACTAAATGACTAACTCTTTTGTAACACATAAGGAAACACAACTTATGCTTAATTGGAAAAATATGAACTAATGCTTAAGCGTCATCTACCCCAGCCCATGGGGCCCATGGTGCTCGGTAATGGCAGTGCTTCAGCCCCACACACAGCATGAGCGTCTTTCAGAGCTCTATTTTCCTACATTTCAACTCTACTTGCTGAGCAGAAAAGATCTCCATAAGAACACTTCATTTCCCTGGCCAAAACGAATTTATAATTATAAAGTAACTAGTTGCCTTGTGTTGCATTTAAAGTGCTTTAAGAACTTGTGTTGCCCTAAAAACAAGTCCCTTCAATTTTGATATGAACTTCTTTGGTTTTAATCATCCAGTTCCTATTCTCTCTCCCACCTTCTTCCCCCTGGTCTTTCCCCTTCTAATGACTTTCCTATTTGAGAAATATAACAGCCCCATATTTAATTACTCAATACTCATTTCAAGGAAATGTTAGGGTAATTTAACCATTACTGAAACCCAAACAGAGCAACATCTTACAGCTTAACAGGACCCAAGGAATTAACCTCCTTGATTATTTCATAGCCTTTCAAATTTCCTCTAAGAAGAGAATATAGTTGGTTTGTTTTTCCCCTGTTCACTGGTATTTAGTCTTTGTTTTTTTTTTTTAAGTGGATTCATAATTCTTTCTAAAAAACCATCTTCCATCTTATTCTTATTGCAAGAATACAGAACTCACAACATCTCAGCTAGAGATACACAGATTTCAAAGACTGAATAACATACACCTTTCATTTTATAAACAAGGAACTTGATAACCAAGGAAGTCAAATGACTTCATCAAGGTAACTCAAAGCCACACCTCTTACTTTTCTTCTGTGGGCCATTCAAATAATTTATCTTATTTTCTTAATTTTATTAATATCCCATATCAGCCTCCCAAATGACATTTAACATATTTAATAAACATGTATAATTATCAATTCAATGGTCTTTAAACTCTCCCAAAGAGGCATATACAAAATACCTGTTTACCTGGATAGACAACACTTTCTTATTGGAATAAACAACCATGCAATGACAGCCATTCATACAAAATTTACTTTCTAAAAATCCTTAGAGCCAAAGTGACTTTGCAATCTGTAACATTCACCAGGTAAGCTATAACTCCATGTAGTCTGACAAACTACTATCCCTAGTTCTTAAAAGGAAGTGTCAGAATTAGTCCCTTGCCTCAGTCAATACCTATTTTCTCAGTTCTATAGCAATTTTATAAAAATATGGGGCATTCATATGGCTTATAGGTTACATTCAGGAAAATGAAAAATATTATTTTTTCCAAAACTATAGCCCTTCAGAGGCTAACAATTGAAGAGCACTGTGTGTGAAGATGGCTGCTGAAAGGGGATTGAACTATGGTTGGGTGGAAATGCAATATTTTGGCCAAAAGTTGAAAAACTGCTGGCTGTTTTAACCTCTATGTCATATGGAAGTAATCTGGCTCCTACTGCAGATCATTTAAAACCATAAAAACTTCTTCTTCAATAACACCAGCAAGGCTCATTAGCCCCTCCAAAACTCTCAACTATTCCATTTTATACACAAAATATTTCACTGGAGAGCTGAATAGATATCATTTTAAGAAATGAAAGTACTTCTTTTCCTTTGAAGATTATTAAATATGAGAGCATACTCAAAAATTCAACAGCTACTCCCACACATTAGGAATAACCAAAATGATTTGTTCATTTTTTATTAACTATTAATTGTCTATTCTATGCCAGTCGCTGTTTAGTGCTCTGAAACAATTTATAGTGGTAAACTAGGTAATATTCTTGCCCTCATTTGAATTCATTTGCTTTGCAATTTGACAAAGAACTCCCCCCACCAGCCCACTTCTGGGCAGAAGTCCCTGTTATGAAAGTAGCCTCAGTCAAGAAGTAATATGTGAGAACACTCTAGGATTTTATCCTAATATGCAATATAGTTCCCAATCTCGACATTAATATAGTCACTGATCCTTCTTCTTTGACTATAAATTTGGCTGACAATTAGCTTCTCCTTATTTGGAATTCTAATGCACAATTGCCCCTACAGAGCTCATTAGGACTCTTGCTCAAGTTACATGCATTCTGGTTCATTGTTGGCATATTTTCTAAAATCACAAATATGCCTTATTAAGCAGAATCTTGCTGAATGAGGCAGAGTGCTATTCTATTCCTCATTTTTATAAGAAAAGAAAATACTACTGAATTCCAAAACTACAGGCTTTAGGCAGCCTATGAAAATGTAAAACCAGCCTATACTAGTGACCATAATTTCTGACTCTTACAGCAAGTATACTATAAAACAGAAAGTTTTCTTCATCAAAATTAGACATTTAAATCAACTGTGTTCACTAAAAATCTGATAAAGAAATGCTTTTTATAAACATTAATTTGGTTTTATTGTTTCATGAAAATAAGTAATTGATATGAAATTAGAGACAGACAAAATTAATCTGTGGCAATAAAAGTCAGAACAGTGGTTACCATGGGTTGTGTGGGTGGACTGGAAGGGGGCATGAGCGAACTTTTAGGGGTGATATAAAGTTTTATACCTTTACTAGGGTGTTAGATAAATGGATGCATACATTTGTCAAAAACTCAACAAATAGTTCAAGTAAGACCTATGTATTTCACTCTATATAAATTTTACCTCCATTTGAAAAAACATAATAGAGAATTGAATATTTGAAGGGAAAATAATAATCAAAATTACTCTTTAAGGAAGAATAAATTCAGATGTTCAAGAAAGGTTTGGAAACAGTTACCTGGTGAAGTGGCAGTCAACAAGGGATTTGAAGAATGATCATGAGTTAGAGAATGCAGGAGGAGATAAAGGCCATTCCAGGTGTTGACAGAAGTATAGACACGAAGGTATGGCTTAGACAAGAATTGATAAAAGAGGCTGAAAGATACTCAAGAGCCAAGTCTTGGAGGATTTTAATGGCCTACTAAGGAATTTAGACTTCATTCTGAAAGAAATCTGGAGGAAGTTTGGAAGACTTTAAAATGAAGAGTGATCTATATAGATATATATCCACACTCTCTACAAGCGATGTGAAGAATGGATTAAAGGAGTTCAAGGCAAAAGGTCTGTATAAACCCTTTAATTGGCTATTTCCTAATCCAGGTGAGAAATTAAGAGCCTCAACTAAAGCAACAGTAACAGGCATGGAGACATGGTGGCAGGGAACAGATATAGAAGTCATTACTAAGGATAACTTTTGATAAAATTTGATGATCTATGAAAGAGAAGGTAAAGGATTAGGAAGAGTTATAGATACTGACCATATTTCTGGCTTGGGAAACTTGGGGGATGATTGTGTTGAGAATACAGGAGTGGATATGGAAGGAGAGGAAGTTGAGTTCTCTCCACCCATCATATTGCAGGTGCCTAAAAGACACCCAAATAAAGCTATCCAATAGGGTCCTGGATATATGTAGGGTGACCATATCTACAGATTTGCCCAGGATAGTTTTGTTTATGATTTCTACCCCAGAAAAAAGTTATTACTAGCACTGCCTTTCACTCCCCCAAAATGTTCCAGTTTTGCCAATAAATTATACAGTCATCCTGGTCAGACAGGACAGAATTTGGGGCCATTTGTGTTTAATTTAGAGATAAGATTTTTGGTGTTATCAGTACACAGTAGTAGGTAAAGCAAAACAAAGGTTGGAATCATCCAAACAGATTTTAATCGAACCTGATACCAACACCAAAAGCAAGATGAAGAAGAGGGCCCCCAAAAAATGAGAATAACAAGAAGTATCCAGAGAGTTAAAAAAAAAAAACAAAAACAAAAAAATTATTATTCTGGAAACCAAGGGAAGATTTGTTCAAGTGATTCTCTCCAGCTCCTCATAGGAGGAACACTTTCCACTATAATTAGAGTGCACCAGTGTCTACTATAGTTTTATGTAGAAAGTACTCAGGAGATGTCTGATGACTATTAGTAGAAAGATGCAACTTCTGTTCTTAAGTGGCAAATATTCTTACAGAAGCCCAGTCTCAAAAAATGTGAAGTTCTTTAAATAAAACTTTAGTTTCAGGAGCTATGATACAAGCTAATTCTCCTTTTCTGAAATAGAGTACACGTTATAGCTTTAACATTATATTCTCTATGTGATTATTCCTTGTTGCAAATGATATACAGGGAAATATGTCTTTGTCCATAAATCCCTCAAATACTGTCTTCTCTTAGCTTTTACTACTCTATATCATCTTTGAGTGTCGAGATTTCAATTTCATAAGTATTGCCTTTCCTATTGTTTATACGTGCCTAACAACTAGAATTATTTTCCCCCTATAATTCTAACATTTTTCTGCCATTTCTGCTGCATCTTGCCAAAAACAAAAACAGCGACCAAAATCTCTTACAAAGAAGATGCTAATCTCTTGGCAAAATCTAGAAGTTAATTGTTTGCTGTCCGTCCACAAATACAAAGAATGCTTAAAGATTGCCAAAAAACAAAATTGTAAAGAATGATATAGTGAACTAAAATTTTTTCCTCACTGTCAAAAAATGAAAAATCAAAGTTTTATTTACAAGGCTTATATATACAAACCTAAACACTCCCATAAATGATAATTTACATAAATCATCTAAGATTTGGGAGCTTATAAACTTCAGAAGGTAAATTGATATTTCACAATCTAAATCTTAAGCAACAATTTATCTACAATCAATAGGTTATCTGTGCCGATAGCATCCAAAAGAGACAAATAAATAAAAGAATAAAAGGACAGGTTACTTACTACTTAAGTGTAACGGGCATAGTTTCTGGCAAATTTTTGGCATTGAAACTGGAAAACGGTTAATTCTCAATAAATGTCAGTTCCTTTCTTTTTCAGAAGAATACTTCTGAAAATTATGAGAAGAATCTGGCTTCTGTGAATGATCTAGAATGAATGTGACTGGTGCCATACTTGTCAGGAGTGAGCAGTTGTGAGCCCAAGGCACTGAGGAGAGAACCTATCCATATGCATTTGTCTGAATTATTATATGACCACCATAATGAGCATACCTCTCCTTTTGTATCAATTTTCAATGGCTTTAATATAGTGCCTGTTTTAGAGTTTGCTGTATGCTGGTGTGACTTCTTTTGCTAGACTCAATATGACATTATCTAACTCCGGCTCACTTCATATCCACATCGTAGACTGAGTTTCATGACAGACAGCTTTCAATAACCTTGTTACACAGAAGAAATCAAAATAGAATACAGAGTAAGAAAAAGTATTTGGACCATTCTGTAGCAAACCTTGAACACTGATTAAAGAACTCTGGATTACATCTAATGGGCAGTAGTTGAGATATTTCTACTTTTTAACCAGTAGCCTGATATTATGTGAGGTTGAGGAAACTTAATCTGACATCCTTCAAAACAGATCAGAAAATAAAACTAAAGTAGGAAGAGCAACCTAGATGATGACAGTAATTCTGGGACTAGATTTTGAGAAACATGGTATATAGGTAATTTAATCTATTCTTCAGGTGTACTTATAACTTATTTTAATATAGTTATTGATATTTACCAGATTCAGACTGGTGCTTCATTCCATTAGTGTTAATGAAGCTTTATGAAGGTAGTGTAAAAACAGTGACAACACAGTGCGTGACTTTGACACTTAGTGCAATCTCACCCATTACAAATTAGTTTAGACAGGTATTTTTGCCTTAAATTCTGAGAAATGAAATTAATTCAATAAAATTGCATGGCTCAGCTAAACTTTCAATCTTCTTAGTAATGATCATAATTGGAATAGTCTGGAAATGGCAAAGTTTTGAGTTGCGGAGCCAGACGATAATATTTTGAGATATTAATTGAGGGGTTTCTTTTCTATATTCCTTGAGCCCATTACTTTTCTCTCTACCATTCAACATCCTTAAGGAGAGAAAGAGCTTCTAAAATAAAAATGAAAACAGACAAATAGCAGAGACAATATTTCTGAAAGCAATGGTTTTCAATCTCAAGAGCCACAAACTTGAGAGAAAGACAAATTGTTTTTATTGTTATTTTATTATGAAGATTTGTCAGGCATATTAAGATCCAAACATTTACAGGGCTAAGAATTAAGTACCAGAGAATCAAAAAATGAAGGAAGTTGTGTAGGCAGATGGACTCGAAGAGTCCTCCAATTTGATCATGTATTTATTCAACTAACTTCTCTGGGGGCTTATTGTGTTCCAGGCACTGGTCTCAGTGCTGGAGATATAGCAATAAGTAAAATAGGCAAAAATCCCTCTCTCAAAGAGAATACTTTGTAATTGGTAGAGACAGACAAAAATTAATATAACTCTTGCAAAATGTTTAGTGTATTATGTGATCATAATTGTAAAGTTAAATACAGTGTACGAGTAGCTCCAAGTAAGTAAAAAAAAATAGAATGGATAAGCAAAAGGAATCTGCATCAGGATAAAGTGAACACAGAGAACACAGGCATCAGGATCAAAGGCCATCACAGGAAATTTAGATTCTTCCCCCCTCCCCAATTACGTATCTAAACGTAGTGCTTGATGATTATCAACTAGGTGGACTAAAGTACATTAGAGAGAGGTGAGCAAGAACAAGATCTTTCAGACCAACCTGAGGCTTCTCCCCCAATGACCGTGTAGTAAATTGATTGCAAAAAATGGTTACAATACTTCACCCTTCTCTGTAATTACACTCTTTACAATGTGACTTTGTAGCAACTCTCATCAAGAGGTGATACTTATTTTCCCAATTCTTGAAACTGGTCTGGCCTTGTGACTGACTTTGGCCAATAGAATGAAGTGCGGCAGAGGTGTGTGAGTTCCGAGCCTGAGCCTCAAGAGGTTATGTGCTCTTCTACACATTTTTTGGAACCCTGTCACTACGACATGCACAAGTCTGGGCTACCCTGTGAGAGAATGAAAGCTCACTTGCAGGAGAGCCATGTTATCTCAGCAAAAGTCATCAAAGGTCATTCTAGACCAAACTATTGCCAGATGAACACCAGATATCTGTGAGTGAGCTGCAGGCAAATCAGCAGGGCTGCAGATACCTAAAAGAATCCAGCTGAGATCATAAGAAACACTTAGCTGATGACTTGTAAGCAATAATACATGTTTATTGTATAAGCCACGGAGTTTGGAGTGGCTTATTTCACAGTGATAACTAACTGATACAACCAGGAAAATGTATGAATTGTACATAAATTCTCCAAGACCTTAGAATGTCCCTGGGTAGAAGCGAGAAGAACAGGAAATTGGAAAATATTGAGTTTAAATCCTGAATTAACCACACTGAAATATGGAAGTAATTAAGTTACTTTAGATTGGAAAATTGGTAGAAATGGGATGTGTGAACTGAAGTTCAGTATGAAAAAGAGTCACACACACATCTGAGATGCAATTGTAAATTATAAACTGGTTATACTTCTGCTAAAATAATTTCAGTGATACTAGTGAGGCAGTTGCTCTGGATAAGTAAGTCATTGTTGTCATTACTCAGCCATGCCCTTCAGGGACCACAGTTCCTAGTATCCTCACAGTTTCTAAATCCAAAATGAATTATTTCAAGAAATCTGTTACTCTTGTTTCCATAGCACATTACTGAATTTTAAAAATTGAAAGCATTCTTTCTGTATACAATGGGTAGCTTCTGAAAGGAAAATGTGAAATGAACTCGAGACTATAGTGAAGACCGTGCAGCCTATAGCACCATCAAAAAGGCAACAAATTTCTTCATCTTCAGTCAACTGTGTGACCTAGAGTAAGGGTTGGAATAAATCTCCTCTAAAAGTTTGCTTGTGTTTATACAAACAATAATTTAAGTGCCTACTATCCTCGACAGAGAACTTTGATGAAGAGATAAGAACTGGGAATGAGGGGGAAAACTGGAGTTCAGATAATATCACCCAATGCTAGAAGTTAGAAATCAATGAATTAACAAGACCAGGACCCAAATCAGAATTGATGATTCAAAACAAAACAAATGGAAGGAACAACAGTAAAGAAAATTAGGATGCCTTTCTAAATTATATTGCTTTTCTTTCTTCCTTCCTTCCTTCCTTCCTTCCTTCCTTCCTTCCTTCCTTCCTTCCTTCCTTCCTTCCTTCCTTCCTTCTTTCTTTTCTTTCTTTCTTTATTCCTATTTATTTTTTTAAGAACATTCAGGGCCACCATATTTCACAACTCCAGGAGCCAATGCTCACATCCTGGTCTACGCACATGACACCCACTCTAGTTACACAGTGTATAGCCCATGAATACAGAACTGACCTTGATGGTGTGTCACTCCAGAAGAATATATGGGCTGATTAAGGATTTCTAAACAAATTATTTGTAGCTACTATGTGCTGGCACCTTGCTGGTGTTATAGCACTTGATTGTGTGAGCATTAATAATTAAAACTATTATTATTTATTAGTAATTGTGACATACTATATGATAATATCTAGTAATACATATACAGCAATATATAGCTCCAGAGTTGCAGTAAGGGAAAAGACTTATGTTCTTACTACTCAAAGTGTGGCCTACCATAGACCAGAAGCATCGAAATCACCAGGCAACTTATTAGAAATACAGAATCTCAGGACCAATTTCAGACATGCTCCCCACCCTATTGATTCAGAATCTTCATTTTTAACCAGATCTTTGGGTGATTTGGATGTACATTAAAGCTTGAGAAACACTGATCTATGTAACATCAAGCAGGGTCGTATATCATACTATTCATTAACTTCCAAGCCTATGACCTTAGGTAGATAATAAAGAAGTCTGCATTTCCCCTTTGGGTCATGAAAATTGTTTATATCTATAAGTTAGTTTGAGAATCATATTAAGTTATGGATGCTATCCACAGAAAAAAGGAAATACAAACAAAAACTGCCTACAAATTCAAAGTGTCCGAAAGCATCCATCCATTGCTCATAAGGACGTAAGATCTATGGTCCCTGCCTTTGAATCTGGACAGACTGTGACTATCACAAAAGTGGTGCTGTGTAACTTGTAAGCTAGGTCACAAAAGGTAATACAGCTTTTCCCTGGACTCCTTGGCTTGCTCTGGAAACTAGCTGCCATGCTGTGAGAAAGCCAAGCAGCCACATGGAGGTGTTCTGGCCAATAGCCAGTGTCAACCACCAAACATGGAAAATGACCCTCCATATGACTTCAGACTCCCAAACTTTAAGTCATTCCAGACTTCTGGATGCCCCAGCTTACCTCATATGGGACAGAGAGGAACTGTCACCACTGAGCCCTGCTCAAATTGCACATTTGTGAGGCAAATAAACACTTATTGTTGTTTTAAGCTACTAAGTTTGGAACAGTTTGTTATGCAGCAATAGACACCCAGACAGGTTGGTACATGAGCTCCAACAATGCCTGCCTCAAAGTGCCCTCTCAGTGTCGCTATGAGGAGTGCAACAGCCTCTTCTGGCAAAGCCCAAACTTGGAAAAGAAGGAACTAGACAAAAGCAGGCTTCATTTCCTTTCTTTTCCCACTGGGCCCTGAGAAACCTATGAAAATGAAATGCCAAGAGCAACCCTTGGTATCTCACCATCCTTTGGGTTAAAAATCCAGTATCTTAAGAACTCTGAGTGGAAAAATATGACTTTGTAGAATCCTACACAGCTTGGTGGCCTCTAAGATTAAAATACTGCCTATAGCTAAATTTGTATCTTCTGCAATTAGAAGATAAAAAATCTTTTGCCAGGAAACCACCTGTGAGTTCTGAATAAAAAAGTCTGGTCAAGATTGTTCACTGACATACTTAGGGGACTGGTTGTTCTCAGTCAGCGTTCTAATTCTCCACTTCATGATGGTAGCTACTATCTACATGTGGCTATTTATGTTTGAATTTAAATAAAATAAAATGATAAAGTAAATAGAATTATAAATTCATTTCCTCAGCTACATTAGCTACATTACAAGTGCTTGACAGCTGCATACGGCTCGAAGCCATCACATTAATACACGACACAGATATAGGACATTCCTGTCTTCATAGAAGTTTCTATTGAGCAGTTCTAAATATGTAATATTATCCAGAAAAATTCTCTTCTTTGACTTAAATATATGTTTTCAGCAGCCCTTTGGTGATAAAGGATCCTGGCTTCATTGACAATTTTTAATTTAAAAAATAAACTAAAATTTCAAGGTTAGAGTAGATCGAAGATTATATTGGATCCAGTTTGTGTCTTAGAATTTCTCTTTTGAACAATAAAAAAAACTTCTTCCAAAACCAACAAAAATGTACTGTCTTTGGCTTGTACCATATAAAACCAATTTTCATAATATATAAGTTGATTCCAAGAAATGGATACGACCAGCTGAGCTTTGGCTAATCAAAGTTTTCCTGGACGTACCTGATTGCAATTCATTGATATTTAAGGAAGAAGGAATTTCAACATAGGATCAAATGCTCTCTAAATAAATTGACTTGGCTTATGACAATTTCAAATATAGAACATGAGGTTACAAAATAATTCTGGAAATGCAGGGAAAGCAACTTTCTCAGAAAACATCTTTTCAAAGACAAAGAGGGACTTAAGAAAAAGTATCTCTTTCCTTCCCCAAAATTATTATAGTTCTTAGTTCTTTTCTATTCAAGACAACAAGGATATAAAAATGGACAATTCAGCCAAGTTATGTCCTCCCCATCAAACAAATCTGTGAGTCTTAATAGCTAATCCAGGTGTATCAAGTGCATCTTATTCCTACACTTTAAGGATAATCCAAAAATTATCTTATTGGTTAAATCTATATAAAGGAGATTATGCTATAATTGGCCTTTATACCAGTGATGTACATTATCTCCTTAATTCTTTTTTATCTCTTTAATTATTAAAAACATAAGATCAGAAGTAAGCATGAACAAGTTGCTGACTCATTGTCTTTATGTTACTGGGGAGCAGGTATATTTATAAGGAATCTCTGAAAATTCTATTTCCAGAACATAGTGTCTCTTAGCCTAGTGGAAAGGATGTGGTTTGGCAATGTATGTAGAAACAATGCAAATGCCATGGAATTACTTTTTTATTTTTTTTGATGAGACCCAAAGGTTTTTTTGTTGTTGTTTTGGTTTTTTGTTTATTTGTTTGTTTTTGCTATAGCCCTATAATACTGCAATAGTCATTTCACTCAAATTAAAAGCTTAGTGTACTACTTCTAAAAACTACAACGGTACACAGACCATAAGGCCTTGGAAAGTTATTTAAAACTATTTTAAATAGTTTTCGAGTATGTACATAAAGGAGAGTTTTTTTTAAGTGATCTAAAGTTGACTGACTAATATTATAAAAACTAAAAGTCAAAAATATCCCTAAGATATAAAGCAGCATTATAATAGTATTTACACTAGGAATATACCTGTATTCTGGTTAAGCATTTGGTTCAGAAGAGTCTGTGTAATTAATCATGTCATTGCTTATATATTCAACACTAAAATGGAAAAATCCCTATTGAAGAATACCAGTAGAGGCCCTTCAACTTTTAATATGTGAAGAATTTGAAGAGGACTTACAGCAAAGTAATGAAAATGATTAAAGATTCGAGATAGGATTGAGGAATAAAGGTTAAATGATTTGACATTATTTAAACCTAAAGAAAAGAAAAGCAGAAGGTATTTTAATAACGATCTCTGAAACATGAAGGTTTATTACAAAAGGTGCGGGTCTCCATCTCTGGTACTGACAGAATAAAAGGAAATATTGAAAGATAAGTCAACTATCTATTTGCTGGTGCAATGCTGTGATACAATGTGTCACAAGCTTAGAAAAACACTGTTTTCAGGTTGTATAATGGAATGTTTTTAGTTACATAAGAAAAATCACTATCGAAGTGGGGCAAGCTCCCCAACATAGCCCCTTCTAGCCCTAACTTACCTTGAAGATTCATTGTTCCCAATAGGAGAGGAGGTAATAGTCACCCTCTTTACTCTCACATCTTAATATTGTATAAACAGAACACTTAGCACCCTACCCGCTAACATCACTGCAACCACCAATCCATTTTTTACCTGGTAAAATTTACTAAAGCATAGAAGAAAGAAAGAGACAACCAAGTCATCAGGGAATAAAACAAAATATTTGTCTTCAGGACATAAAAGTTGAACATTGGATGGGTGATGAAAAAATGGAATGTCACTGAAACTAGATCAAGCAGAATTTAAATTCCATCTCAGCCATTACTAAGTGAATGACATGTACTCAAGATTACTTTCATTTAGTCAATCGCCAAATATTTATTGAGCACTTACAATCGTATCAAGCTCTGCTCAGGCCACCATGGAAATATCAGTGAGCAAAACATTATAACCCCTGCCCTCTTGAAACATATACTCCATTGGAAAAAACTGTGTAGGATCTTACATGCCACTGTAGGAACTTTGGATTTTATTCTGAGAATGTTTTTAACAGAAGAGTGACATGATTTAATAAACATTTTTAGATTACTCTAGATTCTGTGAGGAGAATCAATTGCAGAAGGGCATGCATGAAAGTGGCCAGATTAGATCATAGACTAATGAAATAATCTAAGCAAGAGACTGATGGTGGTTTGGACCAGGGTGGTTGCAGTAGATATGGTGAGAAGTGGTCGGTCAATGTACAGTCAATAGGATTTATTGATAAATTGAATTTGCAGTCTGAGAGAAAATCTGAGTGAAAAGTCAAATACAGGTTTTGTAGCAGAGCAACTGGAAAGATAGAATTGCCATTACCGAGCTGGGGAAGACTGTGGGTTGAACAGGGTGTAGGCGGAAGACGAGGCACTTAGTTTTGAATAAATGTTTGTGACATCTATTAGAACACAGAGGCAGATTTCAGAAAGCAATTAGATGAATTGAACTTCATGTCTCAAACTTCACTCCACCTATCTGTAAAATTGTGTAATAATTATGTGAGAATCAGAGATATCATACATGAGGCTCATGACACATAGTAGGCAGTAGTAACCACCATTACTATTTGACAAAACTACGCTAATGTCATGGAGGGAGGCTAATATCAAAAAGGAAAGGGACAGTTAATTATGGTTATAGTGGTGCTGCAAAACAACCAATTATAAATCCTCAAAGGCATACAACAAGAAACATTTATTTAGCTAGCTGTCAGCTGATTTAGGCTGAGCTAGGCTAAGCTTACTTATGTGTCTGCTTCCAGCTGGAAATTCAATTGATTTAAACTGGTGTCAACTGGGAGTGGCTCTGCTCTATGTGGCTTTTGTCTTCCTCCTGGGACTAGTATATTTGTCCCATAGGATCAGAGATGTAAAAGAGAGAAGTACTGATTAGTTCAGAAAAGTAACTGTTATAATTTGCCACTTGGTTTCACACCAACTAAGACCACTGTGAAGCGACCTTATCAGCCCGCCCCTAAATCCCACTGGTCATCTCAGAACTGCCAACGCTCTATCACCTCCTAGTGACATGGATTCATCCTGGAGGCGCATGATCAAGGGTCACCTTGCTCAAAAACTGATTTAAATTGCACATGGTACAAGAGTTCATCACAGATCTTCACACTACCAACAATCTGACCACAGCTGTGAAAAATATTTTCCACCTTAAATACAGGCAAAAAGATGTCTCACTTGCTGCTATAACAACACACATGGCCAATCTTTTCTGAATGACCGAAATATTTTTAGTCTGTTGGTCATCATGAGTAGGATTCGGGTTCAAGCTCAAAAGTGATCAGCTAGTTTGTACTTGTTATTTAAATTTGCTCTTACCTTAAGCCTAATTTCTTAAAAATCTGATGATATATTACAGAGCAGGGGGAGGACATTAAGACTTGGGCTATGTTTCTCCAATTAAATCATTTTTATGAGCTGATGTTTTCACTGATGGAGTAAATGTACCAACTAGTACAAGTTAATAGTAGGGTATGAAATGTAAATATGCTTAGCTGAGATACAAAAGGCTCTGTTATCTATGTTTAGTCCTGTTTGTATGATGTATATATACATATAGCATATAGATTTAAATATAGTTTATGAGGATGGAATTATGGTTTAATTATTAATTAAGCAATATGTGGCAAGGCAACAGTTCTGACATTTATGAGAAAATTAAATTTCCAACATAGAAAGCATAAGACACAGTCGGGTGCATCCAGTCCCCAAGGATGTGATTATCTAATGATAAACCATGTTTTCTGCAGCTGCATGATTGCCATTACAGAAAAAAAAATGTTTATTATAAGTAAGATTGTGTTATTTTTGTATGGAGAATAGATGAAGTTGGTTACGCAGAATATCAAACAGATGTTTCAACCAAATTGTGCATCTTCAATGGATTAATTCTTGCTATTTAAGTTGAACTACTTATGAAAGCAAATATAGGCTATATGAGGAAAATGTAAATACATCTCAAGCAAATTGTGCATCACTGTAAAATAACAAACAGTAAGGTACAGATGCAGGCCATTCTGAGCTTTCCAGCTTCATTTTGTATGTACATATACAAAAAAGTTTGCAAAGATAATAACGACTCAGGATGATTTGGGGAATCTTTGCATTAGTGGGACTATTTTGCTATAGCTCCATCATCTGTAAGAGGGCTTGAGAGGACTGGCAAGGCTCAGACCCCAAATTTTTTAACTTAATTCAGAGTAAATCTTTTTTTTTTTTTAATATACCTGAAATCTTGATCTTGTAGCTCTACTCTGTGCTAAACAATCTATAAGGCATGTATTTACATGATCTCATTTAGTCCTACTCTTAACCTTGAAATTGGTGCTGTTACTATCACTAGAACCTAAGACTCTGACACAGAAAGCAGCTTACCCATGATTACACAACTAGAGAATAGAAACACTTGGATTTAAAACTAAGGTTTGTCAGACTGCAAAACCCATGCTTCTTTTCACTATGTCATGGTGCTGGATATTTTCCATGTACCCTGGCCAGACCTAATTTTTACCCTTCTCCATCCTGATTTGGGTCCTTGGAGCCTGATATGTATAGACTGTATTGACATGTTCCATCTCCTTCTGGCTTTTAGTTGGGTTTGGCCAAAAGGAGCTCCTACAGGAGATGTATCAACTACTATCTGAAAGTCTGTCTGTCTGTCTGTCTGTCTCTGCCTCTGACACTCTCTCTCGCCTCCCACCCCACTTTCTGTCTCTCCCTCCCTATTCTTCTCTCACTTTCTCTCCAGCTGGATTTCAGTAATGGCTCCTGCCCTTTGTTCATTTAGGCCATGGTGGCAACACCTCACTGATATTATAATCCCCATTTCACTGCACTTTCTCTTGTGGTTCCTATCCTTATTACATTATCTTCGAATTATTTCATGTGACTGCTCCATCTGTTTCCTACTGACACTGATATAGCCATGGTTTTTTAATTTGTTAAGTAATAGTCTATAAATTTTAGTTTGACTTTGTTCTTTCGGCAAAGTTAATTACTATCTTACAGACACTTCTAGGTACTGGGGATATTAAGATATAAAATACAGCCTTGCCATCATGAAGCTCACAATGCAGGATCCTAATACATTTTGACGAATACTATTATAGAGGAATTTACAAAGGAAGGGTATTTAATCCAAACACAAGGGTCAGAGAAAGCTTCCCAAATAGGAACATTTGAGCAAGACCTTAAAGGATGAATATGAGTTGCTGGTAATGGCATGAGAGTTGCTGGAAGGGCATTTCAATAAGAGGGCCCAGGGTGCCAAAGGCACAAAGGCTTGAGAAAGCAAAGGATGGGGAGGGAGGGAGGGAGAGATCTTAAGCATGGCAGGCCTTTCAACATGCTTGGAGTACAAATAGAATTTTAGCAAGATGTATGGGTAGTTGTTTCTAATGTTGAAGAGCCTTCTAGTCTGTCCTTAGCAATTTTAGCTTAATCTTGAAATGCTACAATTAGAATAGGTATGTCCACCATCTTGCATTATAAGAAAATAATTCTGAAAATGAAAGAGAGTGTATTAGATGGAGCAAGTTATGAAGATCTATTCATAGGAAATTACAGAAGTTTTAGGCAAAAGTTATTTGGGCTTGAAATGATAATAGAAAGGATAAGAAGATAGAAAAATTTCTTTTGGTGCACTGACCTATAAATAATCTATATCTAGTGTGGTTATAGTAGAATCAAGGATGCCACCCAGGTTTCTGGTTTGGACCACCAGGTGGGAATTGCCTGAATATCAGAGTTTATCAACTACATTACTCTTGACATTTTGAGCCAGATAATTCTATCATGGGAAGGGGGTGCTCACCTGTGCATTATAGGATGGTTAGCAGCATCCCAGGCCTCTACCCACTACATGCCACTAGTACTTCATCCTAAGTTGTGATAACCTAAAACATCTCCAGACATTGTCAGTGTCCCTTGGCAGGCAAAAACACCCTAAGAACCATTGTCCAACATGGTAGCATAGGGCTAAGAACTGACTTGTGTAGCAAAACCATGAGTGCCTGCTTTGGACATAGGGTATTTGAAGTTTTTATGATAGAGGAGTTGTTTTCACAAATGGGAGGGAACCAAGGGGATTTTGGCTAGAGACGTTCTTGGGAGACAGCAGTACATAGTAGTTGAAATCATTGGAGAAATTCAGATCACCTTGGGAGTGCGTGGCTAGCCCTTTGATATATTTCAATCATGAAATTTATGAAGGTCATCTGAACTTATATGAGAATAAACAATCAAATACACTGGAAAGATATAGTCTTTTGGGTTTTTTTACTTCTCAGAATTTATAAACTATTATAAACAAATTTAAATATATATACTTATCAGCTTTTGGGTTATCTGTGGAAAATTAGCTTATCAAACAAATCTCCACACATCCCTGTGTGTGGAACAGTTTCTACCTTCACTGCCTTCCCACACCTGCCTTGTAACATAAAGGGGAATGATATTTATCACTAAAATATCTCTATTTGGAACAGATAAAGAGTTAATCTTGCTAAAGTCACTTGAAGCAGCAGAGCACAAACTAGAGCTTAATGGCATGCAATTTTTTTTTGTCATAGGATCCTTTTATTTTAAAATATACCATACATGTGTCTGTATTTTATAAAGAAAGCAATAGCACCTTCAATCTGCATTACCATCATGATAATAAAAGCAAATGCCACTGAGAACTTACTAGGTGACAGAAACCCTGAGAATTTTACAGGTACTGTCTCATTTGATCTTCCCCAAAACCTGGGAGTTAGACACTGTTATTATCTTCTTTTACCAATATGGAAGGTAAGATTTAGAGAGTTAATGAACCTGCCCAAGGAGACATAGCTGGTAGACACAGTACAGTCTCTTTTCAACACCATGCCACACTTTCTCGGTCTCATATGCTTATAGACACATGTCAAATAAACATTTAAGGTTTATGCATTTGACTTAGTAAAATGACTACGGAAATTGTCAAGCTTATCAGATATTTTATGCATGAGTGCACTCAGTGCTGAAACTGCAAATTGTGTGTCAAAAATATGCTTAGCTTCTGCCTCTGCTTTAGTTTTTATTTCATTCTGACTTGAATTTCATTTAGTTACTTACATGGTTGTCTTTCCCATTCAATTTTAAACTGCTTAAGAGCAGAGACTGTCTCTTATAAGGCAAGGTTGTATTGATTGACAAACAGAAAGTACCCCCCCCCCAACAGTTTCCTGATTGTTTAATTATGAATTGAGGAATGGATTAGGTTTGAAATGCCGGATAGTGAACTCATTTCTGCATATCGTGCTAATATCCCATTGTATTAAACTGCTTCTGAATATTTTTTTAACAGGCAAATGTTCAGCTCTCAAAGGCAAAGATGGCCCCTTAATTTAATTATTTTACCTGCTAAAAGATTCTCTGAAGAAAGAAAAAAAATCTTTTTTTTTTTTTTTTGAGCGTAGCTCTTTGTTGGGTAAATTCAGGGGAAAAAAAGCTTAGGCAGATAGTTAGCTTTGTTGCCAGTTTACATGTGCAGATAACAGAGTAGTAGTGGTGGGGCTCTCAGGCTTTGGTGCCAAATAAATTTGAGTTCAAATGCTACAGTTGTCACTTAAGAGCTTTGTGACCTTGGCTAAGTTATTTTTCCTCATATCTAAACTGGAGATACTAGCAACCTTATTAGGATGCTGTGAGCATCAAATGAAATAATATATCCAAAGAATTTCCTACAGCTTGGCATTCATTCACATAGGTTTCCCATTCTGAGGACACAGTGGTGAACCAGGTGGAAGATAGCTTGTCTTCACAGAGCTTACATTACAGTAGAGGAGGTGAAGACTGTATAATAAAGACATTTATTTAATGAAAGTAACTACTGCATACAGAGTAAAAAAGGAAACAGATAAGCTACTGAGATGGGAGTAAAGGGTAAAGTATGCATTTTATTCTAAGGAAAATGCAAAGCCACAGAAGCTTTTTAAGCAAAGGCTCATTCAAATCTGCTTTATATTATTAAAAGTTCTCTGTGGCTACTATGTGGGTCACAGAGTAAGGGAAGGTAAGGGGAGAGGCAGGGAGGGAGTTAGACAGACACTACCAATAGGTCAGAAGACAGATAATTGCTTTGAATTGGCTGGTGGCAGTAGGCACAGAGATAAACAGAAAGGAATAATACATGTTTTGGACATAGAACCAATAGAATGGAAAGAGAAAGATCAAAGACCACTAGATTTCTGGTTGGAGTAATTGGGTGGGTGGGGATCACATTTACTGTGATGGGTTAAACTACTAGAAGTACACATGCTAAAAAGTCAGACATGCTAACCTTGAGCAGCCAGTAATACATCTCAGTGGGAAAATCATATAAACAGTTGGATACGTGAACATTTAAGGACACCTCTGTGCTAGAGATATGTACTTGGAAGTATTTCCACATTTCAACTTCTGCTCCATTCCTCAAAAGAGAACAATATTGAGAAAATAACTTGGACCTATCCCTAATTTCCCTCCCTCATTTCTTTCCAAGGGAGATAAAATGGGTCTTTCTGTGATGAAATTAGAATACAAAAATGGGCATGCACAGCTTAAATCTTTGCAAGGTTCTCTCTTTTTTGGGATATGATTATGTGAAGAGCTCAGGTGTTCTGCATACTCCTGGGTCAGTCCCAACTCTACAAGAAGAATGTCTGGTGGCTATTCTTTCACTGCATTTGTTATCAGTGCTTGAGGCTGGCTAGGTAGGTGTCTTACTGGCTTGCAAACTTGTTGTTTAATGCACCTTAGTGTTCAAGTAGTAGGAAGCCTGATTTTAGTACAAAACAAACCATGTTATCCATGATTACTTTTTACCCTAAAGTAGCCACATTTCTCCCAAGATCATGAGAATAAATTATAGTGTTGAGAAGGACAAGAAAGACCTCGGAAAATAGGCAAATGTCAAGAAAAAAAGAAAAACAGATGAAAGAGAATGAGAAGCCAGGGAGTTAGAAGGAAAAGCAGGAAGGAATAGCTCCCACTAAAAGCAACTAAGACATCAAGGAAGACAAGGATTCAAAGGATCCACTAGGCAAACAGAGAATATGAGGGAAATTTCTTTGTATTGTGGATAGTTTTTTTAGTGTATGGTATTAGATATCATATTAAATATTGAAATGTTAGAAGGAGTCCTTTTACTGTTAAGAAGAAATCGTGGGACTAAATGTAACAACTAATACCATAAAACTTCTAGAAGAAAACATGGGAGAAAAATGAACCACCATATTTCCCTTGGACTGAAAGTCCTTTAATGCATGAGCTATAACAGTTTTATTCCATTATGAGATAACAACTATACTACTAGTATACTTAGAAAAAGTAATAGCTAATGACATTCACACGAAGACATAATAATTAATAATGCATGGTCTCTGCAGTAAGTTATAACAAATCTTTCTGGGAGGAAAAAAGGCAGTAAGGGAGGTAGGTTGGTAGATGCTGTCAAGAAAGCCTGACATTTATTACTGGACTTTATATTTTCGGTAAACAAAAGATATACAAGCACTAACTTTTATGACTTTCTAAGGCACTAGAGCATTGAGTTCTACTTAGTCTGTTCTCCCTAGAAGATCCCCAATTGTCAGGCATGAGCCTTCTCTGGATGAAATTGATTATGAGATGGCTGAGCTAAAAGAATTTATAGTACAAGATTCAAAAGCTAGAGGCTTACTGGGAATCAAACTCAGTTGTCTCATAGCTATAAAGAGACTTTGAATATGAAACTAAGTAAAGAGTAATAATTGGTGCTGTTAATATCAGTTTGTTCTTCAGAAACAATGATGTGGCCACAAGATTTTATTCCTGAAAGACCACTTTACACTGTATATAAAAGGACGCATTACCTGATTCCTAGTCTTTTATGGGTAGAGATGGTTCTTCAAGTATTATGAATCCCCTAAGACTGTTGTTCCCCATGTGACTAAGAGATTTATACATGGTTGTTGCATATTCTTTGTTGGAAGATCTGATCATCAGTGAAGGGGGTTCAAGACTCAATTTGGACACAAATAATCAGAGTTCCAATCTATGTAGACATTAATCTCTCCATGCATCAACAAATTCTTTATTAGTGCTATCCAGTAGAACTTTTCCACAATCATGGAAAATTCTTTATCTGTGCTGCCCAACATGGTAGCCAGTAGCCTTATATGATGGCCAAGGATATGAAATGTGGCTAGTGCAACTGGAAAACTGAATTTTTGACATTTATTTTAGTTTAATAAAGGTTAGATTTAAATAACCACATGTATATGGTGGCTATCATACTAGACTACTCAATTTTAGATTATTCTGTCCAGTAGTCTTGGTTTCTTTGGATGTTAAGGACATGCTAATTTCTTATTCTGGTCAACTGGCTTTAAATAGAATGAATCTCAATTTCCTATTCAGACAGGGAAAGACCTGGACTTAATCTTCCATTACAGGTGGGGCCAAGATATAGAATAAAAAGAACACAGAGCCCCACTGTACAAAAACTATAATTTCTTCTTCTCAGTAGCCCCGATTGTTAATAAATCATTTAGTTTCTATTTGGAAATGTGTCTTTGGTTCTCTCCTCTCTGTTGGAGCTTTCTGAGATCTGATGTCAATAGCAATCCTTGATAGATGGTAGTAAGGCTATAATGAAGATAATATTGATAGACATCAATTAATATGTTTTCATCTCAGGGGATCCAAGTCCTGAAGTTCTGAGTTCAATGGCTAAGACAGAATTCTTTTACATGGCAAAGAAGATGCCATTTCTGTTCATAGCCATGAAGTTTACTGTCCTGTGGTATAAGGATGTGATAAAGGTCACAAACCCAAACCCCATCTGTTATGGGCTAAACTGTGTGCCCCGAAAAATTTATATTTTGACACCTTAACCTCTAGTACCTCAGAATGTGAATGAATTTGGAGATAGGGCCTTAAAGAGGTGATTAGGTTTAAATAAGTCCCTAAGGGTTAGCCCTAATCAAATCTGAGAAATGTCCTCATAAGAAGAGGAAATTTAGACACAGAGAGATACCAGGGGCATGCACACTCAGAGAAAAGATCATGCGAAGACACAGAGAAGACAGCCATATACAAGCCAAAGAGAGAGGTCTCAGAAAAAATCAATCCTACCAATACCTTGATCTTGGACTTCCAAACTGCAAAACTATAACAAAATAAATTTCTGTTCTTTAGGCCACCTGGAGGTATTGTGAAGGGGAAGGAAAAAGAGGGAAACATGGAAGTCTCTTATGGAAAGGTACTTCAGCCTCTACCCCAATGCAATCCAAACTCAAAGGAATGAAAAGAGAAGCTTTAAAACATCAAGGATAGTGGTAGTCTGCTCTAGATATGAGATGGGGTATGTGGAAAGCTGCGAACCCTTAGGAGAATCTAAGTTATGGCCTGGACTCCACTCCCTTGATGGTGCATACAGGATGATATGAAGTGAAAAAGAAACACCTAGGAACCGAGTCAGCTGCACTGCCTTTCCATAACCTCTCTGCATTAACCATGTGTGCCAGAAGAGATAATCCACATCATATTCCTACCCTAAAGCAGCAAGTCTCACACCAAGTACTAAGTCTGTATGGATTAGGGAAAACTTTATGACCTGGGGGCCTATTTTATTAGTAGAGAAACAATTTATGCTAGTTGATTAAAACTTTTGGCTTTCAAGAGATATCACACACTCTGGCTTCAAATTATACTACAATACTACACTAACCAAAATTGTATCATATTGGCAGAAAAACAGACACTCAGACCAGTGAAACAGAATTGAGAGCCCAGAAATAAACATACACATATATGGGTGACTAATTTTCAAAAAACAGCCAAAAATATACAATGGAGAAAGGAAAGTTTCTTTAATAAATAGTGTTGGGAAAATTGGAAAGCCACATGCAAAAGAACAAAACTAGACAGATGACACCATACAAAAGAATTACCTCAAAATGGATTAAAGACTTGAATATAAGACCTGAAACAATAAAATACATATAAGAAAACACAAGCACTAAACCTATGGACCTTGGATTCAGAGGAGATTTTATAAAGTCGACCCCAAAGCAAGGGAAATAAAATCAAACATAAATGAATGGGACTATATCAAACTAAAAAGCTTCTGCACAGCAAAAGAAACCATCAACAAAAATGGAAGAAGCTTTTGCAAATGACATTTCTGATAAGGGGCTAACACCTCAAATAAAGAATTCTTACAACTCAATAAGAACAACAACAAAAACAATCTGATTTTAAAAATGGGCAGGAAACAATGAGCAGAGGACCGGAATAGATACTTTTCCAAGGAAGACATACAGAAGCCAACAGACATATGAAAAGATGTTCAACATCACTAGCTATTAGGGAAATGAAAATCAAAACCACAATCAGATACCATCTCACACCTGTTAGAATGGCTATTATCAATAAGACAAGAAATAACAAGTGTTGGAGAGGTTGTGGGGAAAAAAGGAATCCTCATACACTGCTGGTGGGAATGTAAATTTGTATAGCCACTATGGAAAAACAGTATGGCAGTTCCTCAAAAACTTAACAGTAAAACTACTTTATGATCCAACAATCCCTCTTCTGGGTATTTACTCCCAAATTTTGAAAACACTTATTCATAAAGATATATGTATCCCTATGTTCAGTGCAGCATTATTTACAATAACTAAGACATGGAAGCAACCAAAGTGTCCCTGGACAAATGATTGGATAAAGATGCCATAAAAAAGATGAAATATTGGCACTCGTGACAACATGAATGGATCTTGAAAGTATCATGCTAAGTGAAATAAATCAGATGGAAAAGTACAAGAACCACATGATTTCACTCATGTGTGGGATGTAAAACAAACAAACAAAAAACAATAAACAAAGAAACAAAAAACAAACTCACATACAGAAACAACATAATAGTGGTAGGACAAAGAGGGGAAAGGGGGTCAAATATATGGTGATGGAAAGAAACTAGACTCCGGGTAGTAAGCACACAATAGAGAATACAGATGTCATATTATAAAGTTGTACATCCAAAATTTAAAAATGTTATTAACCAATGTCATCTTAATAAATGTAATTTAAAAATTTTTTGGCTTCTATTGTTTAAATTATACTGAATGGTCTATGGCCATACCACCCTGAACACACCTGATCTTATCTGATCTCAGAAGCTAAGCAGAGTCAAGGCTGGTTAGTACTTTGATGGGAGACCACCTAGGCATACTGGGTGCTGTAGGCTATAAAAATAAATAAATCGATAGATAGATGATAGATAGATAGATAGATAGATAGATAGATAAAAATAAATTACACTAAATGGGCAGAGCTGAGATTGTATAAAATGCTGAAGGCATTAACCAATTCATTAAAGGAAGACACCTTCTAAGACTGGAATCTAGGCAAGAAACTTCAGCAGAGATGGGAGACAAGCCCTGGCAAATGTATAAACCAAGACATAAAAAAGGAACGGCACAGCCATCTGAAACAGGTGAATGCATTCTGTACATCATGGGAGGACCACTGATCCCACTGTGAGCGGTCATCTGGCTGCTAATGAGGGGCAACCTTTCCTGACTCCACATGTGGGTCTCCAACAGCAAATCCCTCTGGTGTCATAGCCTTTAGTACATGAGTACCCTCATGATTTTCACACACTGTTTCTCCCAACACCTTAAACATATACCCTTTCCTTCCTTTTGGGCATTAATTCTTTTCCCTATCCACAGAACAAATACTTTCACCTGGATGTTTTGACAGAGATAGGTTTTGTTTGTGCTTTTTTATTTTTTATTTTTTTTTAACTTAGAGCTCATTTTATTAGCATGTCAAGTAGTCAACAGACACCTCACCCTATTCCTGAACACAGCTCCACTGCTGATCGTCACCTTGTTCCTGATGCTCATCCAGACCTAAGAACACAATTAAAATATCAGATTGTGAGGGAAGAAGAAATGTTCCTCTACCCTTCTAGGTTCTTTCGGCTGGTCATCATTACATCAACATGAGAAAGGATAACAAGAGAAAATAACCAAATTTAATTATATGTGTATGTATAAGAACTCCATACACATGAGAGGTTCAGAGACAGAAAAGTAAAATAAGATATATATCTATATCTATATCTATCTATATCTATATATACCATATATAAATAAGATATATATATGTATATGTATATGTGTATATATATATACACATACATATATACACATATACACTAAGCCATATATAAATGGTGGTAGGACAAAGAGGGGAAAGGGGGTCAAATATATGGTGATGGAAGGAAACTAGACTCCGGGTAGTAAGCACACATATAAGCCATATATATATGGCTTAGTAATTCTAATTCAGGGCAAGTCTCCCAACTTAAATTCTTTAAGAGAGAGGCAAAAGTTGATCTCTTGGGCCTGCAGGGTCTTGAGTGCCGTCAGCTCAAAATAACCCACGTGCCAAAGTGCCACATCCTGGGAAGGCCTGTCCTAAACCTCTTCAATGTATTCTTCATGCCCAAGTCTCACTTTTTGAAGTGACTTCAATTTTCCATTCTCATACTGTCTTGTTTTTAGTTGATTGTCAACTAATGTGTGGCTGAGAATATCTAATATTTTCCATGATTTTATTTTATTCAAACAAAATATATTAAAGAATACAAATATTAGAAACTGTAGGTATGAGGGATAATGTTTAGTGGCAGAAAGCCTTGTTTGGTACTTCTGCAAACAAAAAATCCAAAGAAATCCAAAATTGGTCACTCTTGGACACATTGGTTTTGCTTGTTAAGTCACCTCTGAGCTACAGACAATAGAGTCGTCTATAATTTGGTCCACATATTCAAATAGCTTTACTATTAACAACTGAAGCCACTTTGTCAAATTATTTCCATGGCAGCTGAATTTCACAGGAGATTAAGCGTCTGGCAGGAGATTAATTAGATGCAATATCTAGTGCATGATTTTTAAATATTGCACGCAATTCTGCCAGGGTAAATACAGACTTAAAAATTACTATATTCTTCCTCTCAAGGTCTGAAGGTTAAAAGCATACCAAAATGCAGTAATAAGTGTGGGAAGTTGCTAAATTGGACGAAAAAGTTAGGTGCTGATGTTCCTCTTCCTTTTTTCAGTTCTGAACATATATCTCTTAAGTTAAACAAAGTGTCCTTTGTCTATTTGAAAATAATTTCAAACTTACAAAGAGTTGTAAAAATGAAACCCCCAAACACCTGTAACAGAACTCAGCCAGACAGATCAATTGCTAACAGTATTTCCCTGAACCATCGGAGAATAGGTTGTAGACATCGGGGCCCTGTACACATGAATGTTTCACTGTGTATTTCCTAAAAACAAGGACATACTAGTATATAACTAAAGTGCAATTATGAAATTCAGAAAACTTAACATCACTGTAACACTAATATATAGTGTAGACTCTATCTTCAATTTTTGCCATTTGTCCTGATAGCCCATTCCCACTCACTGGCTATAGGTAATTAACCATTAATATTTACTTCATCTTTCCTGGGTATATTTAGAAAAATGAGCAGATACTTATATATTTTCTTATTTCATTTTTTCCTACAAAAAAATGTAGCACACTATCCATACCTGTTCTGTAGTTTGTTTTTCACTTCACAATAGACACTAGAAAACTACTTCTCTTCAGTTCAAAAATATATAAAATGCTTTATTTTCCCATATAATTCTAATTTTAGAATATGTGTGCCAAGGTGAGCACTGGTTTTTTTATGTGAAGTCAATAATTTTATAGGACATTGCTACTTCAAGTAGCTTCATGGACTAGTGAACTGATATGGTCCACCAACTACATGTTACCAGTCCTCCAGGAGATAGATATACAAAATGAAAGTAAGAGCACTTGCAAACTTTTCTTAGAAATTTGACAAAGTAATTTTATGCCTATTGAATCTAATTTTTTTTTAACTTGAATTGTATTTTATATCTTTATTTCATTTTTCTGGTGATACTTTTTATTGTATTTTACAAAAATATTTGTCCATGATGAATTTGAAATTCAAGATATCTATTCTTCTACTACTATTTAAGAGAAACTTCTCTAGGTGTTAAAAGAAAAAGTTTAAAATTATAAAATCTTAAAGAAGTATTCTTAACTAGTCCTAGGTAGAGCAATCAGGCAAGAGAAAGAAATAAAAAGCATCCAAATTGGGAATAAAGATTTCAGATTGTCCCTTTTCTGCAGATGCCATGACTCTCTATATAGAAAACCCTAAAGGCTCCATCAAAAAACTATTAGAAATAATAAAAAATACACAATAAAGTTGCAGGATACAAAATCAATGTACAAAATCCATTGCATTCCTATACACCAACAATGAAATTTCAGGAAAAATATTCCTTTTGTAATTGCAACTAAAAGAATAAACTAGGAATAAACTTAACAATGCATATGAAGAACTTATACACTGAAAACTACAAGACATTATTAAAAGAAATTGAAGAAGACACAAAGAAACAGAAAAATATTTCGTGTTCATAGATTGAAAGAATCAACACAGTTAAAATGGCCATATTACTCAAAACAGTATCCAGATTTAATGCAATCCCCATCAAAATCCCAAGGGCATTTTTTTAATAAATAGAAAAAAATCATCAGATTTGTATGGAATCACAAAAGATCCCAAATAGCCAAAGCAATCCTGAAGAAAAAAACAAAACAAAACAAAACAAGGCTGGAGGGATCATACTGCCTGACTTCAAATTATACTGCAAAGCGATAATAATCAAAATAGCATGGTATTGGCAGAAAAACAGACACATAGACCAATGGAACAGAATTGAAAGCCCAGAAATAAACCCACATATTTATGGGCAAATAATTTTCAACAAAGAAGTCAAAAACATACATGGAGAAAAGAACATCTCTTCAATAAATGATGTTGGGAAAATTGGAAAGCCACGTGCAAAAGAATGAAACTAGACTGCTATCTGATACCATACACAAATATTAATTTGAAATAGATCAAAGACCTCCAATCAAAAAATGAGCAGAGGACCTGAACAGACGCTTCTCCCTAGAGGACATACAAATGGCCAACAAATATATGAAAAGATGCTCAACATCACTAGTTATTATGAAAATGCAAATCAAAACCACAATGAGATACCATCTCACACCTGTTAAAATAGCTATAATCAACAGAACAAGTAATAACAAATGTAGGAGAGGATGCAGAAAAAAAGGAACCCTCATACACTGCTGGTAGAACTGCAAACTGGTACAGCCACTATGAAAAACAGTATGGAGTTTCCTCAAAAAACTAGGAATTGATCTACCATATGATCCAGCAATCTCTCTACTGGGTATTTACCCCAAAGACTTTAAAACTCATATCCGTAAAGATAATTGCACACCAATGTTCATAGCAGCATTATGTTCATTCCACCAGGACATGGAAGCAACCGAAGTGTCCTATGATAGATAATTGGATAAAGAAGCTGTGGTACATATATACAACGGAATATTACTCAGCCATAAGAAGAGATGAAATACTGCCATTTGCGACAATATGGATGGACCTCGAGATAATCATGCTAAGTGAAATAAGCCAGACAGAAAAGGTTGAAAATCACATGATATCACTTATATGTGGGATGTAGAGCTAAAAGCAACAAATGAACTGGACAAACAAACAGAGACTGATGGTCATGGACAATAAACTAGTGGTTACCAGAGGGCAGGTGGGAGGGAGGTAGGGTAGATGGGGTAGATGGGGTAAAGTGGGTCAAATATGTGGTGACAGAAAGAAATCGAACAATGAGAGGTGAACACACAATGTAAATATGTGTATGCCTTACTGTTAAAATGTTCAGCTGAAACTTATCATATTTCGTTAACCAATGTCATCATAAATACATACATACATACATAAAACCAGAGACTCATGAGCATGGACAATAGCCTAGTGGTTAGCAGAGGGTAGGGGGGAATGGTCGAGAAGTGAAATGGAGTAAAATGGGTAAATTATGTGGTGACATTAAAGAATTAAAAATTTTTTTAAAAATGTTTTTTAAGATTCTTAAGCTAGGATCTTTGGAAACAGCAGAGTGAGAGATGTCCCCAAATCTCTCCCCTTGACA
>NW_006442482.1:333105-357256 GCF_000325575.1 Pteropus alecto
ACCCATGTGCACTGCTCGTGGGAATGTAAATTGGTACAGCCACTGTGGAAAACATTATGGAGGTTCCTCAAAAAATTAAGAATAGAATTACCATATGACCCAGCAATCCCTCTTCTGAGTATCTACCCCCAAAATTTGAAAATATTTATCCATCAAGATATATATACACTGATGTTCATTGCAGCATTATTCATGGAAGCAACTGAAGTGTCCTAAGATAGATGGTTGGATATAGAAGTTGTGATACATATATATGATGGGATATTACACAGCCATAAGAAAAGATGAAATACTGCTATTTACGACAACATGGATGGATCTTAGATTATCACGCTAAGCGAAATGAGTAAGATAGGAAAAGTTGAGAACCACATGATTTCGCTCATATGTGGGATGTAAAACTGAAAACAACATATGAACAAGACAAACAAAAACTCATAGACACAGACAACAGTTTAGTGGTTATCAGAGGGAAGGGGGAAAGGGGAGGTAACTAAGGAATAAGGGGGTCAATTACATGGTGACAAAAGGAAATTTGAATTTGGGTGGTGAACACAAAATGCAATATGCATATGACAGATTGTCGAATTATACACTTGAAACCTATATAATTTTATTAACCAATGTCACACCAATAAGTTTGATTTAAATTTTTTTAAAAAAGAAGTAATCTTAGAAATAGAAAATAGTGAAAGTATTAGATTAACTTAGCCAAGATGATATATATTGAAAATGTAAACATTTAATTCATTTTAATGAGCAGCTGCTTAACATCTTCTACATATAAGAGATGGGTTACTTATGTTGATTTTTAAGGAAAACTCAGAATAAGCAATGAAAAGAATGTGATTATTGGAGTAAGAGAGGTAGTTCCAAGTTCAAATCTCAGCCTCACCAATCCACCAGCTAAAAACTAATGCTTACCTTCTCTGAGGTTTAGTTCCTTCTTCAATTAAGCAAGGAAATAATATCAAATTCACTTGATTGTTATGAGAATAAAAAGAGAAAATTTAAGTTACAAATTACTATCTGGAGGTATGGTTTGTTTGGTATAGTTTTTTAAATTATTATTTTGTGTATCTTTAGGAGGAATATCCTATTTAGACTAGACTACCAATTTCCACTGTATTATATCTTACCTTCACTAACATATATCATTTTTTAAGCTCCCATTTTAATTATTAGATTAATGCCTTGGTGCACACTAGCCTGAATATGAAAGTGCTTGGCCTCAGATAGAGGAAAATGAAGGACTGAATCCAAATACATATTAAAAACATGCTAAGCCAGAGGTCAAGTAGATAATTCATATTCAGACCAATGAGCTGATCATACATTTGGCTGTTTTTCTAAACAGCCATTTTAAGAGTAACCTCTAAAACTTTTTATTCAAAGTTTGTGAGTTATCTGGTGATAAAGAATGAACCACAGTAGGGGGAAAAAAGGCAGCCTAGAATAGGAGTCGCTCTTCAAATTCTTATTACAGTTCTTCATCTGCTCATTTTTTTTTTAATTTAAATATAATGTGTTCGTTTCCTTGCCTCCTCAAAAACTGCTTTTTTGGTATCCAAACTGATTTTAAGATTGTTTCCATTTGAAAACCCTAAATTGGAAGTTAACACAAATAGAAACTAAAACTTGAAATCTGCCTGGGCACCCTGTTGAACAGCTATTGAAGCAAGGTTGGCAAGGCAATTTGGTATGCTGCTCCTTTCCACCAGTGTCTCACTGCTAGGGCTGCTGTGTTCAGCAATTCTTTGTTGCCGTCTAGTCCACAGTTTTTGTTCCCTTTAAAAAGCTAATTTAAGGATTTTATTTTTGATAGCAATCTAGTCGTATAGTCTCCACTACCCACTGGTGTTTCAGACAGGGACGATGGGACAAGAAATGAAAAAATATTGTCTTCATTCTGAAGCATGCTACTGGTCCGTATGTTCTCAATCAAGGATATTTGATTTCTGTTCAAGGAGAGGGAGGAAGGGAGGGAGGGGGAGAGAGAGAGAGATAAGGTGAGATGAGCTAGGTAAGATGTTAATTTGAAGGCCTGGGAAAAAATTCAGAAAAGAAAATATTCTCAAAACCAAAATAGAATTTTAGTGGTAGTTTACTGCAAGAATGGCCCACAACTTGTTGACATCTCCCTATATCCATACCTTTCAGCTTTCATCTCTCACACTGACTCTGACATGGGCATGTGACTTGCTTTGCTTCTTGGAAGATTTGAAGGATTGCTTGTATATTAAGACTCTCTTCCTTCTCTTGGAAACCGCTACCATGCAAATAATCCCAAACTAGTCAGCTTGGAGATTAGACACACATACCCAAGTTGTCCCGTTTCACCATGGCTGATAATGAGCCAACCCTAGAAGCTGGGCTACATGGCTGACCTGCATCTGAATGCAGATGCATGAGAGAGCCCAGCTAAGAATAGCCCCCACCACCACCAAAATCACTCACAGAAGAACAAATAGTACATGATCCCAATTATATGATGAATCTAAGAGTCAAATTCATAGGAACAGAGCATGGAATGTAGTTTTCAGGGCCTGTGAGGGTGGGAGGGGAGATAGGGTGGTATTAATCAAAGGATGCAAAGTTTCAGTTATGTAAGACGAATAAGTCCTAGAGTTTTACTGTACAGCATAGAGCCTGTAGTTAACAGTATTGTATTGTATACTTAAAAATTTGCTGAGGGTACATCTTGTGTTGTGTTCTTATCATAATCAATTAATTAACTAAATTAAATTTTTAAATAAAGAGGGCAGTAGGAAAAAAAAATGACCAGCTTAGCCTTGCCTGGATTGCCAACTTATAGAATCTTGAGTCAAATTAATGGTTGTTGTCTTAAGATACTAAGTTTTGTGTGGTTTGTTATACAGCAATAAATAATATGAGCCCATTTGAGCTTTGTTTCTTAAAAGTATTAAATAAATGCCGAATGATAATATTCTGATCATGTTTCCAATTTCAGTATTATTGCCTGTAATAGATGTGCTCAAAAGAAAAATCAGTTCTATTCATAACAGCAAGTAGACGTTATTGCCACCTATTTTCATTTTGCTGAAGATTTTATTTTAGTATCTTATTATCTTAAAGGTTGCAAGTGTTGAATCTACAGTTTTATACTAAAGTGACTTATGAAAAATACTTAGCACAGTGCCTACAACATATGAGGCTCTCAGACAACACTGGTTCTGAAAAAAGAAAAATATGGAACAAGGGCAATAAAATTAATAATTGGGCAATTCCAAAATTAACAATCAATGCCATATCTAGCGAAAGGCTTTCAAATGTAAAATTTCATATAAAAGAAAATATTACAATTTTTGTAGCTCTCTAGCATGTGCAGTCAATGAGGAAGCTACCAAAGTGATAGATGATTTAAAACAGCAGTCCCTAACATTTTTGGCACCAGAGACCAGTGCTCCTATGAGAATCTAATGCCTGATGACCTGAGGTGGAGCTGAGGCGGTGATGCTAGTGCTGGGGAGTGGCTGCAAATACTGATGAAGCTTCGCTTGCCCACCCACTGCTCACCTCCTGCTGTGCGGCCCAGTTTCTGACAGGCCACAGACCGGTACCGGTCCACTGGTACTGGTCCAGAGTCCAGGGGTTGGAGACCCCTGATTTAAAAGATCAAAGAAGAAAAGCATTGTGCAAGAAAGTTTTAACAACTGACCTTTAACCTACCTTCCAGATGAGTGAGTGACTTTGCCCAGAGCTCCTCATAAACATGATAATAGTATATCCCAGATTTTTTTAAATGCAAATAAACCTGGAATTTGTGGAATTATGAGATATGGCTACCTGGAGATGACAGGTAGTCAAATAAGCTATGTAATTAATGGAGTAAAAAAAAATGAAGATGTTCCAAACCAAACTGGATTCCCTTTGTGAGCAGTATTTCCACATACACTGCCCAACATTCATCTGTGAATCTGAAATCGAAATGTACCTAATGCAATGGGAAAGGACATTTTCGGAGGCTAGATCTGACCGTTTCAGTACCCTTCAAGAATAGAATGTTTCACCTGTGCTGAATACCTACTGGTATCCTGTGAATTATTTATAGTTTGGTGCTGGGTAAGATTCATTAGTTTATGATTCAATACTTTATGCTAACATGAACACATTTCACCCTTGTGACCAATTTTTCATATTCCATTAATTAATAAATGTTATTGATAAAACATCCATTTCAGACATCCAGCAAAATTTTCTCCAAATTTTGTTACTAAAACAGTTCTAGCACAAATTTCTCACATCTCATTATGGTGATTGTTTAAATATCTGGATCCCCTGGTAGACTATGAATTCCTCAAGGGTAGGAACTATTCATTTTTTAAAATTAATTTATTTTTATTATGGTGACATTGGTTAACGAAATCCAGTAAGTTTCATGTGTAAGGAACTATTTATTTCTATACCTCCATCAAAATACCTAGTATGCAGTGGGCATTTAATAAATGCCTGTTGAATTCAATTAAATAACAAAATACTCTTTTTTGTGTTGAAACTTGAACAGAAATACTCCTTAAATATGATCACAAATGTTAAAAAGTGTTTCAAAGGAGCAACATAAGCATTTTAATGCAATCTTCAGGATAAGCGAAAAATCGTCAGATTTGATCATCTAAAAATTGTAAATGTTTTATACAAAATATTAACACAAACAAATATAAAAGGCAAATAATAATCTGGGGAAAATATTTGCAATATATTACAACAGAGCAGGGAAAAAAGTATTCTTATATGGATACACCTGTAAATTAATTTTAAAAATAAACACTTCGATACAATGGATAAATAAGCAATTCATAAGATAATTACAAATAGGCACAAATATATGAAAAAAAAATGTCAAACAAGCCTGCAATCAAATAGAGAAAAAACAAGGAACTTTTGTCCAAACAGAATAGTAAAAACAGAATGATGAATTCCAACAGATGCCTGAAAACATAACTGATATGAAAAAAAAGACAGATCAGAAAAGATTTTAAAGAAAATCTAAACTAGAAAAATACAACTGCATCTCACTATTATTTATCTAAGGTGGTTAACATATTTGCCAGAATCATTTCCCTGTTAGGATCTACGTTTGACTTGGACAAAGAGATATTTGGAAGATGAAAGAGAAGCAGCGGCCAGTACTCTCAGAAGACTGAAGGAAAGCAGAATTTTCTACTCCAAAATATTTCTCTCATAAGAATTACCTTGAGCTGGCTATTTTTAAGAAACAGCAGACATGGAAGCTCCAAAACCACAGTGTAAGTCACCCTTCTGTAAGAGACATGTACAATATTTAAGGGAAATCTCCATTTGTAGGGGTGTCTCCCTCTCTGTACCAGGAAGGGGAGGATGACTCTAAATCTCTAGAAACTTATTAATGGAGAAGGCAGAACTTAAATCTTCATGACAACATTACCCTTGTTTACTGTGCTTTGCCTGGTCATCTTCCGTAACTGACTGCTTCACCTAAAAATTTTCTTTTGTCTTTAAGGTGATGGCTTGGGCCATTTCTGAGAGTTATTCAGTTTTCCTGGGACTCTTCAATATATACAAGAGGTATGCATGCTATTAAACTTCTGATTGTTTTTCTCCTATTAACCCACCTTTTTTTTTTTTAGTTACAGAGGCGTGGGTGTCTCAGTCAAGAACCTAGACGGTAAAGGGAAAATTATTTTTCTTTCTTCCCTATAGTCTACAAAACAATGTGCATGAGAATGTTTATAAAACTTTATTTGTAATAGTCCCAAACCAGAAACAATGCAAATGTAATCAAAAGGTGAATGGATAAACAGATATTCATAGAATGAATTCCTCCCCACCAATGAAAAGAAATGAATCTTTCATACATGAGACAATATGGGACTCTCAAAAACATTGTTTTGTACAAAAGAGCCACAAATGAGAGAATATATATTGTATAATCTCATTTATAGGAAGTTCAAGAACTGGCAAAACGAATCTATGGGGACAGAAATCAGAACAATGATTGTTATGTGGGGAGTGGATTGGCTGGAAAGCAGTATGAGAATGCTTACCAGAGTGATGGAAATTTGCGATATCTTGATTGGGGTGGCGGCTACATGGGTGTACATACTTGTCAAAGTTTAACCAACTCTACAATTTAAAACTGTTTTATTGTATATAAATTATACACTAATAAAAATTTTAAAAGAATAAAGTAGAGAAATAAATTAGAACATTTATTTGAAGAGTCAAGAACAGCAGAAATAGGAGAGAAACAATATTCGAAGATATAAAACTGATGGAATCAATCTACAGAATCAAAAAGTCCAAACCACTCAAATGAGGAGCAATAAAAATTAATCTGAACCTAGATATTTTATTGTTTTTGCAAATTGAATCTTTATTCATTTCAATTATTTAACAGACCCATCCTTCTGAGCCTATACACAAAAATATCTCTATAAATTACCAAGGCAATCAAAGTTTCAGTATCATAGCTATAAGATTAATAACTAATAGTCTTTCACAGAGAAGACTTTGAGACCTATAATGCAAGTTACTTTTAATTATTGTATTTTTCGAAAGCACTCAAATGTTCGTAAGTATTTCCAGATTGCAACACAGCAGATAATTTATCTCCTCACTTTTATAGTACTCACTGCAGATGTTTTTGGAAAAGAGTTATACCTTGGGAACTGAATATAAGGTATCTATATTCAGTTAATTTTATTCTTCATGAGAGAAAAAAAAGGAATTATGTGGTAATGTTTATCTTCCTTGCTTCTCTTTATTTTTTATCTTTTTAATATTTTTTATTTTTCAATTATATTTGACACATAATATTAGACATATTTTAATAAAACTGAAGAAAAATTCAAGAAGGAAAAAATCCAAAAAACAACCAAAGAAGAAAGATAAGATAAACTGCTTGAAAGGGATCAACAATAAAATAAATCACAAATGAATCTCAAAAATAATGCTGAACAAAAGAAACTACACACTTGAATATTAGCTTAATATTCAAAAATAGATAAAATGAATAAAATTAATTCAAAGTGGTTGGTAACCTCTGAGCAATAGAGATGGGGGGTGGGGCGCTCAAGAGGGAGTTTCTGGAATGCTGATAATATTCTATTTCTAGATCTGAGTGTGGATACACAAGCATATTCACTTTTTGAAGATTTGTTGAGCTGTACAGTGATGATTTACACAATAATGACTTAAGCACCATTATATCTTACTTGGTGTTCATGTTAACTTGCAGCAAAGTACTGCTACAGATAAAAAAATAATAATAACTGTTCAGAGTAAAAAAATCTGGAGAGACAGAAAGTAGACTACTGGTTGTCAAAGACTGGGAGTTAGGGAGGATGAAAAGTGCTATTGAATATGAGAGAAGTAGAGTTTGTCACCCCAAAATATGCCTTTTTGTAGATATTGTTTATTTTAAGCTGGTTATTTTTAAGAAATGAAAGACTGGGGACCTTCCCCTAACTGCCTAAAAGAATATAGATAGAAGACCTGCTCTAGGAAGGGAGCTATCATCCTAGATAACCATAGTGTAACTTGAACTAGGTGTGAGAGGAACCCAGCAAGACCCATTTGATCAAAGTCCTCTCTGGGTCTCATTGTTAAGATGGCTCGGCAAACATTTGCTTACCAAATATTTGCTTTTCTATCTCCATGTGACTTGCCTTCCTGCCCTTTGAGGTCCCAAACCACTACCACCACCTCCCACCCTTCTCCTTAGCTCAAATTGGCATGTAAGCCTTCGGTGCTGGATTTGTCCTCAGGCCCCATATTCTTATGGAATTCCCATGTGAACATGCATAATAAATTTGGTTATTTTCTCCTGTTACTCTGCCTCATGTCAATTTGATTATTAGACCAGGCAGAACTTAAAAGAGTAGAAGGAAAATTATTTTTCCTCCCCTATAATACTCAACGTGGTCATTCATTCTGCCTTCATACATACTCATATGGATTAACAAATGTAAACACACACACATATATGCATATACATGTACACATCTATGTATAGCATACATAGACATTGATACATACATATTTACATATAAACACATACATATTTATTACTTATATATATGTACCTATCCATATATATGTAGAGACATTTTTCTGCACTGTTATATAGTCTTAAATGGAGGATAGTAATATAGAGTTGTTGAGAGAAAAGCATATAAAACCTCCTCCTTAGCTCAAGATGGCATATAAGCCTTAACTGCCACATCTGTCATTGGGTCTCATTCTTATGGAAGCCCTGAATATACTTTTATGTAATAAATTTGGTCATTTTCTCCTGTTAATGTTTATTTGATTATTAGTCCAGCCAGAAGAATTTAGAAAGGTTGGAAGGAGCTTATATTTCTACTCCCACAAGTACAAGGTTGGTTTGCGGGGATGAGGAAAATGTTCTATAGTTAATAATAGTGATGGTTGTACAACTCTGTGAATATACTAAATGCTACTGAATTGTTAACTTTTAAAAGGTTGATTTTATGGTATGTTAATTATATCTTAATAAAATTCCTATTAAAAAATTGTTTTCCTATATTTGCAGAGATTAAGAAAAAAAACACCGGAAATTAAATTATGATAAAAGAAAGAGGTATTATCTAGTACTAAAGTTTTTTGGTCCATTCATGCTCCTTACAGTAACTCTTTTTCTTCTTCCCATATCACGCCTGTCATAATATTTAAGTACAAGGAAGAGTTCGCCTGTTATTTTAAAACTAATTCTAATATGAGCAGCTAATTACTGTACTTTCCAAGGAAACCCAGTACAAGAGTGATGTAAATGCTGTTGAAGAAATGCATTGAGATTTTGAACCAAGTGAATCTTGTTTTCTTCCCCAAAACATCTTACAGCTTATCCTGCCAACAGTAATACACAACTACTGAATTAATCAGGTGCTGGTAGAAAAATGATCCCTTTGGAATACTGATCAAAATTCATTGTAACATTATTATATAATTTTAAACCAGAATGCTTTAACAGAATGATTCCTTCATTGTGCTGTTTAGAAACAAAATAATTAAGAACCTCTGCTTTATATTCTATTCCTGGGAAATCTGCACTTCTATTTTCCAAATAATAGATAGACAGAGAGAAGATAAATAATTAGATCCCACACAATCTTTCTTCTAAATTCTGGACTCATATATACAACTACCCACATAACATCATCCCTTGATTGCCTCAGTCAGATGTCTCAAATTCAATATATCCAAACAGAACTCATTATATTTCTTCTCAGTCAAGTCCCTTCACATCTGTTTACTGTATTCATTTAATAAGCACATATACAGTACCTACTATATGCCAGTTATTATTCTAGATGCTTTACAAATATTACTTTAATCGATGTAACAACCCGATGAGATGAGTGTTATTGCCTTCTCTACTTTTACAGATGAGAAAACTGAACCAGAGAGAGGTTAAATAAGTTATCTAAAATCACTCAGTGGAAGAACCTGGATTCAAGTCCAGGCATTCAGGGTTCAGAGTCCTTGGTGTCAGACAATTGGTTATGTTTTTTTTTGTTTGTTTTTTGGTTTTTGTTTTTTGTTTTTGATCTTAGTGGTTTGCACCACCATACATCTTGTTGCTCAATCCAGAAACATGGACAACACTCTCAACTCCTCCTTTATCCTCATGATTCACACATCCAATCAGTCACTGCGTACACTTTGCTCTATATATTTCTTTCTGCTTCTACTGTGTCTCCTCTAATGTACCTCTAAATTATTCCTGGATCATGGCAGCATTCTCAGAGGAATCTTGGCCTCCTTCTGGCCTCTCTCTAATTTACCATTCCCGTCAAACCCAAGCAACAGTACTAAAATACAAGCCTGATCTTGCCTCTTCCTTTTCTAACATCGTTCAGAAGTTCTCCCCTGCTCTGTAAAGGTGGTGCTTCCTTATTATAGTCTGAGGCCATGTTTGATTGTATCTCATTGAAGAAAAGACTCAGAAAGATGAAGTCCTAGAGTAACATAAGAGAAATATAAATGAGTATTTCCTGAATAAAATACAGATACTTATTTTTGTAAGAGGTGTTTTGATTTTTCATGAAAAATATTTAGCTGTCATATAGTTAAACTAATAATTTCACTGCTTAATAAGAATGTATTCAAAAATGATTTTTTAACCTAATTTATGTTCCCTAAAAATCCCTACTATCCCTTATACATTTATTTTAATTAAGGCTCAGGAAAGAAAAGGTTTGTGTTCATACTTTTGAACTTCAGAAGGTATTCTTAATTACCTCCTTTGATATGGCCTCCGAATATCCTCATTCTAGAGATATCTAAGTTTAAATAGGAAAACTCCATAAAATGAGCTAGATTGTAGAGAGTAGACTTATAATTTGATTACTGTTTGTTACAAAAACAAAAACTAATGTCCATTGAGTTCTGTACTCTCACTGTCTAAGGCAGTACCTGGCAGACAGAAGGTGCTCCAAATTTATTTGTCAAATGAATGAATTAAACGCTTATTATTTTTCAGATGCTGTGCTTCTACTTTACACTCACTACCTAACTCTTATGATAACCTCATAAGATATGTATTGTCAGTTCATTTTTCATATGAGAATAAATCACATAGAAATGTGAACTTTCCCATGTGACAGAGCTGAATTTGAGTCCAATGTATAAGACGCCCTCTTTGCTTTCTTCATAGCTTCAGATTACTCTTTACTTAAAACTTAGTTCTTGATTCAGACAATTGATTGTTAGTTTATGATCAGTTATTCTCTCCACCTAAGCATTATTCACCTCCATTCTTGAACTCATTGCTATTGTGCCCAAATTATGATCTGCGTTTTTTATCTCTTCTAGAAATCCTTTGTGTTTGCTGCAGTATGCACAGCTAAGTGTCATTTATACCCTAGACCTGTACCATTCAATACAGTTGCTGTTAGCCACAAATTACTATGGAACATTTGAAATATGACTAGTGAAAATTGAGATGTGCTGTAAGGACAAAATACAAATTGGACAGCAAGACTTAGCAATAAAAAGAATGTAACATAATTTAGTATTTTTGTGTTGATTATATGTTGAAATGATAATGTTTTAGACATACTGGGTTAAATTAACATTAATTTCACCTGTTTCTTTTTACCTTTTTAAATGATTATTCAAAAATTTTAAATTATCTGTATGGCTCACATTTGTGGCTCACATTATTTTTCTATTGTATAGAGCTGGCCTAAACTTACACCAATACCATTTTTTAAAACCTTTTCTTATTGTGAAAATATATGTATGGAAAACTGCACAATACATAATTTTATGAATAATTATAAATGGAACATCTGTGTAACTGCCACCCAGACCAAGAAATAAAACATTCCTAGGATTCTGGAAAAACACATTGTGCCTCTTCTCATTAGAAACACTGTTGCCTCTTCCCTTATAGGTAGTCCCTATCCTTTTGTTGTGGTTATTTTCTTGCCTTTCTTTATATTTTACCTATATATGTAACCTTAAGCAATGTGATTTAGTTTTGTCTATTTTGTACCTTTACACACATGAAATCAAACTTTATGTATCCTTTAGGTTTCTTCTTAACATTTTTTAAAGATTCATTCAAGATATTGCATGTATACATTTCTGTGGTTACTGTGTAACTATACCATGTATTTAATATTCATTTTCCTGTTGTTAGACATGGGTTGCTTTCAGGGATATTATTTTTTATAATTATGAATAATGGTACTACCAACATTTTTATACTGTATCCTTGAAGCATATATGCACATGCTTCTCTAAGTATATACATAGGAGTAAATCAACTGGATCATACACTATACCTATCTTCAAAGTTACTAGTTATAAAATTTCCCAAAATGGTTATCTGCAAACTATACCTCCACTAGTAAAGTATCAGTGTTCCCTTGCCATCCTTGCCAACACTTATTGTCATTATACTTTTTACTGTTTGCCATTTTAGTGGGTATATACTAGCATCTCTTTGTGGTTTTAATCTTTCTGTAATCATCAATGAAGTTTAGCAGGTTTTCATATGTTTCATGGCTATTTAAATATCCTCTTTCTGTAGTACCTGTTAAATCTTTTGCTCATATTCCATCAGCTGTTTACATATATTTTGATCATCCTGCAAGATCACCAAAAACATACTCAGTTTCACAGCTGTTTCTTCAAGACTGGCAAATGCTCTCAATACAAAAGCATTATTTCAGGGCCAGGTTTAACTTGAGAATTGTTCGATTATCCACCAGCTCAGGAGGAGACTTTCTAAATACATAAAAGTATTTAGTATAAACCCCAAAGGATTGTGCCTTGGTAGTAGAGCTAAACTAATCCTAGAATAAAGGCTACTATATACCTGCTCAAAGAAAAACTTAAAAACAAGCCTTGAAAGGATCAAGCTGATCTGCAAATACCTAAACTGTCTGCTAGAACAAATCCAACACTCAACATAAAACTAAATGGCCGAAATTCAATTAAAAATTAATAGACATGTGAAAATCAGAAACATATGACACATAACCAGGAAAAAAATGTCAAAATAAGCAGACCTAGAAATAACAAAGATGATAAAATTAATGGACAAGGACTTTAAAACAGGTATAAACATGCTTAAAAATTGGAAAGAAAATATGAATACAACAGAAATAGAATATAAAAGAATGAGCAACATGGAATTTCAGAACATAAAAAATACAGAATCTGAAATAAAAATTTCACTGGAGAGGACTAACACAAATTAAATGCTGCAGAATAAACAATCAGTAAACCTTAATACCTAGTCACAGAAACTATTCAAAATTAAGCATAAAATAAAAAAGACCAAAAACTAAACATAGCCTCAATCCTCTGTGAGACAATATTAAGCAATGTCTACAATATATGTAATCATATTCCCAGTAAAAATGGGGGAGTGGTAAGTCAAAATAATATCTAATGTAATGAGGGCCAAAAATTGACCAGTTGATGAAAACTATAAACCCATAGGTCTAAGAGGCTCAACAAGTCCAATGAAAAATACAAAGAAAAATCACACCAAGGCATTTCACATTGATTAAAAATATATATTGATAAAGTCATAAAAGCAGCTAAAGAAGATAATAATACACAGAACAGAGACTTCAAATATCACAGACTTCTCATTTGAAATTAAGCAAGGCAAAAGAAAATTGAACATTTTTTTAAATGCTGAAAGAAAAAAATGTCAGTCTTAACTCTGTATATTGTGAAAATACCCTTCAGAAATGAAGATGAAATATATAATTGTTATCAAAGCTGAGAGAGATTATTGTCAATAGATCTTTACTATAGGAAATGTTATATAAGTTTTCCAGGCAGAAAAAAAAAATGATAACAAATGAATTTGTATGTCAACTTGACTGGGCTAGGGGATACCCAGATATGTGGTAAAACATTATTTCTGAGTGTGTCTATGAGGGTGTTTCCCACAGAGATTAGTATTTGAATCCATACTCCATACTGAGTAAAGATGATCTACCCTTACCAGTAAGAGTGAGGATCATCCAATCTGTTAAGGGTCTAAATTGAACAAAAAAGTGGAGGAAGGGTGAATTCCCTCTTTCTGCTTTAGCTAAGACATCCATGTTCTCCTGCCTTGAGACATTAGCCATCTTGGTTTTCAAGTTTCAGATTCATGGCCCATGGATTCACAGGCCCTTAGATGCAGACCTAATTACACCACTGGCTTTCCTGGGCCTCTAGCTAACAGATATCAGACCATGGGACTTGTCAGCCTCCAAAAGGGCAGGAGCCAAATTTTATAATAAATCTTTTCATCTATATATCTTATGGTTCTGTGTCTCTGGAAAACTCTAATATAAACTTAGACCTATACAAATGAATGAAGACTATTAGACATGGTAATTACATAGGAAAATATAAAAGAATTTTTCTCAATTTTAAAAATGAGAAAATGACTAGAGAAACAATGATAATAATGTATTTATAGTGGAATGTCAAACATATGTAGACTAAAAAGTACGTTAGCAATAGCACAAAGGACAGTAAAGTGAATCAAAGTGTACTATTGTAATGGTCTTACATTATTTGTGAAATGGTATATTATTATTTGAAGGTATACAGTGGCAAATTAATAAATTAAAATGCATACTACATGCCCTAGAGCAACCTCTGAGAAAATAAACCAAAGAGTTATAACTAATAAACAAGTAAAGGAAATAAAATGGAAAAGCAAAACATACTCAATTTATCTAAAAGAAAGTGAGAAAGTAGGCGGGGAAAGAGCAGATGGAACAAATAGAAACAAATAGCAAGATGGCAGATTTAAACTCAACTGAATATATAGTTAAATTAAATAAAAATAATCTGAATATTCCAATTAAAAGGCACAGATTATCAAACTGGAAAAAAATGCAGAGCCACCTATGATGCTTTCTTTAAGAAACTCACTTAAAAGGCACAGATTGGCTAAAAGTAAAAAGGATGGAAAATGACATACCATGTAGACATAATTAGGAATTTACCCAAGAGAACTGTAAATATATGCCCACCAAAAGATTTGTATGCAAATGTTAATAGAAGCTTTATTATGGTCAAAAAATAGAAAGAACCCAAATATCTATCAACAACTGAATGCATAAACAGTTCGTAATACACCCATACTCAGTAGTAAAAACAATAAACTACTGATGCAACATGATTAAAATTCATTATACTGAGCAAAAAAAGTCAGACATAAAAACATGTATACTGTATGGTTACATTTATGTAAAATACTAGAAGAGAGAAAATAAATATTTTTTATTTATTGGTTGCCTGGGGCTAAGGACAGAATTGGAGGTATTGACTAAGAAAAGGTATAAGGGAATATTCTAGGGTAATAGAAATATTCTATATTTTGATCATTGTGATGTTTACACAGGTATAAACATTTGTCAAAACTTGTGCGACCACACCTTGAAAATTGATGTATTTTATTATATGTGATTTATTCATCTATAAACTTAATTTTCATTAAAACGCTTTCTAAGTTGCAAGCCAGTGATTCAAGCTTAATCTCCCTATTCCCCTTCATTTAGCCTGCACTCTAATCTTCCTGACTCCTGGCAGTTACCAGAAAGAACAGTATTCTTTCTTTTTATGAGTCTCAGCCTGGAATCCCTTCCTTTCATCTGTACTTCTTGGCAAACTTTTATTTATCCTTCATGACATTGCTCAAATAAAGTAGCATCATTTCATAGACATAGACAAATATGAATAGAATGTGTTCTGCCACATTTTTGCTCCATAAAATTGAAAAAGGAAATTAATCATTTTCAAGCTAATATCCTCATTTATATCAAAAGGATATAAATTCCTCCTTCACAGAAATTTTTGTAAGAGTTGAATAAACTAGGATACATAAAAAGTACTCAGAACACATCAGGCACAGGATAAAGGCTCATTTTCAATCTTCTATCCTAACTCCCACCACACTGTAATGTAATTATCTCCAACATCTCCCACAGTGTTGAACAAATAATAAACACTAACTAAATATATGTTAATTATATTAACATGAATGAACATGGATGAACAAGAAGCCATGAGGGCTAGATATTAGTTCTAATTTCCTTACTACTTTAATTTCTGTACTTATTTTTATAGAACCTTGAATTCCTTTATTCCTTTTATTGCCTTCAGCACAAATTTTTCATGTAAAAGATTTGATTAGGCTTATACATTAAAAATGGCCTAAGTAAATACATAACTGGTATCTTCTAAGAGAAATCTCTATTTGGATAATGAAATTCTTATAAAACGGTATGATGACTCTACAATGACACATGACAAAAAGTAAAAATATTAGTAAAGATATTTTAATTGATTGATATTGAAGGGGATCAGAACAAGTCACCCCAAGATGCAGATTGTTTTGAGCTAAAGGCAACCAAGACCCTGTGGGTTCAAGAGAAGCTTCTGCTGCCCCTTAAATACCTAGAAGAATTTGAATTAGAGGCTTTGCCCATAATAATAGATTATCAGAGATAACCCTTTTTGACCTACCTATAGGGTGGGACAAATTTCTAATTAACTGAATATTTGCTCTCATCCTGCAAATAACATTTCTACTCCTGAAGCCTCAGTGCATCTTATCTCATTCTTAGGTCAGATGACATATATACCTAATTTTACCTTTCTGTCTTTGAATTCTCATATATGTGGGGTCTTTGACTTTCTCATGTATGTGGGGTTCCCATACATATGTATAATTAAATTTGGTCATTTTCTCTTGTTAATCTGTCTCATGTAGATTAAATTATTAGACTAGCTGAAATAATCTAGAAGGAGAAAGGAAAATTTCTTCGCCTCTCATAATTCCAAAGAAGATTGGTGGTGATATTTATTACCTTCCATTTAAGACTAGAACATGTGATATTTTTAAAATGTTAGTCAGATCTGTTAAATTAATCTTTTCATAATATAAAATACTCATATTTTTCTACCTTCTAAAGAATGACTGAAGCCAGTAGACAGATTTTTCTTGCACCTTTATAATAATGTCTACAACCTTGTATTTTCTTTCTTCATCTTCCTTAAAATCAGCTTATTTTAGTTTTGATAAAACCCAAGATTTCTGTATTCAAGGCTGACACCATGAAATGGTGGCAAAAACATCTGGTGGGTGTGGAATGGAGTCGTCATTTTGTACAGGGTGATGGCAGTTGTAAGAGAGAAGCAAAAAGACAGCTGTGAGGAGGTTCTGAGCACTTCCTATTTTCAGGATATGCTGAACTCATAATTCAGGCCTAATGAATGTGTCTTTGAGATGTAACAGCCTGTTTAGATCCTTGCTTCCGCCACTGCAGAAAAACTGAATACAGAAATGGTAATGATTTCATGTAAAATTCATAAATAAAGTGCAAAGACAAGGGGAATGGTGTGCCCCTGTGCTACACAATGGATTGTCACGTGATACAAGGGCTAAGTCAATGGAGCTGTTTGTTAAAGTCCTAACTGCAGTTTATTTTACTTTGGTTGGAATATATGTAAAGCCAAAATATTTATAAAGGCCTATGACAGCATACTACACAATAAACAGACACGCTCTGTTCTTCCTACAAAACTACTGGGTTAAGGTCATCATTAGTATGAGAATCTGGTTACATTATAGGGAATATTGACCAGTGATCAAAGTTCATGACAGAGGATTAGATGGAGAGTGTATTATGTAAGTCTTTATTTGGGCAAATATTTTTTTACATTATAGGTTCAGTTTGACATCAAGCATACATATATTTCAGCATTAAGATGCTTATAAATAGTTACTTTCTATGATATCCATAATGGTTTAGAAGAAACTCTTAGTACTCTGGGATGTTGGTTGATAGTGCTAGCAAACAATGAAAAAAGGAACACAATGAAAAGCTCACCAAATTCTTACTGGTCTAGCTAGCTAGCTAACTAGCTATAGGTACATATTTAGATATAATATAGATATAAAGGCAGTCTAATAATGGGGAAACTTCTCATATACATTTTTTGTTTATTCCAATATTCTGCGCAAGTAAAAAAAAAAAAACCTAAGAAAAAAATCAAGTAGGCAAAGGACATGACCGATCATGGATAATGATTGGGTTTATAGAACAAGTGAAAGTTTCTCATTTGAATTTTAAATCAAATCACAGAATGCGGCAATCTTTGACCTTTCTCATTTCTTGAAAATGAGAAAATAGACAGACTGAGGCAATACACAGCACCTGCCTGAATACTGTCACAGGATTCCTAAGTTATATAGAGCTATCTGCATTGCAGCTGGCATCAGTACTGAGTGAAAGGTCATTTCCAAATGCAAATAGGAAAATAAACACATTTATGCGAAGTGCAGCATAACTTTATTCAAGGTAATGAAATCGAAATGTCTTGCTGGTTCATACAAAAATTGTCACTTTAAAGTCTTCGTGTTCACACTGTTGTCTAGTTTAATAAAAATTTTTATACTCACATCAGATTTAATCCTGGAACACGTCTTTTTTTTCCCAATTTCCAGTGAGCAAATATGACAGGAAAGTAAGTGTGACACTGCTGAAATGAAATTTGGTGACTTAATATAAACCAAACCTTGATATATGGTTAGAAATGGTCCTCCTTATAATGCAAGGACATCCCAGCTCTATTGGCAAGGACACTTATATTCACATTACAATAAATCACTGCCTCAAAGAAACCTTTAGCTGAATTTTCCTCCTGGAACATTCCAACCCTTTCCAATCCACAGGTAGACTGATAATTGGTTATAGGAATTCAGGGACATGCCATTTTAGGACATGGAGGTCGATAAATTCCTACCCCCAGGCAACTCCTTTTAATTGAGTCTTATTAACAGATAATGAGGAGATTATGATTATAAACTTTCTTTGAGGGTATTTATGGTGCTTTAGAATCAAAAGCCTAAAAACCACCTGATAGTCAACATTCAAAATTTATGTATTTTACCAAATGTGGTCTCTAAATTCTGTCTTCAATTAAAAGGTTCCAAGGATTCCTTGGAGAAATGGATAAATTCAGGAATGAGACAGGAAATGCACAAGATTAGCTTAGGACATTACTGTGCCAGAAAACAAGAAAGCTATTAAAAAAGAATGAGTTAATGTTAAGGTGAAAGAGCTTCCAGTGGACTAAAATGAGATAATTTGAGCATCAAAAACAATAATGACTTCAAGGGATTTAAATATGTCAAGTGCATACAAATTCGTAAGTTCATAATGATACTAAACATAATTGGTCACAATTAGAAATCGCCAGTATACCAACTCATTACTCTGAAAATTGTTAAATTAAGGAAAGAAACATTTGAACTGCCTCTCCAACATTTGGTATACCTCAGAGTAACCAAAGAGTTGATGAAGTCCTTCTGTATATAAACTCTCTGTCTAATAAACGCAAAATGAATTTTAGAGTCAAAATACCACCATTGTGAAACCCTTAATAAAATAATGAATCTGGAGAAATAGCATGAATGGCTGCTAAAGCTAGCAGATAAGAGGTTGATGGGGAACTTTATAATGGTTGGATAAAGCTGATAATACCTAAACCTATTGGTCAAACAAAGCAGCACTTAAAATAGGACAACCAGATATTAGGTCCTTGAGGTAATGCTTAGAAAGTAACCTGTGAGGTTACTTACACAAAATTTAAACCCAAATCCAATCAAGAACTCATAACCTTCTCACAAGATATAGAGAGATATTAGAACAATTTGAATGACACCATAAAGGGAAAAAAAATCAGCCAAAATCAGAATGTGGGATACTATACTGAACTAATGACCTGGTTTCTAATGGCATGAAGGTGGGGGCACTGTTATAAAAGAGACCTAAGAGGCATACAATCAATTTCAATATGTGAAAGCTATTTAGTTCCTGATTCAAACAAACCAACTAGACAAAAATAATTTTGAGGCAATTTAGAAAAATTAAATAAGGAGTGGATATTAAATAATATTGAGAAATTACTATTAGAAGTTGGAGGAAACATACTACCTGATTTTAAGACTTACTATAAAGCTGCAATAATCAAGAGAATGTGGTATTGGTGAAAGGATAGACACATAGATCAATTGAACAAATTAGCACAGAAACAGATATACACAAATATAGTCAATCGATAGCTTTCGAAATCAACTCAATGGAGTACGGATAGTCTTTTAAAGAAATTTGCTGGGCAACTGGACATTCATTCTCAAAAAAAGTCAAGGGGCTCTATGTAAAATATATAAAGAATTCTCAAAACTTAACAATAAGAAAACAAACACAACCCAATTTTTTAAATGTTTGTAAAAGGTTTGCCTGTTATATATCTTCCATATATCTTCACCAAGGAAAATGTATGGAATGCAAATAAGCACAAGAAAAGATGCTCAACATCATTAGTCATTAGGTAAATAAATCAAAAATCACAATAACATACCACTACACACCTATCAGAATGGCTAAAATAAATAAATATAAAGCCTGACAATACAAAGCACCAGTGAGAATGAGGAGCAACTAGATCTCTTATACACTGTGGGAAGCAGTTTGGCCATGTCTTAAATTTAAGCATATATCTACCACATAACTCAACTCCTAGGTTTTTACCCTAGAGAAATTAAAAGTTATGTTCATGCAAAAACCTATATATAAATATTGATTGCAGTATTATTCATAATCTTCTAAAACTAGAAAAACCCAAATGTCATTCAACTGATGAATGGAAAAACAAACTCTAGTACCTACTTACAATGGACTACTACTCAGGCAAACAAATAAAAGAAAAAGGAACACATTATTTAATCACAACAATATGAATGAATCTCAAATGCATTATGCTAAGTGGAAAAAAAAAGAGACTCAAAGATTACATTCAGTATAATTCCAGTAATAGGACATTCTGGAAAAGACAAAACTAAAGAGACTGACAAAGAATCAGGAGTGCAAGGAGGGTTTGATTACAAGTGGGCAGCACAAGGGAATCTTTGGTGGTGAGGGAACTGGTCTATATTCTAATTGTGGTGGTTGCTATAGAACTCTGTGCATTTGTCAAAACTCTTAGAAGTGCACATACACACATACTATATGTAAATTTAAAATAAGAACATTAAAAACAGATTAATTTTAAAAAGAATTATTGTCAAATTGGTTAACTCTGTTAGTGGCATGTTGATATTAAAAACAAAAAAATCAGCTAGACATGCTATAGATTGTAAAAAATGGCAAAAATATAAAGATGCAGAGCAACAGCAACTCTCATTCATGGCTGGTAGGAACACAGAAATGCTACAGCCACTTTGGAAGAATGTTTGGCAGTTTCTTACAAAACTAAACATACTCTTACCATACAATCCAGCAATTGTACTCCTTGGTGTTTACCTAAAGGAGGTGAAAACTTATGTCCACACAAAAAATTGCACGTGGACGTTTAGAGCAACTTTATTCATAACTGCCAATTCCTGGAAGCAACTAAGATGTCTTTCAGTAGATGAATGAATAAATAAATGGTGGTACAACCAGACAATGGAATATTCAGCACTAAAATGAAATGAGCTATGGAGTCATGAAAAGATATGGAGGAACCTTAAATACATATTACTAAGGGAAATAAGTCAATCTGAAAGGGCTACATACTGTATAATGCCAAGTATATGACATTCTGGGAAAGGCAAAACAATGGAGATAGTAAAAAGGTCAGTGGTTGCCAGGGTTGGGGTTGGGGGCATGGATAGGCAGAGCGCAGAGGACTTTTAGAGCAGTGAAAATATTCTGTATGATACAATAATGATGGATCATGTAATTACAAATTCTCCAAACCCACAGAATGTACAACACCAAGAGTGAACTCTAAACTATGGACTCTGGGTGATAATGATGTGTCAATGTAGGCTTACCCATTGTGACAAATGTACCATTTTTTCATGGTGGATGTTGATAATGAGGGAGGCTGTGCATATGTCAGGGCGAGGGGTATAGGGGAACTCTCTGTACCTACTGCTCAATATTGCTGTGAATCTAAATCTGCTATAAAAAGTAAATTCTGTTTTCAAAATGGCAAAAACAATTCCTCTCATTTCCCCCATGCCCCTGTGCAATATGATTTTGTCCCCCCTCCCCTTGAATACGGGCTGGCCCTGTTGCTTTCTGTGACCTATAGAAGGCAGCAGGAAGTGTTGATGTGTGATTTCAAAGGCTAGCACTTAAGAGACCTGTCTTCTCTCTCCTGGAATCCTAAGACCACTGTGTTATGAAAAACCCAGGTCTAGCTTATTGGAGGGTGAAAGTTCATGTGGAGAAAAATCAAGGTGCTCCAGCCTACAGCCACTACCAAGCACCAGACATGTGAGTGAGGCTATTTTGGACCCCACAGCCCAAATTTAGTTCATAGATAATTAACTGAAAATTCATGAGTAAGCCCAAATGGCATGGCATAGAGAGCAGAAAAATCCATAGAGCTGAACCCAGATCAAATCAAAGAATTATGCACTAAGTATTGAGGTGGTTTATTATATGGCAACCTATAACTGTAACAGAAATATTCAAGGATGAAATGATACAACATATGAAATTTAAAATACCTGTAAAAAAGGAGGAAATAAATGAAAAAAAGGCAAAATATAGAAAATTGGTGAAGCCAGTTACATTGGATTTTACCACATTATTCTCTCTATGTTTGTGTACATTTGAAAAATTCTACAATAAAAATGTTTTAAAATAACTTGTACTTTAAAAATGATTATAATAAAAAATTATTTACTTTTGTAAGTACCACATAAATAATAAATAAAACAAAAATAAAAAACAATAAGTATAATCTTGTCCAAGTAGGACAAAAGAAAATAATGAAAAGATCTTAAGTATCCAAAAGATTCATTTAACATCTTTTGATCTATGCATAATTCTATTTTCAACTGGTTTCATGAAGTCAGGTGTTCCATATTTAGAAAAAGTTAATACTTTTCTAGTTTTTGTATTACAAAGACTAATGGTGTTTTTTTAAATCTACCTTTTATGTATTTTAACTACTAAAAATAAGAGGGTCGAAAGGTTAAAAAAATAAGGGAAGAAGCAATTTTGAGCACAGGTATCTAATCTCCAACTACCCTAACTTTAACCACGACCGTTTAAGACCTTCCCTCGAATCTCCTATCAAAAATGTCCTCTTAATGCTTAGTTTATCATTCAGATGGAGAAATAATTTGCATGAGAAAGCACATATGAAATATTTCTATTAAATTCAGTATAGCTATAGGTTTCTACAGAAAGTCAATCGCATCTGAATATGAATGCTTCTCATAACTCAGCTCCGTCAGTGGAAGCAGAAAAGAATGAAGTGCATTATCACCTATGGTGTCTGAGGTTGGAGAAAACTAATAATGAAATAGGAGATATGAAAGCATATTACACAGTAATAGTAGATAGAGGTGGTGGTGAAATTACCTTTGAATTGTTAGTTCCACTCTCATTTCTACCTGGCTTTTTGGAGACTACAAAACCACAGAGAGAAAGTAAAAATAAAATATGCAAAAAAACTAGAATAATTCACAAGAATATAATTAGAATCATTAAGGAATCTTTTAAAGTACAAATGAAGGATGGCCATAGATATCTATGTTTTTCTAAGAGCCTAAAATGTAACTGATACGTGACAAAGTTGAGAACCACTGTAAAATAAACAAGTTAAAAAGAAATAGAAATAATTTAATTTATAGGAAACCAAGCCTCCTAGTTAAAATTAAAAGTTTTAGGATTTTTAAATGCATTTATCTCACATTTAAGGTAATTATTTAGTGCCCGTTTTGTGCCAGTCTCTGAACAAGTCACTTTTTAAAAATGTGTCACCCCAAAATAAGCCAGTTTGGCACATTGATTATTTTGAATTAAAGCTACTTAAGAAGCAGCTGGTGCAAGGAAAACTGTGACCTTCCTTTGTCCCCCTGAAAGCAGGAATAAATCTCCTATGTGATAGGCACCCTTCCTGCACCAGAAGGTAGAGAAACATCCTTAGCACCAGAGACAGGAAACTCAAAGCCCAGAAGGCTGTGTAACAAACTCTGCTTAGCTTCTTCACTAATTAGTATCCAAGATCAACTTTCTTTGTCTTCTCAGTCTTTCACAAATTTATCGTTTCTTTAAGAAATATAAAAACTGCCTGGTTTGGTCAGGCCTTTGACCCTCTCAGTCTATGTGAGGCTCCTGTACATATAAAATTGTGCTTTTTTCTTCTATTAATCTGTTTTGTGTAAGTTCAATTATTAGACCAGCTAAAAGAACCTAGAAAGGTAGAGGAATAATTTTTCTCCCCAGGAGTGATATTTAACGCAGAAATCACTTTGAAGTAGGTAAAATGATTTGCATTTGAGAAAGAAGAAAACTAAGGCTCGATGAAGAAAAATTATCTCAGATCTTTTGATCCACTGTCCACACTGATTTTTGTGCTCAACTCAGAAATTAGTATATTAGAATGACTCAGTCAAAATAAAATCACATTAGCAATGTAAATTATTTGTCTGCTATCTGCAAGGATCTTATTCAATTAATACATACAATTTGAGACTTATAAACTTTAAAAATGGAGGAAGAGGATAATGGGCCAGGAAGTACCATTATGATATGAGGAAGATTTGTCTTTGATTTCTTTCTGTAGAAAATCCTACAATTCAGGGCCT
>NW_006442482.1:357320-406082 GCF_000325575.1 Pteropus alecto
AGTTGTCCCAGTACACCACATACTCTGACCCCATCTGACCTTCTCAGCATCATTAAAATCTGTCTTTAGTCTATTCCTCGTCCCCTGTTTGGTAGGTGGCTTGAACATTGGAGTTTGTTTCTAACCTAAGGAAGAAAGTGGGGATTATTTGTAGCTATGGAAATTTTAAACAATATAACATGGTCAATGAGAAAAATACAGTGGTTTTGAACAGGATTAGAGATAGTATGGCTTCCCTTAAAGCACATTAACCCTGTCTATCAAGAAACATGAAAAGATTTGGGATAAATGAGCAGCTCTTTGGCAATTCCATGTATCTCTATCTAAGACTAAATAACAAGAGAAGAATAACTCAATGTCATCAGCACGAGGTTGGCTTGATGGGAAAATTTACTTTATGTGATCAGGTAGTTGAGAGGGCATAGCTAACCAACCTATAAAACTAAAAGAACTCTTAACAGTCCATGAAGTACATATTGTTATCTGTGTTTTACACATGAGGAAACTGAAGTTCAAAAAGGCTTAAGTAAATGACTCCAGAACACATAACTTGTAAATGTTGGCTCTAACACTTCTGTTATATGATCTGTTGCAAAGTTTACAGAACAGGAAATATTTTCCAACAAATACCATGTTAATGCTGCAGATGAAAAAGAAAAAAAAAAAGGAGAAAACAGAAAGAAAGCTGGAAGTGAAAAAATATAAAGTATGTAACTGAAACCCCTGCCATACTGGTAAAGAAAGCATCCTTTCATTCTACTGTCAATCTAAATAAAGAAGTAAACTTGAGGCAAGCTCAAATTATCAGAAATTAAGTGTATTTGGGAATAAAATAGGATTTTCATTTCTAGAAATGCATGCTGTAACGACTTATAGCCCTGTTCGTTAAAGGGTTGGGGCAGGCTGTATTTATAGACAAGGAGTGCAAAGAGGGAGAAGTCCAGCCAGAGTCCAAGCAGTAAGTTCATTGGCTTGAGGATGGGCAGAGATTCTTAGCTGGTGTTCATTGGTAAAGAGTTAAGTCTCAGTCTTCTGTAAATCATGCATATAATGGAAATCAGTCTCTCGGTTCTTAAGTTCTGTTCTTCTAAAGGTACATTTGTGAGATTCTTCATTTCATATCTTCCAGTTACATTTCAGATTGAAATTCTTTCATGCTATCATTCAATAGTAATAGAGTATAACTATTGTCTAAATACTGCAGATGCAGAGAAGAGTGAAAAGAAAAAGAAAGAAAAAAAACACAAATCTTACTCCCCAACTTCTCATAGTCTTGAAGAAAGGCCCAGTTGGAACTCCTGTAGTAGAGGACTCACAGTGACCCTGGCTTCACTTTTCCTTGTCTTTAGCTTAACAATAGATCATCCCCAGCAGCTTGACCCAGAGCCTTGGAACGTCCTCTGCCATGGAAAATTGCCCTGAAACTTATGATTAATGCCCTTATGCTTACTGATCACAATCCTTGTGGTCTAGCAATCTTTCCATAACTCCCATCTTTGTTCCTGGTTTGCTGATGCCACTAGAAAACCTCATTGCCAGAGGAATAGCTCCACGAAGCACGACAGAACCCCCTAGAACCATCACGTAGCCCCTGGAATAATGCCCAGATTTTCCCTTGCTGGAATGAGAAAATAAGGCAGTTTTGAAGGTGTTAACCTGCTGCCATCTCAAATCACAGGTTCTCCAACAATAAATGCATGTTGTAAGTATCTTAACTCCTGTGTAAGTCTATTGGCTGAACAGCACAGGCAGCACGAGCCCCGAACTCGGTTGCCCTCTGGTTTCAGCCTGGGGATGGGTATCTTATCTTAAACTAAGATGCTTTGAAGGGCATTGGGGGTTCCTTGAACTCAAATGTTTTGGAAAATGTTATGGGTATATGATTTTTTTGTGTGTGGGGGGGAAGATCTTGGTTTTATCAGCTTTTCAAGGGGTATAATGGTATGAGATTTTAGGGGAGGAAAAAATAATTTCCCTTCTACTCTTCTCGGTTCTCAGCTGACATACCCCTGTAACAAAAGATAGATTAGCAGGAGAAAAAGAAGTTTAATAACATAGATACCTCCAGTGTACATGGGAGAGACCCAGGAAAACTGAGTACCTAAATAGCCCAAGCCACCACCTAAAATACCATCTCCAGCTAAAGGCAAAGGAAGATGTTGAGGGAAGGGGGAAGCCAGTTATGGAATGCTATCAGAAAAATCACAGTAAGCAAGGTAAGGTTGTCATGCAGATTTAGGTTGTTGCCTTGTCCATTGATAAGAGTTTCTAAAGATTTAGTCACCTTCTCTTCTTGGTACAGAGAGGGAGACACCCTTACAAATGGAGATTTCTCTTATAAATGTCTCTGACAAAAGGGTAACTTAGACTCAAGTTTTCAGAGCTTCTCCTGTGTCTGCTAGTTCTTAAAAATATCCAGCTGAAGATAAATCTTTATGCCAAAGAAACATATTTTGGGGTGGCAAATTTAGCTCCCATTCGAGATTCAAAATAAATTAAGGGGGGTGTCGCTTCATAAATTATAGAAATGTCTCACCACCATGCTGTGCACCTGAAACTAATATAAAATAATATTGAATGTCAATTATAATTGAAAAAAATTCCATTGATTCAAAAACAACTGTGGACTCAGTAACAGTCAGGAATCTTAAATATAATCTTCCTACATAAGTTCTTTAAAAGACCGATTTCTCAAAATCAATTGAGCAACAATTTGTTAGTTATTATTTTGACAGCATAAACTACAAATCCTTGCAAAGACAGAAGAAATAACAATCCATAAAAAACAAAACTACAATCTTATTTTTAATAGAACCCACTCAAATAATTAAAATCATTTAAATACATTAGAATTGTAAACAATGGTCTTAAAAGTAATATAATAATCAAAGATAATTTATCTTCATGAGAGGAAGACAAAAGGATTGTTATAATGAACTGAATTACTTTAAGAAAAGAGTAGGAAATCAATTCGTTAGTCTCAAACATAGAGCTCATTTATGTTTCTCATCCAAATAGGAATATTTTTGATAGTGAAAAGAAGCACTGAAAGTAATTAAATGTCAAAAAACAAGGATATATGGTCATCTCAATTTTGTTCAATATATTAAAAATATTAAACGAGTTTATTTTATTGTTGTATTGGTGGGGATCTTTTTATTTCATTTCATTTCATTTGCTTTGCTTTGCTTCCTTTTTTTGTTGAAGGTCCCAGATCTACAGCCCTATAATAATATAGAAACCAACCTTATATATTGGCTATTTATGCAACTTTGAAAATACAATTTTCATGGGACTATGATTTTTTTTTTAAGTCCTTAAATACAGATTTTACTTTTTCATCAAGAAAAAGAGTTCAACCTATAAAATTTAGTTGCATGCAAGGCTCAAGATTCTTAGGGGATTCAATAGGCCACATGACCCTTTATACCTTTCTATAGCAGTAACCCACAGAGAATCATTTTGTGTTTTTAACTAAACCCTTAAACTGGGAAATCTCAAGGCTCTAACTTGACGCCTCTATAAAATAAAGAAATCATTTATAAATAATATTTATCCTTAGTTCTTTTATTTCTTGTTGCCAATAGCTTTATTATACCTAGGGGCTAATGACTTGATTACAAGTAGATTTTATCTTCTGTCCTTTATTTTTAACCTGGTTTCTGAGTTTCCTTAGAGCCTAAATTACTGGCAAAAATTTCAGTCTACTAATGAAATCCATTAGGAATGCATTCTTGTTGACATCCAATAGTTTGTCCTGTTAAAAAACAAAATTCAACCCAGTAAATTTGAAGATCTAATTGGCTTTATTAAGTGATTCCCATGAACTGGGTAGCATTTCCTCTTCCCTTTCTCCTTGATTCAAACCACCTGTGGGCTCACTTTCATTTTTTTCTTTCTTTATCCTTCTGTATACTGCACGACCACTCCCTTCATCATTAAGCCCTTAAGTCAGCATCGAACAGTCTTAGAAACAAAGCCTGATGTCTATTGACCACAGAAACAGAGTTTCAGGCAAACTAAAGATAACAACTTGCTGCTCCACAGGCAGGAAGGTGGACAACCCTACCAGCATCCCCTTGAAAACTGACAGAAAGACGCCGACTGACATCAGGACCCAATGCAATGATCAACTGCCCTCTATCCCAACCCTGACCAGTCAGTAGAGCCCACGACCCCACCTCCCTTAGCTACTATGAGTAATGAGTTTTCACCTATAAAACCCTATCCCCTAGAGGCCATCGGGGAGCCAGGTCTTTGAGCACTAGCTCACCTGTGTCTCTAGACCTGGTGCCATTTCCTTAAACAAACCTCTATTTTCTTTGCTGCAAACTCCTGTCTGTGTCTTTTTTGGCTATTGATGCATGCAGGCAAAACGAACCCCTTGAGTTCAGTAACAAAAGGAGTTGTTCAAAAGTTAAGCTTTTTATAGGAAGAAGGATAGGGCAAGGGAGCTATTGAAGAAATAAAAGAAAGGATTATTTTGGGGCCTCTTTGGGTGAACATGAGGAGACCTGTTCTTATAATGCAGATTGCTTCTTCTTCCTATTGGGTTTAGAGAGGACTCATGTGACAGATTACTTTACTGATGCTTGACCAGAAAATTCCAGACTGGTTTGTTAAGATTTTATTTCTGGGAGAGGTTGAAACTGCAATTAGATCAGGTATTACATCTAAGTTTGGTATCATGGGCTTTTAGCATGAGTGATGCCATTTTGGGTCTGTGGTTTCCTCTTTATAGTCCCTTGTTAATTCATTAATAAGTCATTTCTTTAATTTTCAATTGGTAGTTTATTAGCAACAATAAAAAGCAAAGATCTACTAGAGAGAGCGGCAGGGTTCTGGGTTAAGCTATACATTCTGATTATACATTGCCTTCTACATATACTTTTGGTGTTACTGTTTTTTAGAAAATGGTCAATCTCATAAGTGCTTTGCAAATTTAAAAACAAAATGTTACTTCGGAGAGGGGTGATAAAGATAAAAGGAAGCAGAGTTTGCCATGCCATAATAGGCCTTTGGGAATATTAATTATTTTAAGCTGGTAATTTTTAAGAAATAAAAGATTTAAGAAGAGCCTTTTACCTCCCCCTTACCTGCCTAAACGAATTCAGATAGAAAAATCTGCTTAAAGGAAGGGAGAATCACTTCAGCATCATAATACAAACCAAATGTGGCAGACAGGGACAAACCAAGCAAAGTAGGTTTGTTAGACTCCCTTCTTTGTCCCACTATTTGAGTGATCAGGCAAGAAAATGTTTACCATGTGTTTGCTCTTTCTCATCTTTCCATGAATTGTCTACTTTCCCTTTGAAGTCACAGACCCCTGCCTCCCTGTCCTTAGTCTAGAATGGCATATAAGCCTCAACTGCCTGATTTGTCCTCAGGATACATATTTTTATGGAACTCCCATATGTACATATGTAATAAATTTGGTCATTTTCTCAAGTTAATCTGTCTGATGTTAATTTGATTATTATCCTAGCAAGAAGAAATCATAACATAGGAGAAAGAAAAAATTATTTTTATACCCCCACAAAGAATAAGAAAAAATGTCCCCAAATCAGAGGCAGTAGTTGAAAATATGTTAGTGTAAACTCAACCAGAAATAATGTTCTGCATATAAAAAAAACTGAAGAACACTAATGTTGGCAAAAACAATTGCATACTCTACAATGATTCCTTTGGTGACTGACTGAATATAAAACAAAAACTCACTCTCATGCAAACTAAATCCATTTATAGATCAATGCTCCAAAGCAACCTAAAGATCTTTTGCTTTGATTTTGATTCAAAATAAGATTTTTCTCAGTTTTCCTCAATACTGACTCAGGATGAGCCTTCCTGAAATTATGCTAAATTGGAAATTCTAAGGGAAAAAAAATGCTATCTGTTGAGTTCATGATGTAGTTAATAATCATTTCCCAAACAAGTTTAAAGTAATAAAAAGTGGATGGTATTGGTATCATAAAACCTGTCACATAAATGCAAAGAGGACATAACCTGTCACCCCAAATAGTTTTCACATAAAATCTTACCACCAGATAAAAAATAGCTCTGAAGTTTAAAAAAAAAAAAAAGCTAGTGAGTCCTATCTCTGGCAATATCCATAAATAATTTACTGCAAGGTTGTAAACAATAGAGCAGCACAGTGTGAATGCCAAAGAGGGTCTTTATATGTCATAAAGCCACTCAAAAGTGCACTAGCTGCAGCAAGTCTGACTGTGAGCTTTGATGTGCTGGAAAAGAAACTGCTAAGCTGAGGTCATCAGTTAGCAGAAAACAATTTCCCTCATACAGAGAAGCAGACTTACTACTGTGCATCTGACACAGACAGATTGGAATTTTAAAACAAGGTTGCATAATGTGAGTTATCTGGGAAAATGAATCTTGGATGCTCCTTCCGAATGACCAGTGCTAAAGCAAAAGGTGCTGGGTTTTTCCTCTAAAGCAGGGTTTCTCAACTTGGCACTATTGACCTTTGGAGCTGGTAACTCTGTTGTGGGGCTGTCCTGTGCACTGTAGGATATGTAGCAAAATCTTTGGTCTCTACCCACCAGATGCCAGTAGCATTGCCCAACTAGTCATGTCAACCAAAAATGTCTCCAGACATTGTCAAATGTCCCCTGGGGAAGTAAAATCTCCCCTGCTTGAGAGCTACTGGACTAGTAGAAGGCAGAACTTTATGAAAACATTGCAAAGCTTACATGGTAACTTTACTTACATTTATAATCTGATTCTGGCATGATTTGCTTTCTTTCCAAAATCCAGAAAACACTTTGAAAGAAACACCATTTGTTAACTGTCACATCCTTCCCCCAAGCCCTCATCCCCAATCAAAGGTAGTGAAATAAGTCTATATTTTATTTCATATCATATAACATGATAAAAAATCACAGAGAAGTATTTAAACTCTCGTGATATTTTTTTCTTTTGGTATCTTGACAAATACTATACACAAAGCAGTGTTCTGGGATAAAAAGGTACAGAAACCCAAAGACCAACTCTTTATTAATATTGAATACATGAAACTATTCAAATCGCAAAGCCCTGCTAAGAATGCATATTCACAATCATAAACAATGCATAAATGAGGTGGATTCAAGAGGAAGAAAATTAAATATTCTGATTAAAAAGTATTGGGAGCAAACAAAAAAACCCCACAAAAATGTAATTGTACGCAAATGAATTTACTCTGTCAGGACTCTTAAAACATGTGTGTTGAAAGTCTCATTGTTTTAAAATGTTGACCTATGATTCCTTATTCATTATGTGGCTTACAATGCTTGATGTCAAAAGCTCTGCCAGAACATCTTTGAATTCAGTTTGATTCTAAAACTTTGCTTAACGGTTCTTCAACCTTCTACTCACCCAAGGCCAGAACCTCCAAGTCAAATGACTGATAGAACTAATGTAGCTAACATGATATTGTCTTGAATTGCTTCATAAAGCTTTCAATCTAATAAGTCATTAATGTCTGAATATAAATTTATTGACTTCCATTGAGATTAATACCAGGTAGATCATACTGATTGAATCCAGATGAGTCAATTGGATCATGTCGGTCGATAAATGTTGATTCAAATTATAAAGAGCAACTAGGATTGAGTGCAATGAAGCTTACAATAAACCTATACAATATGTCTTTTGTTAAGTAACATTGCCCCTGAGAATAAAAATGAAGCTTAAGGTAACAGTTTATTAATGTTGACATCCAACCCCAAAGAAAATAGTGGAACACATGTTCAGGTACAATCAGAGATATGCTGATATAGCACTTAGTGATAATATCATTAACTTGTTTTAGAATGTTTTTCACTCTCAAAATAATGAAATTATGTGAGTACTCGTGGACACCAACATCCAGCTAACCAATTTGGTGGGCACTGCCAATAGTGAGTTTAGTTAACTTCCACATTGCAAAAAAAAGAAAAGAATAATTCATAGAGATATAAATATTCTTTTAATATTTAAATTATACAGCAAATAAGATAGTGAACAAATAATAAGTCATGAAGGACAATAATGATTAATAACTATTATGTGTCACATACTATGATTGACTCATTTAGTTCTCATGACTCTAGGAGGTAAGTTTATCATCTCCATTTCACAGATGTCAAAGCTGATGCATAGAGAGGCTACATAACCCTGCTATTCAGTGGTGGAGGTGGGTTTTGAGTCCATGTAGTCTGGCTTCAGAGTGTACAGTCTCAGTCGTCATACTGCATTGTCATTTACAAAAAAGAATTAGATATCTGAAGATTCGGGAGAAGGATGTTGCAGGTAGAGGGATCAGGCAATGCAAAGACTAAGGCAGAGAAGAAACTTGGCATATTTGAGAATTAAAAAGTAGGCCATGGTGGCAGGAGGGTAAGGAGTAAGGGGAGAATGAAACGAGAAGTAACAGATATTTTAACCTATATTTTGTCTATCATTGTTGAGAATTATTTAGTATCTCTAGTCTTTATTTCTTCTTTATTCCTGCTTTTGTTTTGAAATCACCTAGAATTTTATTTCCAGATTTTAAACACTTTCTCTTTGGTTATTTGAAGTTGTTTCTTAACGATTAGGGAGGAAAATATTAATAGTTCATCTATATCCAATCTTCTTTTTCTTGGGAAGAAAAATAAAGAATCTGGCCAAATCTCCTTTTACATTGAAAGTATTTGCTAACAAAGTTTGGAATGCTTTTCACAGGATATACCTGGTCTGTCTTGGTTGCTTATGGTAAACAGATCTGGAATTTATGAATTCATGGAGCATAGCCTATGGGAAAACATCACAGCCAGCTCAATTATTATCAGAATATATAATTGAGACTCTCTGTGACCAAAATAGTTCCCTTCGTATAAGTGATGAGCATTACTTATTATTTTTGAATAAGAGAGTGATTTAATATATATACAAAATATTTAATCTCTAAAATAGAAACTCAGTTGTCAAATAACATGGAATGTTTATAAAATTTTACTGTGTCAGTAAAAACTCACCAAAGCCTTACAAAAGTAGAAACTATACAGGCCTCATTCTCTAAATAGCAAGCAGTTAAGCAAGAAATTTACAAAACAAAGAACGAAGGATCTGTCTATTTAGAACCTTAAGACACTCTTCCATAGAACTCCTGGGATAAAGAAATCAAAACTGAAATTACCATCTCTTTAGCTAGGAAGGCTAACATGATCCACAGCCCATATATCACTATGAAAAGCAACCAAAGTCAATTTCAGCAGAAAATACACATACTCTTAGTACATAAAAGATTAAAAACAAAGGGCCAAACAGTTTGGCCTATGAAAAAAGAAAGGAATTGATAATGGTAACTGGAAAAGAAAAGTTTAGTATGATAAAAAGCATATTCTTTAAAAAAAGACAATAAAGTAGATAAATCTTATAAAACGAAAAATTTTAATCAATTGAAATATGAAAGAATTACTTAAAAAACCCAACCCAATATCAGACAATTTTATAGTTATGTTCATTCAATATTACATGGGACAGATAATTCCTATATTTCATCAACCATATCCAATTAGAATAAGGGAGGCAAAGCTTCTCAATTTATTTTATGAATGTAACAGCTGAGCTCTGACTCCAAAGCTTTGTGAAAGTAGCACGCATGCATGTATGCATATGCACACACACAAAAACCCAACGAACCGATATGAATATATCCAATAAAAATTACCAGAAGGTCATTAGCAAATCAAATCTAAAATATACTTTAAAACAGACATTTTAAAAGAAAAATTCCTCCAAAACGAAGTTTTATTCTAGGAATTCAAAAATTGTTTAACATGAAGACTCTTCCACAAGAAACTATCTGTGTATCCACATAAATACCAAAAGATCGATGTTAAATGTTAATACCTATTTTTGATAAAATTAAAAACAAAACAATTTTAGGTCAATTAGGGATAAAGCATAAATTTAATTATTTACAAAACCATCTACCCCCAAAACTCCAAAAAACTATTAAAACTAAAAAGAGAGTTGAGTAAGCTATCATTTATATTATATACATATAAATATTAGTAGTTCCCTGTATACCAGCAGTAATCAACTGGAAAATATAATGAAAAAAAATTCCATTTACACTAGCAAAACATATATGTGTATTTATGTATACGTGTGTGCGCGCAGGCGTGCATATATGTGTGTGTGTGTTCGTGTGTGATATCTAGAAATAACACACACATTCCATCTTGATTTGCAATCTTCTCCTTACTGTTTTTCATCCCTTTGCAAAGTGCTCCATCTGCCAATATAAACCTGAATCTTCTCTTCAAGCCTATCCCAAGTTTTAAGTCAAGACCCACCTCTACAAGGCATCTTCTAAATCCACACATTTATTCCATTCTACTTATTTTTGTTTCCGCTAACAAGATCCTTCCCCACAGCAGCTGAGACCTTCATGAGTCTACTGGGTAAGCTTCTATGGTAAGACAAAACTTTTCAGCAGTGACTGCTATGTTTATAAACTCCACCACACAATCTCACCCCACTCTGTACTTCTGTTAAATCACGTGATCCCCTTTACCATCATGACTTGAGGCTGCAAGATATGAGGCTACCATTACCCTGCAAGAGTGATTATCATGATAGAACCAGACCCAGGAAAGTATAGAGGGTATAATAAAAACAAGAGACAAGGTTTTGAGAGCTGAGAATAGAAGGGTTCTGATCCATAGGGCCTCTCAGAGCTCCGTGAGTCACCACTGTATGAAGTGCAATAGGCCTGAATCAGCCTTACAGCCTTGCAGCTAGCTCTCTCTGCCACCTTTGCACATCCTAGGAAAAACCAAATATCTTCCCACATGGCACTGATGGGACCCAGAGCACCAGTGGGAACACAGATGCTTTGTCCAATGCCAATGAGGAGCAGCGAACACAGCTGAGGACAGATATCACAGTCCACCTAAATAGATACCAGTATAAGTCACATGACCCACAGCTTGGGAGGCCTGGTGCCACCCCCTCAACTCATGCCTAGAGCCATAACACTACCTAAACTCTAGAACTTAGCTATCTTCTTGAGAAGAGAAAAAGAGCAAAAATTCTTAATTAAATGCATTCAACCCTTAAATAACCACTTGTCCAGAACTCACTGTATTTAAGCTTTCTGTCACTGGAAAGATTGAGGACTTAAAATAGAAATAAGTTGAATTATGGAAAAATAGTCACAATTTGGTACTCATAAAACATCACTTGGAAATATCATATTCACTGCACCATAAAATACAAGGACAAAACTCAACAGATGCAAGAGACAACTGTGTGATGTCTCAAACTTGCCTCAAAGAAATGTAACTTGGCCAAGATTTAGGAAAAACCACAGACATTTTCCCCAAAAAGAACAGCAGGAGAAACTACTATATGTCTTTTAGGGCCAAGAGGAAAGAATGGGAGAAAGTAACCATCTATGTGCTCTACCATTGAGTAAAGTATGATCGAGTGCAATTCTGCACCCTGGCATTTCAAATTTGCTGACCCCGGTAAAAAAGAAAAACTCAGCATAGCAGGGAAAAACCTTCCCTACTATGTCTGTCTTTCCTGAGTCTCCTTTTCTACTCACACAAAACACACTTCTGACACCTCTAATCACCAAATATGTGGGTTTCCCCTGCCCCCGACCCAGAACAAGGAATTCTCTGCGACACCAGCTGGGTATCCTACAATTGAACCTTAATTCTGACACTACCCAAAGATAGCATCATATTCCACAGGTTAAGGGCTCAGTCCTACAAGACTACAACCCCACAAAACACACACACACACACACACACACACTCACTCTCACTCTCTCTCTCTCTCTCTCTCTCTCTCTCTCTCTCTCTCTCTCTTCTGACACCAGTTGCAAGCCCAGATTGTTACCTGTGCTTCTGACCAACAGGGTATAAATCAGAGGTTCCCATGACCCTCTCCTTGGGTTTGATTAATTTACTAGAATAGATCACAGAACTCAGGAAAACAGTTTACTTATATTTACTGGTTTGTTATAAAAGGATACGCTAAAGGACACAGATGAACATCCAGATGGAAGAGATAAATAGGACAAGGTATGTGGGAAGGGGTGGAGAACTTCCATGAAAAACTCAGCATAGCAGGGAAAAACCTTCCATGCCCTCTCCTAGTACACCACTCTCCCAGTATCTCCATGAGTTCACCAACTTGGAAGCTCTTCAAATCCACTTTGGGGATTTTAATAAAGGCTTTAACACATAAGCATAATCAATCATTAACTCCATTTTCAGCCCTTGTCCCTTCTCAAGAGAATGAGGAGTGGGGCTGAAAATTCCAAGCTTTTAATCATGGTTTGGTATTTCCCATGACCAGCTCTTACCCAAGAGCCGACTCAGAGTCATCTCATTAGAACAAAAGATATTCCTAACACCCAGGAAATTACCAGGGTTTCAGTAGCTGTGTACCTGGAGCCGGGGGGAGAGACCAACATATATTTCTGATTATAAATCACGCCCAGGTTACCTACATTTATAGATAAAGGAGACATGAGAAGTTAGCAATAGCATTCTAAAATCAATGGCTAGAAAAATAGAAAGAATAATAGAAAAAAATAGATATTATGCAGATGCCTGACAATCATGATATTCTGCTTGAAGATGATGTCAGACCTCAAATTTTCCTTCCCTAATTTTCTCCCATTTCTGTTTAATATTAAACACCTGTTATCTTACATGAACTCTGTGTTTCCTCGAAACCAGTTATCAACCTGGGCACTCAATCACAAAGTTTCTCAAATTATTTCTTGTATCAAATAAATTCTAAGTAGAGCTTTGATACTTTTGTTTACAGTCATCCTCAAATAAGTTTATTATAGCCACTACTTTTCAAGAAAAATAAATATAACTGGAGATCCAACAGTAACACCTCAACAACTTAAGAAGATGACCACTTAACCTATATATGGAGTTCTGAGAGGAGGCTAGAATAAGTAATTAAATTAAATTAAATTAAATGTGAGTAGTTGTGTTGGCCAATATTCTATTTCTGTGGATTCTGTCTACTGGAGGCAGGTGGTTTATTACAACTTGGAGAGGACTCCTGGAATGCTAACTATTTCTCTGGGAATTTTAACTCAGAGATAAAAATTTTGGACAATTTTTTCATATTTATTCAACACACACTGCCAGGTAAATTGGAATCATCACAGCTAGCTGAATGCAGGAAGTCAGACAGCTGCTAGACTTGCTTCATTCCCCAAGCTGGTTCAGTTCCAATTGAACTCGTTAGACTCTGGCAAGAACCAGACTGTCCTACACAACCAGGCCCACTATCATAAGGCCTGCTGGATCCAACCTAATATCCGAAGTGCCCGTGTTCCTGCAGTCATTCCCAAAGAATAAGCTTGATGAAAAGTTTCCAGTAAGCTGCAGAATCACTCTTCAACAGACCGATAATGATGTTAAAAATTTCAGTGACTAACATTGGCTGATTCCAAGATGACTCACTAGACCTAGAAGAGGCAGAAGTGTAGGTATAGACCAGTCTCCCTACCTAGAGGAGGACTTGCATTGGGAAGACTTCTAGTAATAAATGTGGCAGAAAGATGACACCAATATGTAAGGCCAGGGCCAGCTTTAATAAAATCACAGTTTATTTTTACGGGAAAGTTCTGAGATCTGAAATTCTGCGTGCACATGCACACACACACTGCCACCCCCTCATCTCTCCACCGCCCCGCAAAAGATATTTCCTCTCTTTATCAGTCTAATTTTGTGAAAATAAATAATACTCACAAAAGAGGAATTCTTGATGCCTAGATTAATTGACGAGTTCACAATAACAATTATAGCTTCTTCTCACCCATTATTCAGTTCTATATACGTGGGATTTCCTGTGTTTCGTTAGAATGCTCAGGTTCAGTGCTATTTATGCTCACCAACACATAACCCACTTGATAAAGCAATATTAAATATTTGGTAATAGAGTAACAAAATGTGTGGCTACACAGAAATACAATTGATTTTTAAAATAGATATTCTATAAAATCATAAAAGTTTGAATTTGGAAAGGTCCTTATAAGTCTTCAACAGCTATCCCTAGGAATTAATACAAACATAATTTTCTGTCTAATTCTAAGTAGTTGCTTTGGGAACATATACCTCTATTTAATTTATACTTTATTTGTGCCAAATATTTTATAATTTGTTCATTGGTATTATCTTGAAGCTATATTAGATCCTTTGAAATGTCCTTAAGAATGCTAAGACACCTGTGATAATTCTGAGTTCTACGACAGCATATGGAATACAAGTAAAGTATATCATAAAAATGCAAGTTTCAACCCCAATAAACTTAATTTAAAAAAAAATACAAGTTTCATGAGGAAAGATAGTCAAGAACTCATACTACCACCACCAAGGTGACAGTGGAAGCAGTGACAGGGTGCAGTGGGCAGTTGAACTCAAGTTCCTTCTTGGTGGTTTCCACCCAACCTGCAACTAGCCCCACATGGTCCATCCTTGACTCACCACATTAAAGGAACCCCTCTCACCGTCCACAGATCTGTTATTCTCCTTTGTAATTTTTCCTTGTGCTTTTATGCATGTATTACTAGTTTGTAATAGTGTTTACTCACACATTATCTCAGTCCCTTGATTCTGCTTGGCCGGTTACTCATAACTGCCATGGTAAGAACAGCACATCACATGAAAAGTACCCAAGGTTCAACTGATTTCTCAAGCATAGCAAATGTATTAGTTTGCTAAGGCTGCCATAGCAAAGTACCACAAAGTGAGTGGTTAAAACAACAGATTTTTATTGTCTCATAGTTTTGGAGGCTATAAGACTAAGATGAAGGTGATGACAAAAACACGCTCCCTCTTAAGGCAGAAGAAAAGGATCTGTTTCAGTTCTCTCCCCTACCTTCTGATACTTCCTTGACTTATGGCAGTATAACTCCAGTCTTTGCATGGTGTTCTCTCTATGGGTATGTCTGTCTCTGAGTTCAAATCTCTCATTTTTGTGAGAATACAGTCACATTGGATAAGGGCCTACACTAATAACCTCATCTAAATTTGGTCATCTGCAAAGACTCTATTTTCCAATAAAGTCACATTCGCAGGTACTGAGGGTTAGGACTTCAACACCTTTGGGGGATAAAATTTAACCCATAATGGCAGAATACCTGTGTGTACATTCCCAATTTGTAGCCACATCTTCTTCTCTCTTTCTCTACTCTTAACTCATCGTTAAGCTCAATCTTTGTCAGCCATAAAAAGAGATGAAATACTGCCATTTGCGACAATGTGGATGGACCTTGAGATAATCATGCTAAGTGAAATAAGCCAGACAGAAAAAGTTGGAAATTACATGATATCACTTATACGTGGGATATAAACCTAAAAGCAACAAATATACAGGGCAAACAAACAGAGACTCGTGGACATGGACAATAGACTAGTGGTTACCAGAGGGTAGAGGGAGGGGAGAGGTAAACGGGGTAAAGGGGGTCTAATATGTGGTAACAGAAAGAAATCTATGGGAAGTGAACACACAGTGTAAATATATATGTCTTACTGTTAAGGTGTACAGCTGAAACTTATTGGATTTCATTAACCAATGTCAGCATGAAAAAATTAATTAATTTTAAAAAAAGATCAATCTTTAAGGATAAGTTCAAAAAGATATTTTTTGAAAAATGAAGTTATTAGTGGAACAATTAGAAAAAATAAATAAGATCCGTAGATCAGATAATAGCATTATGGCAATATTGACCTTTTGTTTTTGATCATTTTACTAGGGTGATAAGATGTTAACATTGGGGGAAATTAAGTGAGGGACCTATGGGAACTCTGTACCATATTTGCAAATTATCTGTAAATCTAAAATTATTTCAAAATAAAATTAAAGAAAAAGTCATGTGAACCCAAATCTAGGAATTTGGTAGTTATTCAAGCTATATTACTCCATGATTTTGAGGGATAAGCTAATATAGATGCATATATTTTGGTAAAGTATAATTTTTTATACTCATCATTCTTTGTAAAGATTACATATACACGTATAAAGCTTTTTTGGAAAAAAAATACTTATGGAGCAATTTGCCCATTGCTTATATTGATTTAAACGCAAATCAGGAACTTAGAAGGAAGTAGTAAATGAACTCTGAATAAGCTCCAGTCATATACTTATACAAACATACATCTGTCTTCATCCAACCTTCCTTGGCTGACCAGCTCTATTCCCCAGACTACTAGTTTATGTTAAATTTGCAACTGGTCAAGTAAGGTATAAATATTATTATTATATTATATATACAGTCATTCAAATATTTAATTCTTTTCTAGATATATTGTAAAACCATGTTTTCCAAGGCCATACCAGAACTAGGGGAAAAGCAAGGGCTTACATGACAATCAAAATGTCTTTGGTTCCTGAACCTCCTAAATAGTAATACTTGGATGCAAGTTCCCAAGATCCTCTTCTTCCTGGTGGGTCTCAAATTACTCATAAACACTTCTTTGTGTCCGTTGGAGCTTTTTCACTGCCATTATTCCAACTCCACTCTGCTTTGGAGTCAGACAGCTTAAATTTGCATCCATACTTTAACACAAATAATTCCAATCTGTGTAAGTAATTTTCCCTCTCTGAACCTGTTTCTACATCTTCAATGACACCCTTTATCCTCTCTCAAATGTTGGATTCAATTAAATGTTCCTGGCACATAGCAAGCACTTAGAAAAAACAGTTGAAAGCATAGATTCTGCTGTCATATAACCTAAGTAGCTGAGTGTGATCTTGACACACCAATTAACATTCCCTACATCAGGTTCCTGTAAACTGTAGATAATAACGGTACCTCTTTCACAGGGTGGGTGTAAGGACTAGGATAAAATCACCCATAGACAGCACCTAGCATAATACCTAACATTCAGCAAGTCCCATATAAATATTCACTGTTATTACTATTACTACTACTAATAATAATACTAATACTACTTTTATTATTTACAAGACTGTGAGAGAGCCCAGTGATGCCACTACAGGGGTCATTGGCATTTCTGTTATTGTTTCTGTGCTCTTTCAGCAGTCATAGGGGTGCCTGAGATGAAAGAATGTTTTCTCCTCAATCAGGAAATACAATTATGGCTTAAGAAAGCAAAGGCTAGCTAGTTCTTTCAATGTTTATAGACCTCTTCCATGAATGATTGGAAGATGTTTCCTGGGCTTTTGCTGCTCCAGGTTGGTCCTAGGACCAGCAGCATCAATATCAGTATCCCCTGGGTTCCAGCCCAGACCTAGTGAATCAGAATCTGCATTTTTAATCAGATGTACATATGTACAATAAAGTAGGAGGAAGAACCCCTAATCTAGTGCTTTTTCAATATCCTTTGAGAGATACAACCCAGTGTTGAGTTCCAAGATACCTTCTCTAACTCTACACATTAATCTATCCACCGCAACTCCCTTGATGTCAGAGTGGAGTTCCATGCCCTCTGGCTATTGGTACCTATCTTCTACCCACTTCTGCTTTCCAGATTATTTTAGCTTTCATTCATCTTGATTTCAGTGTCTTGACAATTATACCCCTACAATGGAATGAAATTTCTAATACATAAATTAAGTTTATGCTCCCCATCCACTCTCTGAATCCTTCAGTGTTTTTTAAGTAAAGTTTGAGAACACTATTGCTTCATCTAAACAACATGTGCAAAGCCCTGAAACTAATAAGCCATTTAAAAAAAGTGTCACATTTTTACATGAAAAATGTCTTTAATGTACTTTCAGATGTTCATATCTACCCAGTCATACTTTTTTAATAACTTAATTGTTAATATAAATATTTTATTATAGCTCCCCAAAACAACCTTCCACAATCTAAATCATTTAAATATCTATTCGGTCTAAATGCATTTCCATTTTTGAAATGTGATTTTTGACTATACATCTCATAATGGTTTTCAGTACATATGTACATAATAATGTAGTTGAATTGGAAGATAAGATGTAATAGTTTAATATCTAAGCTGTCCTTATTCAAGGGAGCTTCATAATAAAGATTTATTTTGCATATATTCCTAAGAGCAAATAAGGTTATTTTCCCCTATTTTTTCTAGCCCTGTCAACTATATACATTGAAATGAAAAAAAAGTCAAGGCAGTAGAAGAGATTACTTATATTCATTTTAATAAGGTAGAATTAATAAAGACATAAAACTGTTTTGTTTCACTGGCAGCAAAATCTTATCTTGAAAGGTTACTTAAAGCTCAATGACAATTGCAAGGACACTCTGCTGCAAAGGTATGGAGATCTCATGCCTGCAGAATTGTTAAGATTATCCCGTGCATTTCTCTATCTGTGTTTCTGTATCTGCATTATAACCACACTGACCTCTCATGCAGAGTTGGAAGAGAAAAACATAATGAAAAAGATTTTCTGTGTTCTGTACTCCAATGCAAAATGGACTATAGTGAAATGCTAATGTCAAACCAACAACATGGAAGAGAAAATGAATAGATTCATAGAGAAATATATATTTTGTCCTCTGACTCATGATTAGAGATGAATAAGTAGGAAGAGAATGAGTAAGAAGTGGAGAGAACAGTTTCTTCCCTACCCTCATAGCATCAGGTGCATCAGGCAGTGAGGAGTTGGAGGAGTGGGAGGAGACGAGAGTGGACAAGGAATACTTCCATTTTCTGAGTTATTAATCCCTTCATGGAGTAAATATACACACTTGTAAGCTTGAAGTGACCTCTGATTTATTTTTTAACCTAGACTCCACAATGTGTGGAAAATCTGCCTTACAAACTGAAATGTTCAGAGTCGATGTGGTAAGAATAAGAGAAAAATGTCAGCGTTCTGAAGGTCAGGAGCTGTAAATTTAAAGAAGTGTTACTCAGAACGTTTATTGAGGTGTTTTAATCTGTACATGGTGTTCATGTGGAGCAGAGGCTATTTACTTCTGGTTCTGGCACCTAAAACTAGCAACTGGTTATATTCCTCACGAGGCAGTACAAGTGAGGAAGTTTTTCATTTTGCTTCACACTCTTTTTCTCCACTCAAATAAATCATTTTTTCTGACTAAATTATAACAATCTCTACATATTTTATCAATATCTGTATCCGCTGTCTCTATATTTAGTACTTCGGCTACTGTCTCCTTACTCTCTAAATCATTCAAAATAATTTGCTAAGTAATAATTCCTAAACTGTTTCATCACTAGATTTACTGCACATGAAAAATATTTATTATTTAAAAATATGCTTTCCCTCCTTTACTTAATGAATCAGTCGTACAGTGATTCTAAGCCCAAATTCCATCCAAAACAACCCTGTTTTTCACCGACACTTCTGCCAATTTAACTTAATTCAAAAAACATATTTTGAGATATACTGTGTGTCATGTGCTTGGTGAATAAAGCTGTGCAAGATATGTCCCCACCTTAAAGATGACCACATGGTCTATATCCTCCTCTAATGATTGAAAAAAGAAAATTAATCATGATAGAAAAATTAGTTGGACACAAAATTCTAACAAAACTTTCAAATTAACATCTTTATAGACCAAGAAAATTATAAGCCTAAAGGAAATTAATCAACATATATAATAAAATTAACAGCTAAAAATGTTCTTATTTCACCTCTGATATCTTGTTTCAAATCTGATTTAGATTTTCAACACAAGGGAAAATAGCAATCAAATATATATTATCTTTGTATACCCCACAGAATTTGGTACAATGATGGCCACAAAGTAAATATTTGAAAATAGTTCTAAATTAAGACGAATTTTCAGGAAACTTTGTAGTTTCAAGCAGAGGGAAAGAAGAGTATCTAAAGGCATTTTCTGCCAGCAATTAGCATTCTCTTAACCTTGCAGAAGGGAAATGGTGAGCATGGCAGGCAGGAGGAAAGAATAGCCAAATAAGCAGGCATGTGGCCAGTGGAAAAATTTCAGGATGTTGAAAATGTCTGAGTAGATAAAATTAGTTGGCTTCATTTTTTTTGAGGGTCATTTAAGCTTATCATAAAATCTGTTCATATGACTATACATTTCCTTTACATTATTGATTTCTCTACCCTAAGTATGAAGTATTTGCTTCAATTAATGTGAAATAAGTAAATAGATAAGAGAAAAGCTGTTAGGAGTCAACTAGAAAAGGTATAGTCTATTTCTTGAAGGATAGGGGAAATCAAATAGATCTTCTTCCTATCAAGAGAAAAATTTCTCCTTTTCTACCCAATCCTGATTTAGACTTGACTGGCTTCTTCTTGAGATGAATATTTCAGACCCAAACTCACCATTAGCAAACTCACCATTTGCAGTTTGTAATAGATGCTGTAAATGAATTACCAAGAGGGTGATAACAACTTACTACTTACTTCTAAGTCAAAGTTCTAATGCATGTGACCTGAACACTGAAGCAAAAATCTCCTTTTACTACAGTACTAATTGGCACCAGAGTAATGAAAAATAAAGCTATCCACATCCCTCTGGATTGTTCTCCTAGGACAGACTCAGGACTTACTAGTAGTGATGCTAATTCTTACTGCTTCTCATAAATATTGGATTTATAAGTATCTAATACTTTTAAAAACTATTCAAGATATATAAAGGGCATCCTGAGGATGCCCAGCCTTCCTTTTCTTAGCCCTCATCATTACCAATTCTCACTTGCTCAGGAGAATTTAGCCCAGAGTAGCATTTCCCCTTAGGTGGTCTTTAGCTTTTGAAAATGATATTATAAGCAGAGGCATTATTTCCCACAAAATGGACATATCATTTCTCTAGGTCAGGGGTCAGACAAATCTGACCCACCACCTGTATTTTATAAATAAAGCTTTATTGGAACACAAGAGTGCATTGTCTATGGCTGCTTTCCCACTACAACGTCAGAGCTGAGTAGCTGCAACAGAAACTGTATGGACCTCAAAGCTGGAAATATTTACTATCTGGCCCTTTACAGAAAAACTTTGCTAACCCTGGCCTAGATAACAAAAGTGCCATACCACTGCCATATCTTGCTCTGTGCTAGCTACCTTAGAAATAGACTGGTCCAATTTCATGAAAGAAGGTATGCAAATGGCCAATAAGCAGATGGAAAGATGCACACTGTTATTCACTAGAGAAATGCAAACTAAAACCACAATGATATATTACTTCGCACACATTAGAATGGCTGAAACTAAGAAGACTGACCATAAGAACAAGTGTTGGCAAGAAAGTGGAAGAACTGGAACTCTCAGACACTACTGGTGGGTATGTAAAATGGTCCAACCACTTTGGAAAATCATTTGGTGTTTTCTTATAACGTGAAAACACTATGACTCAGAAGTTCCACTTTTAGGTATTTAACCGAAAGAAATAAAAAAAATGCCCATAAAAAGACGTAGACATGAATGTTCATAGCAGCTTTATTCATAATGAGATGGACTGACTCCATAACAGAAGCCATAGGCATGAGTCACAGGAGCTGAGCAGGGCTGTTGGGGACAGGACATGGTGCACATCGCTCATTCATAGGGTTCCCAGGAGTCTGCCCTAACTCATTAGCAGGTAACACACACAAAAACTAGAAACAAGTGTTCATCGAATGATGAATGGATAAATAACTTGCAGTATATTCATCATTGGAATACTAGTCAGCAATAAAAAGGAATAAACTATTAATATACACAGCAATATGTGCAAATCTCAAAAACATAATGCTGGCTAAAAGAAGCCAGGCAGGGCCTGAAGCAGAATTTGAATGGGAAGGAGCAGAAAAGCACTTTTGTGGGCAAATGTGGAAATCTCCTATATCTTGATTATAGTTATGGTTACATGAGTGCATAAATCTATCAAAACTCAACAAAATGTAAAAAAGGTAGTCTATTTTATTTCACGTAACTTATTCCACTATAAATCTGATTTTAAAAACTATTGTTCCATAACTTTTCATTAGCCAGATCATCCATCCTAAATTCTCCAAATAACTTTGATTCTTGTCTCCTTTCAGCTTTATCTCACAATTCTCCATTATCCTCCCTCATATTCCAATAACTACACAATATTATATCTTCTAAACATATTATTTCTTTTACACTCTTTTAGACTTAAAAGAATTCCATAGCTCCTTAAAGGTCATCAAATCCAACTACCTAATGTTAAATGCTCTCTTAATGAGGAACAGGCCATGTTCATCATTCAGTTAATTCAGAATCTTCCTACCTCTAATTCCTGCCTCTGGTTCCAATTCTGTCTTTTGGAGCCATATTTGAAAAGCTTAATTATTCTTCCACCCATTCAAATATAATCCATTCAAATATATGACACACGTGCACACAAAATTGATCGCAACTTTCTCAGTCCTTACTATCTTCAAGCTGAACATTCTCAATCATTTTTTATGAAAAAAGCCCTAACTCTCCAATGCTGAATTCTAGTTGAGTTCTTGATATCCTCACTGTGTTAAGGTTTGTGTTCACATTCTTTAATTATGCAACCAAGTGGGACTGTTCTGTTAAACAATGAGCAAAACCATAACTAGTGAGTAAAAATTTATAGGTAAAACTATTATTGCTTAATATAAGAGAAATTTTTCTAATAATTAAAACTGCCCTTAAATGTAGTGTTTGAGCAGACTAGATTATTATATATAGGGAAGAGAATTTTTTATTTCATAGACATTGGACTAGAAAACCTTAAAAATATACTCTTCAACACTCTGATTCTATAATTGTCAAAGGCCTCCAAGCTTATGAGACAGGGAACTTGTTAGTTTGTGGGGAAAAAAAAAAAGAATTAGAAGAAATCAGAATGCAGTTGACTGGGATTCTTGGGCCTGGTTTGGACCCTTGAATAAGATTAAACAATTTATGAAATTGAGTAGAATAAAGAAGGGTACCACACTAAAGAGAGAAAATAATTTCTCACATACTTCCCTTAAGGCCAGAGTTATACAGTCCCATCAGACACTAGACTGCATGCTTTGTTTTACCTGGGTAGTTAAATAATGTCCAAAATATCACATGTCCAAGGCTGCTTTGGCCAGGCCATCACTCACAACAAATCAACTCACAGTAAAATAGTATGTCCTGGAAAACGAACAAAAGGGCAGCTATTCAAAATAGCTCTCAGTCCTATACCCAATCATTCTCCCTCCCCGCTCCCCACTCACAGATTAGGGACTCCAAATTTCAATCTGTTTTGTTTTCCTACCTCCCTCGTGTAAATGAACTTACTCTAGGATCTCACTAGGTTGTGGGCTTTTAGAAAACTGCTTTTGCTTGCAATTGATAGGATTTTTCTCTTTTTTCAAAGTAAAAAAAAAATACGTTAAAGATTTCTTTATAGTTTTCCAAACAACATGAGCTCAGCAAACAGATTTAGTTTTAAAAGTAACTTATCAACATTGACAGCACTCTCTTAAGAACAGCTGTTGCTTCATAGACTACAGTGTGAACATACCCCTGAATTTAGAAACAATTCTGCTTAGAAGGAATATTGCACATTTAGCACCCTCCCCTTAATTACCAAGGACATTTGCATGAAAGCCCAATCTTTGTTTGGCAACTTCACCTTGTTATTTTTTCTAGGTTTTAAAATTTAAGTCCTGAAAGATGTCATTCTGTAATGACGAGTTTCACTTGCAAAGGCAGAGCTATCCCCTCATCGCATGCCTCAGTCTAACAGTCTCTTTTTGACTTTTAGAATTGCTCTTTCCTTTTTTTTTAATGGAGTTGGCTGACTGTCAAAACTAGTTCTTTCACAATCCTAATTGTGAGCTGCAAGGTCATATGAGTCTTGGCTCTGACAATAGGAAATGAATTTATAAAGAAAGATACTATTCTTCATTCTTTTAATGTTCAAGATGCTAGAGAGAATTTGCATAATATACTTTAATATAAAGCATGACATACTTTACAACTGACTTTAGTCTTAGGGTACTGGGTACATAAGCTGATGTATCACAATGTGTGAATAGAGATAGGTTGGTGAGTTAGAGAGAAGCAAAATAAAAGAAAATATCGATGCAATAAACACTAAAATCCTCTCACTGTTTTTTCAGAGTAATAGTTTATAATATAGAATGGTTTCTGTAAACTATTTGCCTCTTACATAAGTCTCAAAATAAATTCCTACTGATCTTCTAGAGTTCACTTCAGTCGAGCTAAGTTAATATTCACAAATGATTGTTTCAAAGCCTCACAAATTTTATCATTTCCTATATTAATGTACTGTATGTGCATACAAGAAGAGAACTATGCAAGTATCTTTTTTAAATGTTTTTATTATGAAATTCTTTAGGAATTTAATATTATTCTAAGGAAAATAGAAATAAGTAAGAACATAATTAAGACAGGTATGAGAGTTCTTAAGTTGGCAGCACATTGAAGGTACTCATCCCCAGCTAAAAAGGACATGATAGCATTTTTAGGAATAGCCTTAAGTAGATATATATATATATAATGGAATAAAGAAAGAGGTAGGTGAAGGCAACAAAAAGAAGAGGCTCAGGGTGCCTCAAACCACTTTTATTTAGCTTAGAGTCAACCCTAAGTAGCAGTATTCCTAACGACACATCAATATTGGTAAGGGACTAGTGTGGCAGAATAAAATGAACAAGATTCCCCATAAGACTTAGTTCATTTTTATTGTCACAGAAATCAGGAATATTTTCAGCATTAAAAAAATCAGGTAAGTTGGCATAGCTTAGACGACTGCAAGAAAAATGCATAGCAAACCTACAGTGTGGTGTCACAAGTCATTTTCGTTTTCTCCTTCTTGCTTCTCTGTATCTTCTAAAAATTATAAAATGAATATTAAATCACCCAGGATGGCTTAGATTATATTGCAGTAACAAATAACCTCCCAAATCTCTGTAGTTTAGCATAACAAAAGATTATTTCTCACTTAATGGTCACTCAAAACCTTGGTGAATGGAGGCATCATTGAAAATAAATGCTTCCACAACTATAGCAGCAGTGGGAGGGAAACACAAATCTAGCACTGTCTCATAAAATACCACTTAGAAGTGACACATATATAATCCATTCATATTTCATAGGCCAAAGCAAGTCATGTGGCCACTCTTGCTATCAAAGGAAAAGGCAAGTATCATCCTAGCCTCTACCCAGAGAGCAGAGAGCCAGCAATACTGGTTAAAAAGCATTAATGTATGCTAAACACCATTACTCACTAATTATAATTTGGTAAATATATTTTTTATTTTTTTACGAAAACATGTATTTTATAACATTTTTATAAAATTGAGACAATATTGTACACACTATTTTAACATCTGATTTTTCTCTTAACATAACATAACAGTATTCTTAAATATTCTAATGTACATTATTAAATTCTATGGATATCTCATAATTTATGTAAACCATCCTCTACTTTTGAATTTTAATTGTTAAAGGAGAGAGGCAACTTGCACAAGAGGATAAAGTCTCCAATAGGAGGTGAGGAGGGAGCAAACCAGGTCTGAGAAAAGGAAGCACTCACATTAACACTTCCTTAGGTGGAGCCTTAGGTGGTAGACCCACATACATAGATTCAGAATTGGAGGTTAACAGGAAACTTGAGAGGACTTCATAGAGAGCCTAACAACACTAGCAAGAGGAATTGTGGGCTGATTATAACTTGATGATACTCCATGCTGGTAATACATTACTTCTAAAGTTGGAGCCCAGCTAAATTTACTAGACTATGGGCATAATTGAATATCTATTCAGATATAATCACCACATCGGACCAACATCAATAAAACAGTATGAACAAGTAATTCAAACAAATATAATGCATTATCTTTCCTCCACAATGAGTCCTAGCAAATGGTTAAACATCTCCTTTGAATTATTTTTCTGACAGTGGTGGCATACTTGCCATGGTACACTTCACACAATACTCTCAACCAAGTATTTATTAAATGCAGTACTTTCCCAAGTGCTGAAGCAGATACAGAGTAAGTGATAAGACATGTCCACAATATACCTGTGGAGACAAAATTAGCACATGCAAGATTTGCAAAGAATAATTAAGTTCACTGTAGAACTGGCTATAAGGACCAGCAAAGTTGAGCAAAAGAAGAATAGTTGATTATTAATTAAAATATTGGGAAAGACTTAATAGGAAAAGGTAGGTTTTGAGCACAATTTTGAATAAGCAGCAGTAGGTTAAAAGGTACTTAAGTTTTGGGGAGGGAGGATTGATAATACAACAGAAATTATTGCAAAATACCAGGAGAGAGAGGGCTGCTGGTCAAATAGTGGGTGCTAGAAAATGAAACTATAAAGGCAAGGTATGATGAAAGGATGGAAGCTTTTGAAGATCAGGAAGAAGCTTTTGGGATTTCCTCTAAAAGGGAGTCAATATATGTTCTCAAGAGAATGATGTAATGAAAGTGATGTTTTAATTAAATTAGTCATGTGGAAATAAGCAAGATTGATTGAAATCATATTCTTTCCCCTCAAGCAATCTTCACACACATACATACATATATACACACATTAAATATATGTAAACATATACAAGCAAAAATTTATACCCTCCATTCTACATGCTACCATAGGACTTCAGATGGAAAACAATAGTAAATATAATAAGCGTAAGTGATATCTATACATTTCGTATATACATATATATACATACACACACACACACACACACACACACACCTACACACATATACACACACCTCTACCACTACATACTGCATCTCAAAAGTGGAACTACGTTTTATGCATCTTTATATAGCCAGTCCCAAACACAGTTAATATCTATCGCATAGTAAACTTTGAATGCATGATTGAAGACACTAGTGTATGAAAGATTAGGTCCTTATTCTAGGAATTAAAACAGGATCTGACTTAGAAAAGGAACTAAAATATTAGTTCCCTCCCTTATGTGTGCCAGAAATCATCTATTTGGCTCTTCAGAGCCATATTCCACCCTTGTCCACTCTGCTCTGAGCCTCAAAAAGCTAATTTGTAAGTAGCGCATCAACAAGATTCGCTTCCAATTCAGTTCATCCAATAGGAAACTCTGAGGATATTGGAGAGAAAGAGGGAAGTAAGGGCAAGGAATTTATATTCCATACTCCCAAGGTCTGTGTGGCCTGGTCATATCCCTCAGACAAAGGTCAGTGCACTTCCTCAAGTTGCCGGCTCTACAGGACTGTCTATTTTTGGGGTTAGAACTGTATCCTCCCTGCATTCTTTTATACTTAAGGATGATGAAAGCTCAGCTGTTACTAGCTTCAGTTCACTGAAATTTCCCTTATGATTCTACTGTAGCTAGACATACTTTTTTAAAAAGCCCCTTTCTAAATAACCCCTCTTTAAATTACCCTCCCTTGAGTGTGTTATTCGCTTGCTGTTAGTCCCTTGACTGATTTACTTTGCTATATTTTTGCTAATTCAAGGAAAGGCAAAAGAAACCAATCAGTGAGGAAAGACTTTTTCATGAAGACTAGAGGTTGGTCAAATTCCACATCTAGAAATGGATGAAACATTATTGAATTAGCTTATCACTTCCTGTAACATTCTCTACAGATGGGAAACTAAATTACAGTCTGTTGATAAGAGATTCATGACAAACAATTTTTTTAATTTCAGATAAACAGTGGGAAATAGTTTCAAACAATGATAGAAAAAGAGATAATTTTTATTTGTTATACTTTGGCTTCATTTGGGAACTTAAAGCCCTTGACCTTCCTGCTTTCTCTCAATCATTAACTCTCCTACTTTTTTTCCTACACCTCCTTAGCCACCAAAGAATCCACAATTAACATGTCAAAAAAACTTAGGCAAACACTCTAAATTCCATTACCCATCTATCTTTTCATTATACACATCTAAGTAAACCCCCAATCTGGATGAAACCAAATATTTGCTTTCTCTAATCCTAGACCAAGTCAGCGGGATGCTTCTGAAGAAAGTCACACAATGGGGCAAGCTGTACCTCAATAAATTTACAATGGCAACCTCAACTAGAACCCCCACACTTACCAGAAGTTTTCTCATGTTTCTCTGCTCGAATACCCCTGTTACTAAAGTTTTTTCAAACCTCTCCATCCTTCTCAGAACTCTGATCCCCACGTTTCTTTCCAGTCTTAAAAGATGAACATACCTGATAATTCACATGAAATGCTGAGGTTATCAACCAAACTGAACATTCTAGCAACATACCTAAATGTATTCTGTAATCCTCCTTCTCCCGTTTCAAATGAAATGTCACCTATACCTGCTATGTCACTCCTTCCCTCACTTTCAGGAACATCACCCCGATATAATTTCCCCCTCTGTATGTTCACCTCTTCCTCTTAACAAATCCTTACCATTAGAATTTAAACATGCACATGTCTCAAGCATCTTTTACAAATAAATGTTTCACATATTTATAACTATTAATGATAATTCCATCTCTTTTTCCAACACTGCCTTATCTTTTAAGAAGGATGCATTGTGTAGCTCTAGGATCTTAAATTTGCTAAGAACAAATGACAATTCATCCCCAGCTTTTTGGCCTTTGGCATGCCTGACAAATATATTAAAAATGGCTGGAGGTGTGCAAGCTTAGGGATTTTAAGTAGAGCCAACCTAAATTCTCTGGATACAAAAAGAAAATCAAAGGTGGTGATATCTGGGAAGAGGCAAGATCTATGAATCCCAAGGAACAATGAGTACAAGACCAATAAGAGACATCTTTGAAAAGAACAAATGACAAAAGCCAAGATCTGAGGATGAGAAGGAGTTGAAGGTGGGAAGGAGTTAACTATGGAAAAAAGGAAGAGAAGAATGTTCCAGGCAGAGAGAACATCATATGAAAAACCTTTTGACAGAAAAAAAGGACTATGCGGCTAGGTCATTGAGATCGTGGGAGAAACAAGTGACAAAGGAGACTAGCAAGGTATGTAGAAATCACACCACATAGGGGTTGTAGGCTAAGTTAAAAGAACGAACAAAAATATTTCCTTTATCCTAAAGAATTAAGAAATTATTGAAGAGTTTTGGACAAAGAGAGAGGTAATATATCACATTTTATATTAGGAAAACATATATCATTTCAATGTGAAGAACAAAATAGAGAGGAACAAATTGCTGTCTGGGTGTCTGGGGTGAAGAAAAGTAGACAGACTCAAAAGAGACTGAGAAAGTAAAATAGGATTTGGTGAAGGACTGGATATAGAGTTCAGAAAGAGGGAAGTACCACGTATGACTCTGGGTTTCTTGCTTGCACAAGTAGACAAATCACTAATTTAAGGTACCCTAAAGTAAAAACAGATTTGGGAGAAAGATTGGGCTTAGTGGGACATTAGGTATTGGAATGTCTGAGTCATCAACAAGAAAATGTTAAGTAGTTAGTTGGACGTAAAGGTTTGTATTTCAGAGGTTTCTGGGTTACAGTTTAGATTTGCAAGTCATCCGTATTGAAAATAAACTTGAAGCCACAAACTTAGAATAATCAAAAAAAAGAGAAAGCATAGAATAGAGGAACTGGACTAGATTTGACCACTAAATAACTCTAACATTTAAAATCTGGGAGAAAAAGCGACCAAGGAGATGTGAAGAACAGAAGCCAAAAGAAGAGATGGTTTCAAGAAGTTTTTAATGCTAAGAGGGCAAGTAAAATGAGAACTGGAATGTGTCAGTTGGATTTAAAATCTGTTTTTAAGGAATGTTCTGCTCCCAGAAAACTAAAAATATTATAAATGCCTTAATTACATTTTATCTTTTGGACAGTCTTCTCACAATTGTATATATTCTCTGTCTTCAATAGTCTTCTGACATGTTTATCAGCAAGCAATTGGGCTAAAGATTCACCATTTTCAGCTCATTTCCATGTCTCAATTATACTAAGCTTATGAGATCAAAGCATCTTATTAGTATTACTGGCATTTTAAAAAAAATTTCTTCTCTTTTTAAGATACTAATAGAAAATTTGCAATGAAGAATAATATTGAAATAATTGTTTGCAGTAACAAAGATGGCGTGATGCAAATTGCTGCCTAGTATGCCAACTTAAGTCAAATTGAAATATTTGTTTATAAATTCATGTATAAAAGTATAAATTTAATTATTCAAATATAGTGTGGTGGTCAGTAGCTCATATATAAAATGTAGATCATATAAAATGTTTCTATCCTATGCATAAAATTTAAACTTACTGAAATGTCTTTAAAGGGGAATTTAAAGAAAAAGGCATTTAAACATTTTAAATTCTAACTTTAATATAAAATTTATTAGCATGCACTTTTTATTATCCTCTTCTTTTCAAAACCACAAGGTAGCAGTCATGAGTCCTTTCATAACTTATAAGGAAATAATAGTCATTGTATAAATATAGCTTGAGATATAACTTTAGATATTCACAGAAACTGTAAGGTAGGTTTGGAATATGCTTTTCCATCTATAGCACATGGAAAAGAAACAAATGCAGGGCACAAACATACTTGTATAATTCAAAACACAACTTTTTTTAGAGGCTAGTTTTCTTATTTATTTATTTTATTATTAATTTCAAGTATACAAATTTATTAGTCAACATGTAGAAGCCTAATTAGTACTGAGGGAGATGAGGGAGATATGTGAGGAGAGATGCCTATTTATAATGCATATTAATTAGGAAGTTATAATGGTACACTTAAAATTACTGGTAACTAAATAAAGAATTATTCAACCAATTATATTGGGATAATCGATCAATAGTTTTGAGGGAAATTACATTGGATCCCTATGCCCAATCTTATATAAAAATAAATTCCAGATCAATTAAAATTTTTAAATATAAAAATATTACCATCAATTTTTAAAATGTAAAAAGTAAAATATAGACATAAATGTAAATGTAAAAATATGAAGTCATAATAGCTTTAAAACAGAAAAATGAAGTGAGTACTTTTATAATACTGCAGTGGAAAAGACTAAGTATCATGCCAAAGCCATAAACTATTCAAGAAATGATAAATTTAACTAATATATAAGATTTCTTTACAGCCAAACAACCCACCATTATCACTACAATATGAAAAAGAAATATTTGCACTATGTGTATAATATATTTTATATATATATACATATATATGAGAGAGAGAAAGAGAACTTACAAATCAGTGAGAAAAAAGTATATTACCATAGTACAAAAATTAATGATATAAATAATTCACAAATTACATGGCCAAGAATAATAAAAGAATACATATGTTCAATATAACTTTCAATCTAACAAATGCAGGTTAAAATGATAGTACGTTTGTTCATCACACTGTCAAATATTAATAAGTTTGATAATGCTCAATGTTACCAAACTTATGGGAGGCAGGAATAGTCCCACCTTTCTGAATGGCAATTTTGTAATATCTATCCAAACCTTTAAATGTGTATACTCTTCTGGAAATACATGCTTGATGAATTATGCTAAGGAAATACTAGAGAAGTGCCCAATGGTGAATGACCAAGGATGATTATCATTGGTTTTTTATAATGTTTAAAAAAAAAACAGTTGGGGGTAGGGGAAAAATATAACTATTAAAGACACAGAATAGGAAAAATTATTATGTATAATAACAACACTATGAACAATTAAAATGATCATTTAGGTCTGTCTTTATTAGCATTGAAATAATGTAAGAATATACTTTGAAAGGGGAAAGGAGATTTAATATGTTTAGTGTGATTACATTTGTGAAAATGTGGGCATGCTCGTATGTATGTATATTTTAATGGAAAAAACCTAGGGAAATAAACAGCATAATTTTACAATTATTATGTTGAGGTGGTAATTTTATGGATGAGTTTTACTTTTTTCTTCATTCCATTAAATGAATATTTTTATGATGAGTTTATGCTGCTTCACAATAAAGAACAAAACTCCATTTTGAGAAAAACAAGTTCTTTAGCAACTTTCCAACAATGAATGAAGAAACTACACAAAAGTTTCTCTGTAGATGATTACCCTAACTTCTGTTACCAGCTGTGGATCTGAGAAACACAAAGCTCCTAGCGAACTATCCTCCACTGAGGGATCGCTAAAGAAGAACTGATTTAAAACCACACCATGGAATCTGGAAAAAAAAATCACCAAACTCATAGAAAAAAAGATCAGATTTGTGGTTATCAGAGGCAGGGAGTGAGGGGAGGGGAAATTGGATGAGAGTGGTCAAAAGGTACCAATGTCCAGTTATAAGATAAATAAGTTCCGAGGACTATTGTTAACACTGCTGTGTGGTATATATGAAAGTTGCCAAGAGAGTAAATCATAAAAGTTTGTGTCACAAGGAAAAAAAAATTTTTCTTTTGGTAACTATATGAGAAGATGGATGTTAACTAAACTTATAGGGATAATCATTTTACAATATATGTATCTCAAGTCATCATGTGGTACATTTTAAATTTACAGAGCTGTATGTCAATTGCATCTCAATAAAATTGGAAAAAAAATAGTAAAATAAAAGCACACCACAGTCATTGAAGTAAGTTGTAGTAGCTATCTAGTGCTATGTAAGAAATCACTCCATTCAAAAAAAAAAAGAGAAAGAAATCACCCAAAAACTTAACAGCTAGAAACAACAAATATTTATTATCTCACATTTCCTTGGTGTCAAGAATTCAGAAGCAGCTTAGCTGGGTGGTTCAAGCTCAGTGTCTTGTGACATTGCAATCAAGGTGTCAGCCAGTGCTACAGTCATCTCAAGGCCCATCTGGAAAAGAATTAGCTTCTGAGCTCATTTATGTGGCTGGTAGCAAGGCTTCAGCAGATTCTCTTCCACACTTACTCATGAGGGCCTCTCCACAGGACTGTCTATGACATGAAAGCTGACTCTTCGCAGAGTTAGCAGGCCAAGAGAGCGAGAGGTAGCACCCAGTCTCAGAAGTGGCAACTCACTCTTCTACTTGTTTTACTATTACAAAACCTCTACTATAGTATAGTCATTAGAATTGAGTCAATCAATCCATCTGACAGTCAAGGGCATGAATACCAGGAGGTGGAAATATTTGGGGACTACCTTCTAACGCAGACTAAAAGCAAAAAAAAAAAAAAAGAAGAAGAAGAAGAAGGAAAAAAGAAACAAACTAAAGCTTGTACAGGAATATTCATAGCAGCTTTATATGTAATGGCCCCAAACTGGAAAAAGAAAACAAATATCAATGGGAAAAGGGAGAAACAAATTATGATATATCCATACAGTGGAATACTACTCAGCAATAAAAAAGAACAAACTTATGATTTAGACCACAAGATGGATGAGTCTCACAGATGTTATACTGAGCAAAAGAAGCTGGACTCAAAAGATCATACTATATAATTCCTTTTGTATGAAAAATTAATTTATGGTTAATTGAAAAGAGCCATGAACAGCATTTCTGGGGTGACAGAAATGTTCTATCTCCTGATTAGGAGTATGAATTACACAGTTTCATGCATTTGCCAAAACTTATCGAATTATATATTTAAGATTTGCATATCTCTTTGTATGTAAATGTTACCTTAAAATGTAAATAAATGTTTTTTAAACAAAATTTAAAAAAGAAAGAAACCTACGGTTTGTTGAATAATAGGACGAGTTTAAAGGAAAAGCGAACTATCACCTTCTTTGAAGTCTTCCAAAAAGAAGTGAAAAGTCTAATCTGTCTAAAGATAAAGTGTCAGGAATATCTATTCCTGATATGACTGGATGAATAGTAATATTTCAACACAGGGAATTAAAGTTAGTTCAAGTTAAGGCAAAGTAAAGGATCAAGGAATTTCTCAATGGCTAGTGCCATACTGAAAATAAGTCACGTTGTGAAACGAAAGTCTGGCATAAGAGATGGAAGAAAAAGAGCATAAAAAGAGGGAAGAAGGTTAGCAATTCAGTTAAGAGACTGAATTCAGAAGATAAATGATATTCGCCCCTAGTCATTAAACGAATCACAGATGGGGTCAGAGCTCATATTCTGAGATTCTAACTACATCTCACTGCTCTGGGTATTTGCTTATCTTATCTAAAAATACTGCTATAATTAAAATATTGTTTTCACTTGAAGCCTACCAAAGAAATCTAGATGTTTATCTTTCTTTCCACGCACTAAATCTAAACTCTTAATGATATGACTCCTTCTGGTTTCAAAGTTTCATCCTCAAACCAGCTTTAATAAAGAAGAAAAAGATTTGTCTCTAATGCTAGGGGGAAAGTTTTAATTGAAACCACTCTCCACAGTCAGCATAGAGTTGAAGTAATCAAGGCCAGATTTTCTCTCCTGTCAAGAAATCTGCAGTGACACCGCAGCCTACCTGTTCCAGTTTGTGCTGCTTAAGCACTGAATATCCATTCAAATAAAACCACTTACTGTTTTTCCGAAGCATACAATTTTTATTGCAATGATTTCACTGTTCTTTCCCCAGCAAGGAAATGATATCTTGAGTATGATTCAGGCTCACTAGAAATGTTCCTAATGGAGTCACCAAAAACTTCAAAACCATAAAAATATAGCCTTATATTAAGGGCTTTGGGGGAAGAAAACCACAGTGCAATCAACATTCTTCAAAAACAGCAGCAATAATTTAATGACTAGCTTCTCACCAAGTTTCAAAACCTTATTTTCCATGTCAAAAAGCAAAGCAAGGCTACAAACACTGTAGACATGCTACACACACACACGCACGCACGCACACACACGCGCGCACGCGCACACACACACACACACACACACACACCCCTCTATATTTTGTCTGGAAGACCTGGAACACTTGAATTAAAAAATAGTGCTAAATTTAGTTAGATATTCTACCTTATTGAAGTTTTCTTCACTTCCAGTGCATCAAACAACACTTACCAGAAACGGTGGTTACAAATACAATATGTAAAATGAAGGAACTAGCCTGGATTGTCTCTACTGTTCCTTGCCATTTGTACTTGAAACATTTGGCCCATGAATCTGGACTGCCTTAAAATGTCTCCATATCCAAAACAGCCCCATCAACAGCTTTTCTGTTCCACACAGCTTTTCTGCTATTCTTCTGTAGTACTAGCACCTTTCTATTTTTTCCAAACATCTTAATTAAGCAAATCCAGGTGTTTCTTTATAGTAAAGATCAATATATTTTTCAGAGAGTGCACAACTACTATACTAAATCAAGACTGGAATACAATTAACTGGCGATAAAAAGATTATTCATTCTGCCTTTTTACCTCTTCAGTCCCACCTATCTCATTTTGTCTACTAGCTTTGAGCAGACATTTTTTCAAAGTTCAAAAAAAGTCCAATCAGATAACATCAAAAATATTAAACGCACATGCGTGCACGTACTCACACACACATGAAAACATTTCATTATCTTATGAAGAGAAAAATATTCTGCAAAGTCTGTCTCCTGTTAATTTGCCTTAGTATTCTTATATAAAAAAATAAGCATAGAAGACTGAATTCTCATGCACAATCAAGAGTGCAATAATGAATATTTCAATAGACATACATTTTGAAGTTTTAACTAAAATCAGTAGTGCTATTGATATTTGTAATGTCTTAAGGTGACACTCAGGCAAGTAATCACCTGTCTCCCACGTGAATAGCAATACACATGTAATTAATTATAGAAGACTGTGCTGCTGGAACCACCTTGCAGTTTCCCAGATATAGAGCAAGTGTTCACTTTAGCTATGGAAGGCAACTCCACTGGCACAGCTGGATGAATAGCTACTTTACTTAACCCAGATGCAGCATCTCTCCTTATAAGGCCTGGTGCCTCAAAGCTTTCCATAAACTTGCTCATCTTCTCTGGCACCACAAACAGTTCTCCTGCTTCCTGTGGTCAAGGCTTACTTTTCTATTGCAGAAGTTAGTAAGGCCATTTGGGGAGATAATCTTCCTGCCTTATGAATGAACAGAGGGTTTCAGTAGAATTAAAGTAGTTTTACCATTTCTTCTATGAGGCATCACTCTTAAGTTCTCACTCTGAAGGTCCTTTGAAGACTCATCCACCCCATAAACGCGGATTCTTGGGATAAGGGAGTGAGAGAGAATTTGGGAAGCAGCCGAACTGAAGCAGAGTGCTTAAAAATATGTTCAGGTGCCAAAAGTTCCATTCAAGATCCCATGGATACTAAGAAACCAAACCAGACACTTAAAAATAAACTTGTGAGAGAGTCACAACTTATTTAAAATGACTATTGTCTAAATGATATTAATGAAAACTAATTTTACTTCATAAAATAAAAACCAGCACAGAACACTTTTTGCCTAAGATTTTACAGAAGACTTCTATCTCAACTTGGAAGGAGGGAGTTAAGAAGGGAAGGGAGAAAGGGAGGGAAGGAAAGGAGATGTAAAAGAGAAAGAGAAAACTTTGCTCAGAGTTCTCTGTCTGAAAATATGAGCGTTTTCATGAGGACTGGGTAAGTTTGGTGATAAAGTTGCTTCATCAATATCAATTGACAAAGGATTCCAGCTTCTCATTATTAGGGTTAGTTTTTGCAATATCTTAATTCCCACTACTCTGAGAATTGACCATAGCCTCCAGGGGCTTAGACGGGTTCCCTAAAGTCCACAGAAATATCTCACAATATTGAGGAAATGATAAGCATTGAGATGTTAATGCTTCGGTGACTTATCTGAGCAGGGTTAAGAAACTTTAGCATTATTGTATTCAAACCAATACTGATGGTATAAGTAAACAGTATTAGCAAGCTTATAAATAGCACTCTTCCCTTATTATCAGTTAGTCTGGTCTTCAATGAAACCAGGTAACTGTGACATTGACACAGGCAACTATAACACAAAACAATGATATTTAGAATTCTAAAAATAAGCAACATGAAGTTCACACACCTAAGAGGAATGTTGTTATTGTAGGGGAAGAAAAATAATTGTCCATCTCCACATCTAAATTCCAGTTGGTCTGATAACCAAATTGACATGAGACAGATTAACAGGAGAAAATAACCAAATTTATTACACACGTACATATGGGAGTTCTGTAAGAATACGAGACCAGAGGATAAATCGAGCAGTTGAGATTTATATGCCATCTTGAGCTAAGGAGAAAAGGAGAAGTGGTTTGGACTTCATAGGGAAAGTAGACGATTCACAGATAGATGAGAAGGAGCAAACATTTGGTAAACACTCAGAAACAATGGGACACAGACACAGACAGAAATCTAACTAGCGGACTTTACTAGGTTCCTCCCTGTCTGCCACACTTAGTTCATATTCTGCTCCCTTCATTTAAGTATATTTTTCTATCTGAATTCCTTTAGGCAGGCAAGACGGGAGGTAAAAGGTTCTTGAGTCATTTGTTTCTTAAAAATAACAGCTTGAAATAATCAATATCCCAAAAAGGCATATTTTGGGGTGACAAACTCTGCTCTCCCTCATTATCTAGTAAACCTTTGAAGAAATTAGCTAGAAGTTGTTACATACTTAATTTTAGGTCCTGAGTCACAAACTAAAAAGCTATAGTTGGCCAGTTAGCTAATTCTTTATTCAAAACTCATCTCCTTAACAAATATAAGGAATATGCACTTAGTGTCTTCCTTTTTCTAATTCTAATAAATTTAAATACAACATTTTTAATCATTATTAATTGTTTCAATGCTGAGAACATTTAGCTGAATGTGGCATATCCCTCCTGTGCGCTATAACAACATCGAACCAAAGAAAATGATCTGGTTGGAAATTATTTACTTGTCTTATATCAGTACTTATGATCAATGAATGAAGCTAACAGATTTCAGTCCATATTGACAACAGAAAAATGACCAAGTCAACTGACTTCAATGAGGAGCACACAACTCTGCTTCGCTCAGCATTTCTCTAGGATTTTGCTTATTGTTCTTGAAAACCTTGGATAATAGTAACACCTCACGTTCACTGCATACTTACTAAGTTACAGGCACTATGCTAATTATTCTGTGACCATTAATTCATTTAACATCCCCCAACCCAGAATGAGTCATGTTCTCTTTTTAACATGTATTTTTTTTAATATAGAGATTGAAGTTTACAAATTCTCCAAATTTACATAGCCAGTGATGAGAAAGGCCACTACTCGAACTTCACTTTGTTATGATGGATTGTCCCACATACCTGTACCCCCCACAGACCATTCGTAGCTCCTATGGTGTTTTCAATGCCAGATGCTCCCTCTAACTTTCGATTATCAAAATATGCAAATATCGACCACTCTTAAGTTTCTTCTTCATTGGTTCAAAGTCTTTCATTACTTAAATAGGTCTTGCCTCCCTCTGCAATCCAGCCATTGCTGTCACAAGCACACTGCAAACATTTGAAGTAGACTCTATATATTTTCCTTTTACCCAGTCCTCTGAAAAATGAAAGGTGTCTTAACATATGAGTTTTGTTAACATTCTTATTAAGTCTGCCTGAAGTGTATTCTAGGTTCATGAGAATGTACAAGTATGACAAAGAGGCTAAGACAAGGGGCACATCTGAAGGGGCAACTGTTATATGCAGTATACAGAATACAGGGAGCAGCTTAAACAAGGATGGTTTCAGCCCACCAAAGACATCCTGAGGGCATGAGGCATGGACAGAGCATACGCAATTTGACAACTGAAGCCAAAGAGTGGGCCAAACCAGATGAAATATGTAAGATCCTATCTCAATGTCTAAGGTGAAAGTTCAGAGCTTATAGGGAAAAAAAAAAGAATGAGGAAGGAACTCGAAATTTTATGTGGCCATTGTGTGCTAGGCACAGTGTTGTTTATTTCATGGACATTACCTCATATAACCCTATATCAGCAACCCTACAAGATAGGCATTATTATCCATATTTTACAGGTGAAGCTACTAGGGCCCAGAGAGTTGTCATAACTAAAGTAACTCAGCTAACTAGCAAGCCATAGAACTGAAATACAAACCTAGATTTTTCTCCTCTGAAGTTTGTGCCTTTTCCTTTACAGTAAGCTAGAGCATCAAATAAGAATATCTGAATGCCATAGTTGTCATTGAAGGCATCCAGGAATTGTGGCTTAGATAGTACCAAGGAGACTAGAGCAGGTGTGTCTATGCTTGTTACTTCTCAGAGTGGGAGTGTATACTACAGGGAAGTGTATATTGTCCATTTGATTCATTGTCACAGTTGGGGCAGTTCCACCTCATTGGTTTTATAGGCTCATTGGATCATCTGCCTGTTCATATGAGGTTATTTCCATTTCCCTTCTATTCATTTTCTACTCCCATGGTTAGAATGTTTTCTTGAATGCTGTTTCTAATTATCAAGTGAGTATAACACAACTACTCCCATAATCCTTCAGTATATAGAATAGGGTCAAGGGCCCTGTGTGCTCAATAAATGTTAATTATTCTCATCAGTACAAGAAGTATATGCTCAAACTGAATAAAGCAAAAATTTATGTTTTACTCATGTGAAATATACTTTAAAGCAGATTACAATGGTTACTTGGTCACTTGGACGAATATCCTCCATAAAGTAGCATTTGGATAAGGAGGTTAAATTTCAGATTAGGAAAACAAGTAGTTTAGAGTCTTTGGAATGCCCAGGAGGACATCATAGCAAACTGGCATGGCATGACTGCAAAATATCAAAATTGGCCAAATTGCACTTTTGTCCCATTGTCTTCAAGGACTGAATATCTGGAATGGCCATTGCTGGCAAACACACACACACACACACACACACACACACACACACACACACACTCAGTTACAGAGATAATACAACAGTCTAACAACATAAAATGTCACAAGAAGATTCCCTGCTTTACATTTTTTGTCATAATCAGAACTTGTTGTTAAAACTACAGCAAAATTCAAAGTCCATTCAGCTCAACAAGCACATGAAAAAAGTGAATAATTATTGTAATTTCTTATAACTCTCTTATAACCCCTTTACTGTTATCTGGCTGAGTTAATATCACCAATAGCAAGCAAAAGAGACATTTCTAGAATATAGTGTAGGAAACTGTGGAGTGAAGGCACATGGATACAGCAAGTAGAGAAAATAGCAGAGTGATAGAAATATCGGACACTTTAAATTGGTAAAGGATGGTCTAATTAGCCTATAAAAACCAATTAGCATCATCTCAATTCACATAGCGAACATTTAAGTAGAACCAATATCTCAGGAAAAGGCAATAACTAACACTAATCTATGATTTTAAGGCACATATAACTGCAGAAGGTGACTATCACAGACTGTCTTTCTAAAAGAGAAATATTGCCTTGCTGCATGAAGGCCGATACTACTATGGACTATTCAGAATCCAAATTCTTACAAAAGCCAGAACATTGTATTGTTGAAAGAGAATTTAATCATTATTAAATTCTAGAGATCTAGTATTTTCTATCAGATTGTCAAAGACCAAGTACAGAGTAATTAGCATAATAATTCAGAAACATGAATTGATTCTGAGTATCCTTGGGTCACACTCTACTACATTTATTCTTCTTCTTTAGTGAATTGGCAATATACAACTCTTAGTTCAAATTCATGTGCTAGGACACTCTACATTTTAAAATCCACACTGTATATTGCCAAAATAGAACAGAACAGACCCTTTGCACAGAAGCTAATACATTGTGATATCTTTCAGTGAAGTGGTTGTGATTATTTTTAAAAGTGATCAGAGAATATGGATTATCACTTGAAAGGAAAAAAATTGTCATAAATAATCTTTTAAGAGCAGTAAGTCTTTTACCTGGAAGGTTTTTTGCTTGATGATTGGCCATGGGCATATTAGAAATAAAAGGTTAGATGGAATTGCTCTCCATGATAAAAAGAAGGTATGTAAGATTCAAGGAAAAAGAAGGAGAGAATAAGGGCTGGGGGTAAATCTCAGCAGAATGGTCAAGGAAGGAGACAGACTGGGCGCTGTACACAGAAAGGAAGAAAAACAAAGAAAGAAAAGAGAGAGGAAGAGTGGAAGGAAGGAAGGAAGGAAGGAAGGAAGGAAGGAAGGAAGGAAGGAAGGAAGGAAGGATAAGGAAGGAAGGAAGGAAGGAAGGAAGGAAGGAAGGAAGGAAGGAACCTCAGCTGACAGTAAGGTCTAGAAAATTCTGAGATAAGGATGATAATGATTGTTTTTCAAAGTAAATGCTTGTCCTGTGCAATGTGACCCTTCGTGATACATTTAGTAACATTTGGTGTGATTGGGTATCTTGTGGAAGCCAGTGAAGGGATCCAGTTCTACATCAGAGTTGGCACAAAACCAAACAATGTCAGTCCTCTTGAACAAGGGGACAAAATGTACAGGCAGGATATATTTGAAAGCTCAGCCAAGATTCCTGAACAAAGGCCAGTACCCAGCTTCATCTTTGATTAAATCGTCAACCTAGAATCTACAGACTTGAGCCAAAAGTATATCCTACCTGAGATTGCTGCAGTACTGAGCAGAAAATAGCCAGAGAGGAGAGGCTTATCAAAGATGACTTGTGATGGTGCTAGGAATATCATTCCAAAATCAGAATCACAAAAGGAATTGAATCCTCTCAGCAGGAGGCGAAAAAATGTAAAATTGAAAGTTGATATGAGGCAAAGTGGAAAATTAAGTGCTATCTCATTAACAATTCAATCAAATATATTAATGCTGCTTTGAATTTATAGTGATCAAGAAGCTCATGTCACAATGACTTGGCTCTCATTATACAGATGAGGAAAACTGAGCTTAACAGTCTAAGGATATCTGCACTCCTATGTTCATTGCGGCATTATCTACAATAGTCAAGATATGAAAACAACCTAAGTGTCCATCAATGATGACTAGATTAAAAAAAATAAAGAAAAAATATATATACAATAGAATATTACTCAGTCATAAAAAAGAATGAAATCTTAGCATTTGCAACAGCATAAGTGAACTTTAAATGAAATAAACCAGACAGAGAAAGACAAATACCATATGATCACACTTATACATGGAATCTAAAGAAAATAAACAAACAAAAATAAACCAAGCTCATAGATATGGAGAGCAGATTGGTGGTAAAGTTGGCAGGAAGAAATGCAAAATGAGTGAAAGTAGTCAAAAGATACAAACTTCCAGTTATAAAATAAGTCATGGGGCTATAATGTACAGCACGGCAACTATAATAATACTGTATTGCAGATTTGAATGTTTCTGAGAATAAATTTTAAAAGTTCTCATCACAAGAAAAAATTCTGTAACTATGTATGGTGATGGATATTAACTGGACTTATTGTGGTGATTATTTTGCAATATATATAAATGTCAAGTCATTATGATATATACCTGAAACTAATATAATGTTGTATGTCAATTATACCTCATTTTTTTAAAAAGTAGACCAAGAGACTACTATTTATTTGTAAATAGTAGACAGGATTTTTTTCTCCTTAAATTCTCAATTGATTATCCTCCCACAATATCACTTCTACAAGTCCATTTCTACAATACTCCACTTTATAATACTCCAAATATAGTGTTTATAAGAATGCCTTTATAAGAATGTGTAACGCCTGACTTTGGTCTTGAAAAGAAAAAGAAAAAAAGATAAGATGGTAGAGAATTCCAACTAAAAAACATCAAAGACAATATAACAGAAAAATGTTAAAACAAAAAATAAAAGAGTTCTTGGGCAAAAGATTTATCTGTTTAAGTAGGCTTTGCTTCTTTTCCAATCAGCAGCACTTCATTTAAAAAGAAGTGTATGTTATATTTTTGTTCAATAATTTTTTCTGATAGCTAAATTAAATGAAAAATTGATTTTTATATGCAGAATTTTCAGTTAATACCTACTCAGAAATAATATTTTATTTGGCTTTAGTCCACATGTACTATTTTAGTGCAGTATTTCAGATTCTCTTGCAACTACTTTCATCAAAAATTAACAAAAACAAAAAGCATGAATGTTATGAATATGTTGACTTAGAATCTGTATTAGTTTCCTAAGGCTGACATAAAAAATTTACCACAAACTGGGTGCTTCAAAACAAAAGAAATTTGTTCTCACAGTTCTGGAGGCTAGAAGTCCAAAGTCGAGGTGTCAACAGGATTGGCTCCTTCTAGAGGCTCTGAGGGAGATTCTGTGCCACGCCTCTCTCCTAGCTTCTGGTGGTTACCAGCAATCCTTGCTGTTTCTTGGCTTGTAGATCCATCATTCTAATTTCTGCCTCTGTCTTCACATCGCATTATCCTCTCTATGTCTCTGTGAATCTGTGTGCCCTCTTCTTATAAGGACCCTAGTCACATTGGATTAGGGCCCACCTTAATCCAGTAGAGTTTAATCTTAACCTAACCAATTACATATGTAAAGACCCTATTTCCAAATAAGGTCATATTTTGAGGTTCTGAGTAGACATGGGTTTTCAGAGAGGTGGAGGGAAACGCCATTCTACCCATTACAGAGTTCAACTCAGACCGTAAGTTTTTTGAGGGCACCTTCCATATGATTCAAGTTTTCATTCTCTAAAGACCTAGAAGCATATGGAAGCTGCCTTCAAAAATGAACACAATAGAAGAATGAACACTGAGTAAAAGATGTAAAACAAATAACAAAAGTAAATACACTAAAAATATCTGAACTAAAGCAGCTTGTCATGCAACTTTGAATATTTTATAGATCTTTTTCACTATTTATAGCATACATAAACCATACATCAGTCTCTGGGAGCCCATTCCCAAAAAGTCATGTTAATAGAGGAAACAAGAGCTTCAATTACTCCTGATAACAAGATTCATTCTCCCAACAGCTCTCTCAAGTTGCACAGCACTTTAATGACACAACTGTAACCCATTAAGAGGTCATGAGGTCACTCTTGAAATCCCCCTACCTTGACACAGATACTCAAATATTCCCTCAAACCCCATATCTACCACAATCTCATAATAATTATTTGTATGCTTTTACTAGGCCAGTAGTAAAATAATATCACCACCAGGTATGCCCACATATCAATCCAAAATACTGCTTTCCTCAGTGGAAGATGTGGTTGTTATAAAAAAGAAAGTGGTCCATGAAGCCTACCACAGAGCATGATCTTGTCCTACCTTTCCAATTCCTTAGGCCATATGTCCAGTTATGGTCAGATTTCACCAAGGGCCTCTGGATCCAACCATTATATCTGTCCCCTGAAAAGAAAATCTCTGCTCCATTGTTCTGTTTTCATTCATCTTTTATGTGAGCCTCAAAATTTTCTCCTGTCCCTAAAACCTTACTAGATCTCTTTTATACTCTCTTATATTGTTTTTTTTTTCTTGCCCAAATCTAGTTTATATGTCTGAACACTCTAAGCAATAAATATAATATATAAACACAGAAGGTATTTGGTAGGAGAAAAGAGTAGTGGTTTTCACTGTCAGGTAACCCGAAGATCTAACATAGCCTTTACCACTAAGTAAAACACTTTTTATCTTAATTTCCTTCAAAACTGAAGTTTATGTTCTTAGGTGATGCATGCTAAAGCATTTAGCAATGAAGCTTTATTGCACCTGTAAGTTATTTTCAAATCGTTTAGTCAAAAAGATAGCTAGATGAAGATAGATAGATGATAGATATATAGATAAAACTAATAAGGAAAATGGAAATTGCTGGATTTAGATGTATGAGGTATATAGGTGTTAATTGTCTTATAGCTTCTCTGTATATTTGAAAACGCTGATAAGGAAAATTTGGGGGAAATGAAACTAGAATAAATTTAAACTCTCATATTCCCAAATTCCATGACTGCATATACCTAAATTATAACATCAATGATCCTCCCAAAGTATCTGCCATCTGGACTTCCCCATTTGTTCAAATGTCACCTCATTCTCACGACTAAGGTTTGACGTGCTGGAGTGATCTTTGATCCTTATCTCTCTTTCTGACCTCATATTCACTAGTCCCAAGCCTATTGAGTCTTCTTTTCACATGTCTTACACATTTCACTAACTTTGCATTCCTACTTCCATTGCTTTTAGTTCATTCTTGGTCTGTTTCAGTATCCTACTTCCTGATTTTATTTCATTGTAAATTGTACTAATGTCAATTTTATCATGTCACATCTCTGTTCACAAGTTTTCAGTAGCTTTTTATCTATTTATCTCTAACTCCCTATCTCAAATGTTGACCCACACTATTTCTATATATAAGCCCTAGACTCCAGGCAAATAAGTCCATTCCTCATTACATCCTGTGTTCCTGCTTTTGTTCATGCAACTTTCCTACCCGAAATGATCTCTCCTCCCCCTTTGTAATTATCTGGGCTCTATCAGATGGAATTTAATGTATACTAAACCTATTAATGTTGCCCTCTTTATATGTAAATATTCTCTCATCTCCATCTATTGCCTTGGCCCTTATTATACCAAGAGATTTCTTCAGACTGTAACCTCCATGAGGGCAGAAACTTTGCCTGTCTTATTCACTGGTTTATCTCCAACACATAGTAAATATAGAATATTATTTTGGAAATAAATTAACACTGTGTTCTGGGAAACTTTCACTTATTTTTACATTTTATGTTGTAATATTTCCCACATATGCATACACAGTTCTTTTCCACCAAAAATAATTTGAAATACTTTTAAAAGATCCCATATTAGTCAAGGTTCTCCAGAGAAACAGAATCAATAGGATATTTATGGATATACAGAAAGAAATTTATTATGAGGGATTGGCTTACACAATTATGGAGGCTGAGATGTCCCACTCTCTGGAAACTGGGGGCCCAGGAAAGCTGGTGATATACTTCCAGTCCAAACTTGAAGACCTGAGAACCAGGAGCACTATGTCCAAGGGCAGGAGAAAATAAATGCCCCAGCTCAACAAGAGAGGGCAAATAAGCCCTTCCTCTACCTTTTTGTTCTACTTAGGCCCTCAATGGATTGGATGATGCCCACTTGCCTTGGTGAGGGAATCTTCTTTACTCATTCTACTGATTCAAATGCTAATGTCTCCCAATGTCAATGTCTTCCAGAAACACCCCCACAGACACACCCAGAAAAAATATTTTACCAGCTATCTGAGCATCAAGGTGACACATAATATTAACCATCACAGACCTCCACAACTGTCAGGAAAGGAAAGCATGGCAAATAAAATAGTGTTTGAAGTATGAGAAGTACTAAGATCCTTCCCTAAAAAAAGCACATTCTTGGGTAACCCAGCCAAAATGCAGACACAGACACAAATATATTGTGAATTAAAGCATATGAAAAAGTTCAGTTATTAATAACTTAAAGACAATGTCCAGAGGGTAATATTTGTTGACGACTGGGACAGCGAACACTATGTTTCCTCACCTTGACCTCCCACATCGAACCTTCATCAATGAGCTTCTCAAAAGCTATTTGTGTCAGTTAACTTATGCCTGACTCTGGGACCAAACCTACCACAGTGGAAGGGCACACAAGAATTCCTATTTGAGGATCTTACTGATCCAAAATCAAAATGTTTTCACTATTCGCTACATTCCTACCCTTTTTCCCCCACTTCTCAGAAAATTTGATCCTATCTGCTCTCTCAGCTCTCCTATCTCTTCTTTATCTTATCTGGATTTCAGACATTAAAATGTTCAAAAGAATTCTCTATTTAATAAAAGAAAATCAGGACCGCAGTATGGAAAGCAAGTATAATAACCCATCTCAGTGCCTGAAAGTCCTGGCCTTGAACATCAAAATCCCAGCAGCTCTTGAACTTCAAGCTTTGTTTGACAAATTAAACAATGATATCCATGGGTCTATTTTCCTCTGCCTTCTGTACCCTACATTATTATATGTGTACATACACGCACACGTGTGTGCAGACATGCACACCCACGTACATGCACACAGAGACATGCATACACACAATCTTCAGACCTCATAATCTTACCTAGACTCAGGCTTATATCATTCTGTAGTTAGCTTCAAATAAACAATACCCAGACCTGCCTCCATGGTTAATCACCCATTATTAGCCCAAACCAATTATTTCTCTTATGGTGATCATACTTGTATCACATTAACTAAATCCTGGTCTTCCATCTCCCCTCAAAATGCTTTTATTAGATGATTCTCCTTTCTACCTTTTATTGGGAGAAGACATGAAAATCATCTTGTTAAACAGAATTTCTGCCTTAGTCCTACAAAATATAATTCAAAATATTAGCTCTAGGTTGACTTAATGTCATTTATACACAATAAATTCCAGCATGCCCCTTTTTGTCCTGACTGCCAGAAGAGCCAATTTCACATAGAGAAACATTTCATCTCCATAGATTTATGTATGAGCACTGAGCTGTCAGAAAAATAGATAAATAAAATTATAAAATATGTTGTTTCCTCCAGAGCCTTCACTTTGAGAAACTTTAGAAATATACTTTTTCCCATGTATTATAATCTGCTCATTTCTGGGGCCTGACATTATTTACCTCTTCTGCTTTCTTCAGTTAGATTCTGTTTTAACCTTCTGTGTCCTACCCTTCATGGTGTTCTAATTTGTAAACTACATCAAATAGATGGAGAGTAAATATTGAATCTGGGATACCATGTTAGCCTCTCAAATTTACAAACTGAAAGGTTATTCTAATTACAGATTCATTACTGTAGCTAGATTAAGAGACTGAGGTAAAACTAAATATGTGAATGCAACATCAACTCAAGCTGCCTATTACAAAAGAATGTGTAGGCCAGTGTGTGTTTTGTGTCATGGTGAAATTGGTTTGGGGAAAATTAATGGTGAATAATTCAGAATAAATGTAGTCAGAAATCTACTTAAAATGTTTCCATAAATTTTTAGTTATATCTCAATCATAGTGCCCTCTGGAAACTCCTGGGGGCTCTTGAAAAATAACTCAGACCAGCATGAGATAGATACTTCAACAGCATATTTTAAAACAAGGAGTTTGTGTTAGCTTCATTTTAAATTCAGCTAGACAAAGAGGTGAAAAATAAATTCATATAAATTGTGGAAAATTTAAAGAAAAAAATCAAGCCACACTTTAATACTAACCATGACACTTTTCTACAGTCAATAGCAGTGGTGATATTTGTATTATGCTTCAATCCAAAGCCTAAAAATTGTTATGATCATTAGAACCTGGCTATTTCTACAACGAGTACACTTGAAGCTACTTGAAAGATAGGACTCATACACTGCTTCATGTAAAATATAATTCAAGATGGGAAGATGGTTTCTATAAACATAGCCACTTAAATTTCTTCATTCCTTCCAATGTCTTCAAAATATTTACCTCCTGCCGGGCCTCACAATTTCTTTTTTAGTTTTTAATTTTAAACATTTCAGTGTTTTAAAGTAGGTGATCTTTAAAAAGGAGAAAAAGAAGACTTGAGACTGATGGCAAATTGTCTAAGATTGCCCTTGAGTCACGTGAAAATAGCACCAGAACCAAGATCCAAGAATTTAGAGCTGCTGCCTTTATCCAAGTTATCCCTAGAGAACAATTCAGAAAGAATAGGAAGCAGGGTCTCTGCTAAGCTTTTCTAAGTGCACCTCTCTGAGGCGACAATGACATGGGCATGAACAGGATTGTTTGGAGTCCAAAGGGGTCTTGTGACATGTTGAACTATCAAAGAAATATCATTTATTTCAAAATTAAATGAGACATATAATAGTAGATCTATTTTTATTTATATATTGAGGTTATTTACATTGTTTTTATATTTATCGAGGTCGTTCATCACATAGTTCAAAGGATCATATAGTTCTCTAAGTCATATTACAAAGAAACAGTAGTCCCTTCCTCCCACTGTATTTCAAAGGCCATAGAAACAAGCACTTTCAACATCTGTAGCCAGGTATTGTTAGAAAAAAAGAAAGAGAGAGAGAGAGAGAGAGAGAGAGAGAGAGAGAGAGAGAGAGAGACACCCCAGAAGCCATAGTGGGATATCAAGAGATAACATCTAA
>NW_006442482.1:406195-415059 GCF_000325575.1 Pteropus alecto
GATTATTCACATAACCAAAATTATGCCATAGAACTGTTAGTGTGATTGCATCTTGGAGGAGATAGGAAGCAAGTGATTCAAATTCTTAGCTTTCATAGTGGGATATCAAGAAATAACATCTAAAATGAGAAAAATATCTAGAAGTATCAAAATAAGCATATCAAATATGCTTATTTTGATACTTCTAGATATTTTTCTCATTTTAGATGTTATTTCTTGATATCCCACTATGAAAGCTAAGAATTTGAATCACTTGCTTCCTATCTCCTCCAAGATGCAATCACACTAACAGTTCTATGGCATAATTTTGGTTATGTGAATAATCAGTATTTACATTGTTTTGACTTGTAAATGATAATGAGATCTGAATCATAGACTGTGTCACAATTACTTTTCCCTTCAGCTCTCCCATGTTGAATTTCACATATGTTCCCCTTTCTATGATAGCAGGTTCTCCAGTAGCATCCTTTCCCTTTCATTATAATGTTGATAAGATGCCTTAGGAATAGCACTCTTGTTTATATCATTTAGCCTATGGTAAAACTTATTTCCTTGTGGGTCATTTCACTTAAAGTCACAGAATCTACCAATGATCTTAAGTGAAGACTTACTATATTCTCTTATGTGGTGAAGTCTTGTCTACCAACTTTCTGAGAAAGGATGCATGAGAAGTAAATATTATGAGGCCCAGGCTATATGAAAATGTCTTTATTATAGACTCACATCTAATTGATAGATTGGCAAATTTTAGGCTTATATTCCTTTTCTGTCTGAAAATTGAAGGCATGACTTCTAGATTCAAATATTGCTATTGAGAAGTCTGAGGACATTATGATTGCTGATTCTTTGTAAGTAATTTGCTTTTTTCTCTGTATATACTTTTAGAATTCTCTCTTTGTTTCTGGTGTTCTAAAATGCACTTTGACGTGAATCCAACTTCAACCATTGACCTAAGTATTAAGTGAGCTGTTTCAAACTGGAAACTTATGCCCTAGGACTTTTTTTGAGTTATCTGATATATATCCTCCCCTCTAGTTTCCATTTTCACTTCCAAACTCTTCTTGTTCGAATAATGGATCTCTTAGGTCAGATCTTAAATTTTCTTATCTCTTTACCTCCTAATTTCCTTCACTTAATCTTTTGGCCCTACTTTCCTAGAGATTTCTTCAACTTTATCTTGGGATTCTTTTATTTATATGTCAGCAATTATTGAACAATTATCAAGTGTCAGGCACTGTTTTAATTGCTGGGGATACAGGAGCTGAACAAAACAGATACAAAAATCCTTGCCCTCATGGAGCTGACAGTCTATTGTTTCTATATTCTATTGTCCTAGACAAACAAACAGGATAAGTAAAATATCTAAGATATTAGACAAACAATAAACAGCATAAGTAGCTTTTGTTATTTTCCTTCTTTTACATGGGAGGAAACAAAGGTAAAGGGTGGTTAAATAGGATGCTAAACTAAAGGAAAAAACAAAAAGGAAGGACAAAGAAGGTTGGGAAGGGTTGCAATTTTAGATTTGTTGGTCAAGAAAAGTGTCAGAAAAGGTAAAATTTTATTAAATATCTCCTGGAAATGAGGGAATGAGGATTACAGATCTCTGGAGTGAGGGTATTCCAGGCAAAGGAAAGAGACACAGTCAATGCCAAAAGGAGAAAATGGTCCCCCTGTTTGAGGAAGAGCAAGAAGTCCAGCATAAATGGAATGGAATGAGTAAGGGGCAGAATAGTTGGTGACGAGGTTAGAGAGAAAATTCTGGTTCAGGGCAGATGTAGAGCCTTGTAGATCTTTCTAAAAACTTCGACTCTTACTCCAGTTTATATGAAAAGTCATCTTCTCAGCATCAACCTGGTTGTTCTGTTGAAAAAAACTGTAAATTTCTCTTCCAGGTAATGGTGCACTAGCAAATTTAACCAAACCTCTCTGCTGAGAAAAACAGGAACCCTCTGTTTTACTTCTCCCAAGAATAAAATCCCAGAACTGAGTCAGGGTAAAAGAGTGGCATTGAAGATTTAACTGCTTCTCAAACAGAATTACATCCAGTTCTATTTTCAGCCCCTCCTTTTCCCTTCACTTTCAGAGGTATCACCAATTCCCTGAGAACTTTGAGGATCCAGAGGTATAAATCTGTTAGTTTCTCAACTTCCCCCTCTGTCAAATAAGGATTTGGCTGTCTCAGACCAGCTAGGTCAGTTACCAATTATCTTGCTTTCCAACTTTTGTTGTATTCATCATATATGCTACTCTTTGTCCTTGTGATTTTATCTAATTTTTATCTCTTTACTCTCATTTTATAGGGACTTCACATGGACCAAAAAATACATATTTACTGTGCTATTTTAAATAAAACTTGAAATATTTCAATTCTGCTCTTAAATAAAAAGGAGTCAAAATAAAGTATAAGTTAGCAGTTATGTATGAAGTCTGTGAAGCCAGGATACATGATTTCAAAAACATCTTTGGAGAAGTTATTTCACCTCTCTGTCCCTCAGTTTGTTTATTTGTGAGATTAAAAAAATAACAAACCTGCCCTAGACATGTGACTATAATATGGATTAATATATACAAATTAGTTCGCCTGCCACATGGTAAGTGGTCAAGAAACCTTAGTTATTAGCGATCTCACTAAATCTGTGCACATGCTCTCAAAAATAGAACACTTTTACAGTAAGCTTTTCGCAAAACTATTTGTCTCCCATAAAAAACAATTCACTGGAATATATCCAATATATTTGAAATTGTTCTCAATCCTTCTATTTATTTGTTCTTTATTTTTTTCTTTTCATCTATTCCAATCTGCTAGCCCCACACCCATTCTCAGGTTTCTTCTAACACATTAAGTAATTTATGAATCTGTCACATTGGCACTAGCTGGCTTTTCCTATTAGCCTTCTATTCCCATTCACTATATATTTCCCATCAGTTAGTACCCAATTCAATTTCTAGGTCTTCTTTCATAACTTTTCCTGGGTCTATATCAGAACGTCGGCAGTTCAGTCATTGTCGTTTTCAGCCTCCATTCTTTTCTTACTGTTAGCTTTGCACTGGAGCTCCTTATTTTTACCTCTTATGCATTCTTACCATCAAAAGACATGTTTTCCTTTGTTATTGTCAAAAGCCAGTAAATAGAAACCATTCAGTTTATATGTTTTAAAGGAAATAATTTTTACGCCATCATTTTTCTGACACTTGATAAAGCAAGGGGACTTTTAGAGCTCTTCAAGTTATAAAAGTGATCCCCATCTGTGAGATGTCCTCTCTAGATTTCCATTCTCTGACTCATAGATCTGGGTGCCCAAATTCTAGGATTGCAGCATCACCCTCTAATCTGGCCACTGCTGCAGAGGCAGGAAATGGCATCAAAATCAGTCATAAACTTCGTGGTTCATGCAAGTGCTTCAATAAAGGAATTTTTATATCTTTCTCTGTAGAAGCAAACCATTACATATTGGATTTTATTTTCTACTTACTCGGTCATATTTCTAACCATTTATGTGTGTATGTATCTACATATGTGTGTATTTAATTACATGTGTGTATTTTTAAACAATTAGAAGGAAAAGAAATACATACAAAGTTCATCCTTAAAAATGTGTGATTTTATATTATTACATGTCTGAATTGAGATCTTCACTTTGGTTTTCCATGACTAGCCAATCAGTTTAGAAACCTTTCTATCCCTATATTTTGTTCACCCTTTTACTGGTGGGTGTCTTTATAAATTTTTTTCAACTGTCTGGTTGGCCTCATTTCAGTAGCTCCTAAATTGGATGCTATTGAAAATAACTTTCATCAGAAACTTCTAGACCTCTTTTTCAAAGGTCAGAAGTTGAATCCTACTTAGATCAGAGTCACTTGCTAGTTACAGGTCAGAGACTCATTGGCTCTGCCCTAAGTAGACCTCATTCTTTTGCTTTTGAGCTAGAAAGTATCATGGTTACTACAAATTCTCCTGAGCAGATGAAAACAACATTGAGTGGGAAGTTTTTATTCTTTTCCTTTATATTAGTTTATTCAAATCTATAACACCTTGGTGGGAGGAGGGGATGTAAAATTGCAGTGTCTTAGATTTTAATTTCCTTCTTTGAATATTTTGAAGAGTAAGTGAAATCATCTATATGAAATTATTTTGCAAAATATAAGAAATTATCTTCTCAGATATGGAGTATTTTCTTCAACCAAATTAAAGTTTGACTGATAGTGTTCTTTAGAGAAGCAAAAATGATTATATGTCTAAGTTTACTGGGTTTGGAGAAAGGTAGAAGATGGTTCATGATTTAAGTTAAATGTCTCAAAAGTCTGGGTCATTGAGAAATTGTCCTTTCAGCTGAATGACAAATATAAGAATGTGAGGGACCTTTATATTCATTAAGTATCCAGCATCACTGTACCTATCCCATATATGAAACTTGCCCCTCTAGTTATTCCTTCAAAGACACTTGTAAGTTTTTATCATTGAGTAGATGACATAGAGTATCCCTAAATATATCATAGGATGTATATGAAACATCTTTTGAAATTAATAAATAAAGTGAAAAGAATTATTAATTGCTCTTTCTTAAACAAATGTTTGAAGTATATTACAGGATTGCCAAACTAAGGCCTATGGGTAAAATCCAGCCTGCCACTTCTTTTTATAAAGTTTCATTTGACTATTGCCATGCCTATTCATTTACATATGGTCTATGGCTGCTGTTTCATTACAATAGCAAAGTTGAGTAGTTGTGACAGAAAGTGTATGGCCCACAAAACCAGAAATATTATGTGGCCCTTTACTGAAAAAGTTTCTGGCCCCTTACACTTCAAAATTTTACCATACCTACTAAAATCCTAACCCTGTACAGATTTAGTAAAGAAACCTCTTTAATGGCATGGACTTCCTATCAGGAATGGAGGAGTTATTTGAGATAATTACTTAATTGCTAAATAAGGTCTTTTTTTTTTCTTTTCGCTATTATGAGAATACAGAGGTATTGTTTGTTTGCTTCAGTTTTCTGTTTCTGATCTTAAAGAGAAAAGAAACTACACAGCCTCCACAGAAGTATCATTTTGAAACAAGAATAGCTCTCTCTTAAACAGAAAGACCAGTTTTTGTAGGCTAACTCTCAATAGGAGAATGAGCTTTAATAATTTTTCATCTAAGCACAATAAATAATAAATCCAAGCTTTATAAGCAAACGCGTGGCAAATATTTTCTTGACAACGAAAGTATAAATTCAGTAACTATACTTTATAGTTATTGGAGAGTTACCACGAGGTCCATGATTTCCAAGTTTCAGTTTATTTATCCTTGATCTTATTTCTTACTGTATATATTGGTCAGCTACTGTTACATAACATGTTATTCCCAAACTTTGCCACATGTTTCTGTGGGTCAAGAATTCAGGAATGTCTTAGCTGGGTGGTTCTGACTCCAAGTCTCTCATGAGGTTGCAGTCAGGATGTCAGCTAGGGCTGCAGTCACCTGAAGGCTTGACTGGGGCTAGAGGATGTGCTTTTAAAGAACTTTACTCACATGCCTGGATTTCACTAGCACTCCCTCAAAGTCCTACTAGCTTCCATTCATTGCCTAGTTCCAAAACCACTCCCATATTTAGGTTTTTGTTATGGGAGCACTCTACTTTCAGATACCTAAATCTATATTAATTATCTATTGCAGTGTAAAAATCTTAGCAACTTAAAACAATAAACATTATTATCTTATTCCATTTCTGTAGGTCAGAGATCTATGCACTGCTTAGCTATGTGGTTCTGGTTCAAAGTCTTTCCTTAGGATGTTGTCCAGGGCTGCAATCATCAGAAGGCTTGACTAGGCCTGGAAGATATGCTTCCAAATTTCCTCATTCATGTGTCTAATTGTTTGAGTATCCTCATTATATGGTGGCTGGCTTCCCCAGAGTTAGTGATCCAGGAGAAAGGGCAAGGCAGAATTGCATGTCTTTCATGACCTACCCTTGGAAATCATACTCGGTCATTTCTACAATATTCTCTTCAATACACACAGATCAACCTTATTCAGTGTGGAGATGAGAATCATTAAGGGCCATCTTGGAAGCTGGCTACCACACTATAGTTATTACTCCATTTATTCCTTATAGCAACTTTAAAGAATAGTTTAATATAGGTCTCTATTTCCTTATCCTCAATCATAAAATCCATTAGGCCCTGAAAACAAATGTTCTTCTTATAACTCTATTACTGGTCAAACTTTACCCAAGCTGAACTCATCTGTCAGCAAAACCTGGTCTAAAGTGATAAGAAGCTAATGATTCTATTTTACTTGGTGTGAACATTTCTACATTTTACTGCATAAATGCATTTGATTAGGTGGTGTGATCCTGGAATATTAGGTAATACAAAATCTCTGAACCATTATTATTTTTCGAAACTCTAAAAAATTATGAAGTCCAAAAGATGTCTGGCTCCAATGGTTTGAGATAAAGTTTAACTTAACAGAAAGAAATGCTGATCTGTTGTGCTTCACTATTGACTTTATGAGAACTTTTCTGATACTGGAGGCCATATACAACTTGTCATAATTCTCCTGGAGACATCAACACACAAGTGCCAGAAAAGTGCCTGAGAAGAAACAGCTCATCTCTTAATTGCTGATTTAAAAGACTATATCGAGAAAATGAGAATCAACACCCTCTTACTCTCTACTCTGTCTTCCCATCGCCATTATCTAATTCTCATTTCCCTTCTATGATTTTCTCTTTCCTCTTTCACGTACACAATTTTGTTCTTCCATGTACACTTGCCATTCTTTCCTTGGCATTTCCAAAATACAGTAATTATTCCTCCCCCCAAAAAATGTTAATAAGACAATGAAAATGTATCGTTGGCTGACAATAACTAGCACACAACCATATTTGATTGATCCCATAGCAAAGACTACCCCATGTTCCCTGGGTCCACTCCTGACTTCAACCAGAGCTGCAACAGACAATTCGTACGTACAGTGACAGCTTCTCACTTAGACCACCCATGTTCCACTGTTTCTATCCTGAGGCCTTATCCAGTGATGGAGCTTAGGCAGCCTGGAAGTGTCAAGGACTTAACATCTTCAACCAGTGAGGAATGGAAGTTGGTGAATAAACATTCCAGCTCCCCCAACACTCAGAACAATCTCAGTGGCTTTAAACAATGAAGGTTTATTTTTCACTTACTCTAAATCCATTGCAGGTCCACACATCTCAGGATAGCTGTCCCCCATTGGATGACTTTGCATCACACCTCCACATGATATTTGCCTCCATTCACCAATGCAGGGGAAGAAGAAGAGAGTCCTGCACCAATAAACAGCATGTAAATGCTTCTAGGAAGTGGTGAACATTATCGCTGCTCACATTTTATTAGCCAAAGCATGTCACACCAAACTTCAGGGGAACAGGGAAATAAAATTTTCCCATGTCCCCCATAGGAGAGAGGGACTAGATGTCAAGGAACAAGAGCAATGCTAGCCACACGTACTGTGTGCCTCCCTTTGCAACTTGTATTTTCCAAATGTGCATTTGAGATCTGCCATGTTAATGCACGTAGGATTAGTTAATTCCTTTTCATTGTTACCCAATATTCCTTTGTATGACTATATCTTAACATATATTTTCTACTAATGATTTTTTAGGATATTGCCAATTTTTTGTTAAAACAAACAATATTGCTATGAATATTTTATATATGTAACACAAATTTCTCTAGGTTACTGTTCTAATTTAAATACTGTTTTATGAGCAAATCCATGCTGAGTTGTAGGAAGGGAGAGATCAAGAGATACCTGAACCACTTGGCATATCGGCCTATCATGTAAAGTCCAGAGATGTATAGAAATCAAAGACAACACCATATATACTCTCTATTTATATTTGTTCTACATAAACAAGTGATATTATTTTCAGAGTGCTTTTCTTCTCCATTGAATAGAACAAAAAGCCAAGGTTGTTGACAATGCATCATTCAGTTAACAAATGCCAAAATTAGATATTCTAGTAATTTTCTGCATCCTATTCAAACTCTATTGAAAATTATGAGAGCAACCGCAATTTGATATTACTAATAGAAGACACACCTTTGAAGTCTTCTGCAAATGTCAAGATGAGTGAAGCGTTTGACAAGACAAAGAAGATGAATCAACGACAATGCTTTCCACTTAAGAGTGAAAGGACCCAGTGATAATGCCTTAAAATATTTCTCTAGAACAAAACGTGCTAGGGAAAAAATTCATGCGATAGAAGGAAAGGAAAAAAAATTTCTCTCTCTAAAAGTCGAGGACAAGAACAAAATAACAATAAAAATTCAATTGAGTGAGACTAACTTTGTAACAACTACTGAACAGGAAGGTCAGTTACAAAATTGCTTATATATAGTTAGACCTAATGTTAGAGCTGCAAGATTTTTCATAGTGCTTTCCACTCAAGGTGAGTGGACAGTTTTGTCTCTAAGTCATTTTTATTAAATGGCACCTCCTGCTTTATCCTCTCCTTTCTCCTTATGTTTATCTGAGCTATCATTTCTTACATCTTTTTAAATATCATGGGTAAAGTAAGGTTCCTTTTACACATTGGTAAAAAGTCACTCTTTAACATGAACAAGAAATGCCAGTTAACTCAAACCACCTAAAATTCTAAAACAATTTAAGAGAAAAAAATCATTTGTTTTTCTCAAGCACCGTTCATAAGTGATCATATTACCACTGGAAGCCATGCAAGTTCATTATTTTTCTTAGCTATCCTGGAATGAAATAAAAAGAGATGATTTGTCTAAACACTGACTTTACAGACACCTTGTTTTGACTTTTGAGAAGCAGTGTTTGTGACCACCATTTACTAAGAAAAACAAAGGCAGATTTAAGTAAAAAA
>NW_006442482.1:415130-473117 GCF_000325575.1 Pteropus alecto
AAGTGACCATCCAACCAAGATTCTGCAGGAAGTCATCTCTTGCACCAAACTGAGAGAGCTCTGTGGCCCCATACCAAGTGGACAGTTGAAGCCCACCTTCAGGCAGAGGTAATATTTAGTCATTGCATCATATAGAAAAAAAAAAGAGACTGTAAAACTCTTGTCAATCAGTACTCCATAAGTTCCACCTCACTTAAAAAAAAAAAAAAAAAGAATAAAAAAAAAAAAAAAAAAAAAAAAAAAAAAAAAAAAAAAAAACCACAAATTTTTAGAACATTGCTGGCAGATCCTTCCCTAACATTTTCAGGACTGAGGCAAGAGTATAGATGGAGGCTTTCTTATCAGATGTTTTTGTAACAATCTAGAAGCCCAGGTTTGAATTTAGAATTCTGGGAGTCCTTGAGCAAGAACATGGCCCCAAGAGAAGGCCTGTGGCCTACTCTTTTATTTCCCCTCAGTTCTCCCCACTACTTGTGGCAAATTTGCAAACATGTATGTGGACACCATAGCCTACACACCTCCAGTCTGCCCCAATCCATCCCCTGTCACCCTTTGGCTACTCTTTGACCCTATGTGTGCATGTTGGTGTTATCATCTGCCCTTGAAAGGATAGACTTGGGGAAGATGACCATGCAGGACCTCAAGGCAGGTGTAGAGCTCTTAAAACAGGCACTCTGGGGCCCAGGACAGCTCGAGTATGGTATGCCAGAGAGAGCGCAGGTTCTGAGTAAGCAAGTCTCCTTGGGCCCACAGACTCCTCTCCCCATGAAACAGGGCACGGCTGGAGGAAGACCAGAGTGGAGCCCTCTAAATTGTGAGGCCCAGTTCAGGGACCCCTCTTAGCAGGCCTAAAGCCAGCACTTATTAATGGAATTCTTTTAAGAAAATTGCCTATCAAGAAAGGACTACATATACAAAATCTTCTTAGTCAGAGCTTCATTCAGGATGATAATCTTAGCTTGTGTGGGATTGAAAAGTTAGAGCAGGTGATAAAAGATTTGTAAGAGGTTTGTCTGAAGAGAGAGAGATGGACTGTGTAAATTTCAAAGGGGATGTTGGGAGAAAAGAATGCTCTTATATCTAAAGAAAGAAACAGAATGAGGGTGGGAGGACTCTTCTTTCAAATTATGTATTTTTTTTTATACGTCCTCTCCTTCTCATTAACGCATTTTATTCACAATGAAATCTTAAAAGACCTGCTATGCTGCAGCACTGAGATAATGACAAGAAGGGGACAAAGAGAATGTCACTATAAGGGTCCCCATCTTCATCAATTTTGTAACCTGCTTGAGAAAATCAGATACTTAAATGCAATAGCAATAGAATAAAGTGAGGTAGTTTGTCCTCAAGCACTAAAACACAGAGTGCACATGTTCAGGAAAGATAGAGCCAGAGTGAAGTGGCCAGGAAAAGGCTGCTTCAATTCCAGTACAGTCTCGTCAGAATTAATAAGATTTTATGGTTTCTGGAAAAACTATCTTTGTTGCTCAAGAGCAGTTTCTCAATGTTTACTTCCAGGTTCTACGCCAAGTCATTGCTATTAAATAAAAATAAATCAGACAATCTAACCAAACCAGGAGCAAAGATGAAGATTAAATATATTTCTTATTATCAATTGTAGTATCACAGGGGCCAATGGATTCATCAAGAATAGAGTGACTTCAGCAACATGGCAGCATGAGAGGACCGTCAGGCCTTTCCCCTTGAAGTTACAACAAGTTACATGGCTATAATTCAAAAGAATTTCCTTCTCAACACACAAACATGTCTGAGAGGTCCACACATTGAAACATCTGAAGGTAGGCATATCAGAGCAAACAGGGAAGACGAGATGGGGAAGGACAGAGACAAGAGCCACAGATGCAGTCTGGTGTTCGTCATAGCCCAGCATATGCGACAGCAGTTAAGGGTTGGGCTGCAACCCCCAAAGAGAAAATTAGATAGGTAGAGTTAGCAATCAGGCCTGGGTAGCCAGCACACATTGAGGCTGAGCCCATGGTCAGGGGAAGAGAAGCATTGCAGAGGGTGGCAGTGTTCTACGACTCATCATTATAGGACAAAGGAATCCGTAGACATGAAAACCTGCCTACTCCATCCTCCTGTGTCTTGCCGGCAGTAAAATCCTCACTCAGCAGATCACAAAATGTCAGAAACAACTTTCCAGTCTAAGTGCTTTGCACTCACTGGGCTAAATCCAATAGAAAGAATAGTACTGCAGACATGCAAACCTGCTTTCCACCCTCCCACCTATCACAGCGAGTCCAGCAGAGGCAGCTGGGTCAACTGAGACAAGAATGGCTCTCCTGGCAGTTCCTGGATACAGGAAGGTGACACCAGAAATGCACAGGCCAGAATACCCATAGCCCACCGCATCTCACCATGGAGAAGGTGCCCTGAAACTGAGGCATCCAAGTTATAAAGGGGACATCCACCTCCTTGGGGAATACAGGGCATTTTCCGTAGCTGAGGCAACACCGCCTCACAGAGATCTCAGAAACCCCAGTTATTCAGGTAAGAGAAAATAAAAACTTGAGCTTCAGCACCACCTACTGAAAAACAAAAGAAAGACCTCTACTTATCAACCTGCCAAACAGTTAAAAGTCAAATACTAAAAAAGAAAAAAAGAAAGAAAAAGAAAGATTTCATTTTCACAAATGCTCAAGCAGAGAAATAACTCATCCAGCACAATAAATAAGGGAGTTCAGAAAGAAAATTTAAAATTTCCAGAAAATAAACTTAAAAAAAAAAAAAAAACAGAAGACTGTGATTTAAACGACAGAAAATTCAAGATTGCAGTTCTGAAGAAAATCAACAAGATACAAGAAAACTCATAAAAGGAATTCACCAAGCTCAGAAATAAAATCCATGAGCAAAAAAAGTAGATCACAAAGAGATTGAAACTGTAAAAGAACCAAAAAGAAATTCTGGAGCTGAAGAACCAAATAAATGAGATGAATGAACTAGTGAGATTAGGAAATAGAGCAGACCAGATGGAGGAAAGAATTGGTGATATGAAAATATAAACCTAGAAATGACTCAGGTGGAAGAAGAGAGAAAAGAGAGTAAAACAAACTAACAAAAATGAAAGAACTCTATAGGAACCGATTCCATTAGAAAGCAACATATGAATAATGGGTATACCAGAAGGACAAGAGACAGGGACGGGAACAGAGAGCCTGTTCAAACAAATAAACAAGAACTTCCCTAAACTATGGAAATAACTAAATCTTTGATCCAAAAAGCTAACAGAATACCTAATTATCTCAATTCAGAAAGGCCTTCTCCAAGGCAAATTATATTAAAGCTGTCAAAAATTAATGACAAAGAAAGAACTCTCAAGGCAGCTAGGGAAAAGAAGACTAACCTACAAAGGAAATCCCATTAGATTATCATCAAATTTTTAAGCAGAAACCCTGTAAGCTAGAAGAGAGTAGATTCAAATATTCAAATTATGGAAAGACAGAAATCACCAGCCAAGAATAATATATCCAGCAAATTTATCCATTAGATATGAAGGAGAAATAAAGCTTTTTCCATATATACAGAAGCTGAGGGAATTTAACACCACAAGATCTGCATTACAAGGAATGCTGAAATGTACTCTTCTATCTCAAACAAGGACAAAAGGATACAAAACTGTAAGATGACAGAGAGCCAGAAGCAGAAAACTGCAACTCTTGTTCAGAATACAATATTAAACACTTAAATATAACAAAAGTTAAAGGAGGTAAAAAAAATTTTTTTAAAGACAATAGCTACTATGATTTGGAAACGAACACACAGCATTAAAGGGTATAATTTGTGACAACAAAAACATAAAAGAGGAGGGGAGAAAGAACTGAATTTCCACAGGTGGATAAAGATAAGATGCAATCAGAAGAAAAAGGACTATTGTATATATGAAACTTTTTTGTATAAACTTAATGATAACCCCAAAACAAAAATCTAGAACTGAGACACATAACAAAGAAAAAGAGGAAACAGAAGAAAAAAAAATTATCGAATACCACCAAACTAAAATAACAGACAGAAACACAAGGGAAAAGAAAGAATGGAGACACAGAGCCACCAGAAAACAAAACATAAACTGACTATAGGAAGTCCTGAGGTATCAATAATCACTCTAAATGTAAATGGACTGAACTCACCAATTAAAAGGCACAGAATAACAGAATGGATTAAAAAAAAAAAACCCAACTACATGCTGCCTTCAAGGCATACATCTCAGCTGCAAAGACAACCAGACTCAAAGTGAAGGAGTGGAAAATTATACTCCAAGCAATGGCATCCAGAGAAAAATGGGTGTAGTCATACTTAGACAAAATAGATTTTAAGATAAGAAAAGTAATAAGAGACAAAAAAGGACATTGTATAATGATAAAGGGGACAATACATCAAGAAGATATAACATTTATTAATATATATGCACCCAATCTTGGAGCATCAAAATAAATAAAGCAACTACTAACAGAACTAAAAGGAGAAACTGATAAAAACACAATTATAGTAGGGGACCTAAATACCCCACTACCACCTATAGATAGAACATCCAAACAGAAAAGAAGGAAATATTGGCCTTAAATGACACATTGGAAAGCAAGTGGACATAATCAATATATACAGAGCCTTTCATCCTCAAACACCAGATTATACATTCTTCTCTAGTGCACAAAGAACATTTTCAAGGATAGGCCATATGTTGGGACACAAAACTAGTCTCAATGAATTTAAGACTGAAATCATACCAAGCATACTTTCCAACCACAATGCTTTGAAATTGGAAATCAATTGCAAAAAGAAAGCTGGAAAAACCATAAATACATGAAGATTAAACAACATGCCACTAAACAATGACTGAGTCAAAGAAGAAATAAAATATCAAAAGATACGTAGAGACGAATGAGAATGACAATACAACAACATACTAAAATTTGGGGGATGCAGCAAAAATGATAATAAGAAGGAAGTTTATATCATTACAGATTTACCTCAATAAACAAACAAAAAATTAAAACAAAAAAACTAACATTTCACTAAAAAACTATCAGAGGTAATAACCAAATACAGTAAAGTTTCAGTATACAAAATCAATGTTCAAAAATCCACAGCATTCCTGTACGTTAACGATGAATTTTCAGAAAAAGAAATGAAAAAAACAATTGCTTTTGAAATTGCAACAAAAAGAATAAAATATCTAGGAATAAACCTAATGAAGCATGTGAAGGACCTATACAATGAAAATAATTATTAAAAGAACTTGAAGAAGACACAAAGAAAGGGAAAGATATTCAGCGTTCAAGGATTGGAAGAATCAACATAGTTAAAATGACCTTATTACCCAAAGCAATATACAGATTTAATGCAATCGCCATCAAAATTCCAATGGCATTTTTTCAAATAAATAGAACAAAAATCATCAACTTTGTATGGAACCACAAACAACCCCAAATAGCCAAAGCAATCCTGAGAAAAAGAACAAAGCTGGAGGTATCACACTCTCTGGCTTCAAACTATACTACAAAGGTAAAATAATTAAAATAGCATGGTATTTGCAGAAAAACAGACCAGTGGAACAGAATTGAGAGTCTAGGAAATAAACCCACATGTGTATGGGCAACTAATTTTCAACAAAGGAGCCAAAAACAGACTAGAGAAAAGAAAACCTCTTCAATAAATGGTGTTGGGAAAATTGGAAAGCCACATGCCAAAGTATGAAACTAGACTGCTACCTGAAACCACACACAAAAATTAACTCAAAGTGGATTAAAGACTTAAATATAAAACCTGAAGGGCTTTCTGTGAAGATAGCAGAGTAGGTAAATGTTGTGCTTGCCTCCTCTCACAACCACATCATAATTATAACTAAGCTAAAGAACAGCCATCATCAGGAATCACCTGAAGTCTAGCTGAACAGTAGTTCTACAACTGGGGACACACAGAAGAGGCGACCTCTAGACTGGCATAAGGGGCAAAGACATGGAACGGGCTGGTCATGTAGCAGTTGAGAAATGGGAGGGATGTCTTGGCTGTGGAGGCCACCCTGGAAGAGTGAAGGCCCCAGCCCAATACCTGGCACCTCAGTCCAGGGTTCCGGTGTTGAGAAGAGAAGTCCCCACAACTTCTGGCTGTATAAATCAGGGGAGATTGGGCTGAGTGAGACTAAAAGTGGCTGGAATGACAGACAATCCTCTTAAGGGGCCCACACGCAGACTTGCTGATGGATTCACTCGCTCTGAGCTCCAGCGCTGAAGCAGCACAAAAGGCGCCAGGGACATACAGGGAAAAACTGAGTTGTCTGGCTTCAGAGGGAGGGCTGGAGGGGCAGCTTTCTTCCAGACAGAAGTACTGGCAGAGGGCACTGTTTCTCTGTTGAGCCCTCCCCTGCCTGGTGTGCAGGCACAGGTGGCCACCATATCTCAGTCTCCAGCAACCTGGCTAACACTAGTTGCCCCACCCTAATGCCTCCCTAAGACTGCCTCTTTCAACTTGCAGGCCCACCCAAGCTGCCTCCAGTAAATTTTCCATACAAACATCCTGACTTGGCTCATTTTATAGATTTTCCTAAAATCTCTGAAAGGTTCACAAACCCCAAACAAGTAGCATCTGGCCTCAGTGTGCCCCATACCTCTTGCTGTGCAGCCCCAAGACTGGCACTAGCAGCAACCTGCCTCGGTTTGCGGCTTGGCCACTCAAGGCATACTCAAGCCAAGCATGGGTGATGGCCATCTGTGGATTGTTCGGTGGCTCATACCAGGTGGCCCTGGGCAGGGCACGAGCTGCGGCTGAACGTGGCATGTGGCAGAGCGCCTCCCAGAAGGTCCCGGCCTGCACTCCTATTGGCCAACTTCAGTTTCAGCTGGAATACCACCCAGGGCCACATACAAGATGACACACCTAAAAGGCAGACTGGGCAAGCACCAGACCCATGCTAAAGCAAATCCTGCTCCATAGGGTCAGCCCCTGCACAACAGCTCCTCCACTATAGTTAAAACCAATCAGCCCGAGGGTCAATCCCTCCCATTGATGTGCAAACAGAAATCAAGATTCAATCACAACAGAAGGGCATACACAACCCATATAAAGGACATACCTGGCTCAGGTGATCAGGGAGACTGCGCCACTGGGCCCCACAGGACATCTACTACATAAAGCCACTCTCCTAAGACCAGGAAACATAGCAGCCCTACCTAATACATAGAAACATATAGGGAGACAGCCAAAATGGGGAGACAAAGAAACATGTCCCAAAGGAAAGAACAAAAAAAGGCTCCAGAAAAAGAATTAAATGAAATGTAAACAAGCAATCTACCAGATACAGAGTTTACGACATCGCTTATAAGAATGCTAAATGATCCCAGTGAGAACTTAAAGATATAAGAAACATAAAAAAAAAAAATGGAGTTAGAAAACATAAAAAGAACCAGTCAGAAATGAATACAATAACTGAAATGAAGTATACCTTAGGAGGAATCAACAGTAGGTTAGATGAAGGAGAGGATCAAATCAGAGATTTAGAAGATAAAGTAACAGAAAACACCCAATCAGAACAGCAACAAGAAAAAGGAATCCAAAAAAAAAAATGAGAATAGTTTTAGGAGCCTCAGGGATATCAAGCATAACAACATTCACTTTATAGGGATATCAGGAGAAGAAAAAGAGCAAGGAATTGAAAAACTATCTGAAGAAATAATGACCAAAAACTTCCCTAACCTGGCAAAGGAAATAGACATACAAACCCAGGAAGTACAGAGAGTTCCAAACAAGATGAACCCAAAGAGAACAAGAACCCAAAGAGTTCCAAACAAGATGAACACCAAGACACATCATAATTAAAATGCTAAAGGTTAAATACAAAGAGAGAATCTTAAAAGCAGCAAGAGAAAAAGTGATTTACCTACAAGAGAACTCCCATAAGATTGTCAACTAATTTCTCTACAGAAACTTTGAAGGACAGAAAGGTTTGCAGAATATAGTCAAGTGATGAAAATCAAAGATCTATAATCAAGATTACTCTTTCTGATAAAGCTATCATTTAGAATCAAAGGACAGAAAAAGAGTTTCCCAGACAAGAAAAAGCTAAAGAAGTTCATCTACAGCAAGCCAGTATTACACAAAATGCGGAAGGGACTTCGATAAGAAGAAGGTGGTTTAAAAAAAGATTTAAAATATGAATAATAAAACTACATATTTAGCAACAATTACTTTAAATGCAAAAGAATTAAGTGTTCCAATCAAAAGACAGGGTGGCTGAATGAATAAGGAAACAACACCCCTACATATGCTACCTACAAGAGATCCACTTCAGATCAAAAGATATACATAGACTGAAAGTAAAGGGATGAAATAAGATGTTTCATGAAAATGGAAACAAACAGTAAAACTAGGGTAGCAATACTTATATCGGACAAAATAGACTTAAAGGGTACAATAAGAGACAACGAAGGATGCAGTTATCCCACTCCTGGATATCTATCCGAAAAAACCCAATACATTACTTCAAAGGGACATGCGAATCCATATGTTTATTACAGCATTACTTACAATAGTCAAGATATGGAGACTACCTGGGTATCCATCAATAGATGATTTGATAAAGAAGAGGTGGTACATCTATACAATGAAATATTACTCAGCCATAAAAATAGAATGAAATCTTGCCATTTGAAACAATATGGTTGGACCTAGAGGGTAGTATGCTGAGTGGAGTAAGTCAGAGAAAGACAAATACCATATGATTTCACTCACACGTGGAATCTAAAGAACAAAATAAACAAAACAGAAACAAACTCATAGATACAGAAAACATTTTGATAGTTGCCAGATGGGAGGGGAGTTGGGGTTGGTGAAAAAAAAAGAAGAAATAAAGAAATACACATTAGTAGTTACAAAATAGTTATGGGGATGTAAAGTACAGCATAAGTAATATAGTCAATAATATCGTAATAACTATGTATGGTGTCAGATGGGTACTAGATTTATCAAGGTGATTACTTTGTAAGATATAAATGTCTAATCATTATGTAATACACCTGAAACTAATATAATATCATATGCCAAGTGTAATTAAAAATTTTTAATATTTTTTTTAAAAAGTACAAAATGACAGTCACAAAATAGTCATGGAGATGTGAAATACAGCATAGGGAATATAATCAATAATATTTTAATAACTGTGTATAGTGCCAGGCGGGTACTAGATTAATCAAGGGGATCACTTCATAAGTTGTATAAATGTCTAAACGCTGTGCTTTATACCTGAAATTAATATAAAACGATATTGAATGTCAACTGTAACTGAAAAATAAAAATAATTTTTTAAAAAAGATCTGAAACAATAAAATATGTAGCAGAAAACATAAGTACTAAACCTATGGACCTTGGTCTCAGAGATTTTATGAACTTGAACCCAAAGGCAAGGAGAATAAAAGCAAAAATAAATAAATGGAACTACATCAAACTGAAAATCTTCTGCACAGCAAAAGAAACCACACGTAAAACAAAAAAGCAACCAACTGAATGGGAGAAGATATTTGCAAATAATACCTCTGATAAGGGGATAATTTCTAAAATATATAAAGAATTCATACAATTCAACAAAACAAAAACCAACACTTATTTAAAAATGGACAGAGGACCTGAACAGACACTTTTCCCAAGAAGACATACAAATGGTCAACAGACATATGAAAAGATGCTCAACTTCACTAACTATTAGGGAAATGCAATTCAAAACTATAATGAGATACTGCCTCACATTTGTTAGGATGGCTTTAAGAATAAGACAATAAATTACATGTTGGAGAGGATGTAAAGCAAAAGGAACCCTCATACACTGCTGGTGGGAATGTAAATTGGTACAGCCGCTATGGAAAACAGTCTGAAGGCTCCTCAAAAAACTAAGAATAGAGCTACCAATGACCCAGCAATCCCTCTCCTGGGTATCTACCTGAAAAATTTGTAAACATTTATTCATAAAGATATATGTTCATTGCAGCATTATAAACAGTAGCCAAGATATGGAAACAACCTAAATGTGCTACAATTGATGATTGGATAAAGAAGGTGTGATACATATATACAATGGAATATTACTTAGCTGTAAGAAAAGATGAAATACTGCCATTTGCAACATGGATGGATCTTGAGATAATCATGCTAAGTGACATAAGTCAGACAGAAAAAGTTGAGAATCATACGATTTCACTCATATGTGGGATATAAAACTGAAAGCAACAAATGAACAAACAAAAGAAACTCATAGGTATAAACAACAGTATGGTGGTTACCAGAGGGGAAGGGGGCTGGGGGGGAGTTGAAGAGGGTAAAGGGGGTCAAATACATGGTGACAGAAGAAGACTAGACTTTGAGTGGTGAACACACAATGCAATACGCAGATGATGTATTATTGAATTGTATACTTGAAAGCTATATAATCTTATTAACCAATGTCACCCTAATAAATTTAATTTAAAAACAGGAATAGATTCTAGAGAGAAAATGACACAACTTTTGTCTTAACACAAAGTAAAATGGAGACAGAGAGTGATGTATAAATAAAGGCAAATGGTCAAGCAGCACCTACACCAGACATGCTGGAGCAGTGTTCTTTGGAAACAACTCAGAGAAAGAATAAGTAGTAGATGTACAGGAACCCCATTGCCCATTCATACTGGGATAGCACATAGAAATATAATGGGACTAGATATCAGATTCTGAGTCTAATTATAGAAGCACTGGTCCCTGCCTAAGTATAATCAGAGGCCAGAATATAATAGTAATGACTTACAAAAACCTTGCCTCCAACTCTATCCTCACCATTGATTGGAAGACGTGAAACTGAGGGTCCACATGATTTTGATTTGATTTGTGACTACAGCTTTGGAAATCTTTATTTTCCTTTCTCTCTATATACCTCATAAATCTAGCCTTTCCCCCTGATGATTAACCCCTGAGGTAGCCCTAGACAACAACCCGGACCTGACTAATAGTCACAAAGTCTGGACCTTCGGCGGGCTACGGATAACATCTTGATCTAAGTTATGCTTCAACTCCTGAGCCCTAATGTGGAACAACCCCCCTGACTATTTTTCCATAAAACCAGATAGAAGGATACAGAACCAGATTTCAGAGCTGTCTTCAAGATCTGAAGGAATGATTTATTCCCTTATCTCACCTCTGACCAATCAGCTCCTAATGCCACCCTGCATCCCTAACCCATGGTATCTTGTGATTTTTGCCCTATATAATCTGTAACTCGTATGCCATCAGGATTAGGGAATTGGGTCTTTGAGGATATAAGCTGGATTGGCCAATTCTATAATAAACTACTTTTTTTCACTGCAAACTCCTGCTTGTGCATTTTTTTCAGCCAGTGCATGCAGGCAGACAGACTCAAATATTGGGGCTTGATAACAGAAGCACCAGGATCTTCATCAGTTATGTCAGGGTGTTGAGATCTAAGCCTATGGTTACAGCTAAATGACAGAAAAATAGCAGAATACACTACATCAACCATCACAGTTTTGGAAGCAATTATCACTCTCCTTATGTATGTGGGGATGTAGGATGGCAAGAATGTAAGCCAGCCTTGCAGTTGACCTTCATTGACTGTCATTTGCACTGGGTCATACCTGATTTCCATAAAGTTGGCAGACCATCTCCTTTTCTGGGAGGCCAACTTATCTTAGATAAATTAACCCTTACCTTAAGGTAGGATATTTAGGTAAAAATCAATCTAGGAACAAGATTTTGAATTTAATCTGAAGAAAAAACAGATGAATAATTTCTTTGGTTAGAGTAAAAACAGAAAGCAACTCCAGGAGATTTAATCAGTGATGTTAATTCTTCACCCCTCCCTGTATTCACACCCTTTGCCATGCAACTTCACCTTTCCTCCCATCAAGAGATGGAGAATATTTCAATGCCCCTTGATTCTTGGTTCAGCCATTTGATTTGTTTTGACATTAGAATGTCTGCAGATGTGACACAAGCAGGCATGTGGAAAGTGCTGGGAAAGTAGGTTTCTTCTGGAACTTTTGCGTTGTCAAGGAAAGGGTGCTGGGAAGGAAAAGTTTTCTCCTCTTCAGTTCTAGGTTCGTTGACTGGTCTAATAATTAAATTGAGACAGATTAATAGGAGTAAAACAAATTTCATATGTATGGGAGCTGCATAAGACAATGAGACTCCCTGGCAGTCAGGTAATTGAGGCTTATACACCATCCTGAGCTAAGGAGAAGGGGTTAGGGGTCTCGGGCTTCAAAGCATTGAAAGACAATTCACAGGAAGATGAGAAGAGTAAATGTTTGGTAAACAGATGTTTGCCATGCCACGCAGAGAAATCTTTCTGATATAAAAGGTTATGTCTGATAATAACTCTCTTCCTGGTACAGGACCCTTATCTAATTTCTTTTAGGCAGTTAAGGGGAAGTTAAAAGTTTTTCCTAAGTCTGCTGAGCTTTGACTGTCTTTAGCTCAAAGACAATGGGGTAGACAAGAGCACCCCATTACTCCCAGCAAAGTCCCAGCCTTGGCCACAATCATGTGAGTGAGCCCTGCAGATAGCAGCAGAATCACTTGGCTGATTCCAACTCAGACCAGCCAGCCTCCAATCTGAACTACAGACTCAAAAGAAATAATAAATGGTTTTTATTTCAAGCACTGAGTTCTGGGGGTAACAGCAATTACTGATACAATGTTCAAAACTATCTTGAAGTATTTTCACTTTGAGCATAATAAAGAAGGTATGAGAGATGACATTGAAGGGCTAAAGGGAAATTCTTTAACAGTGACATCAGTGCATATAAACAAAGGCTATCACACAAGCAATTAGAGCATCTGAAATGCCAAAAATATATCTGCACTGCTAATTAGGGGAAATGAAATAATTGTCATTAAACTAACCTCAAGAGCCTATCCACGGTCAGATGTACTTTTATGTCATTAATATACCCAAGATAGCAGTCTTCATTTTGTCCTTGCTATTTTTTAAGCTAACAATGTTCTTCATTTTATATTGTAAAATATTTCTTTCTCTTTCATAAAGAAGTATCATCATGATCATAGTTTAAACATGATTTTTAAGCAAAAAGGAGTAGGAAAAGACCACATATGCCCACATTTTGGTATCGACAAAATTTCTGTAAAATTCCTAACAATTCCATCAGGTCCATGGCACTAAATATATATATTAGTTGGTGGACATTTTCGTAAGGTGAAAGAAACAAAATCTAATGACAGAACTTCACTTTGACACAAAACTGGTTTATTATTTAGGACACCATTAATTTCAATAATTAATTCAATGAGACTATTCTTTCTGGACAAAGCCTTCAATCTTACTACTTCTGTTCACATCATGGGATTGGAAGAATCCCAGGAGATATCTAGAATTAGAACAAATCAGGTCAGATACACCTGTGTGAGCTCTGTGTTAGAAATGGAAACTACAAAAGAAAGAGGGAGAGTTGATTGTTTCCACCAAAGAGCATATAATCCAGTTCTATCATTCAGGTGGATGAGTATTCATGGGGTAGAATAGATGGAGCGGGTGGGGGAGGAGGGGCACAATTCTAAGTCATGTAGCCATTCAGAAGAGAATTTTGTCCTAGAGTCATTAGGAAAAGCTTCATGGAGGAAACAGAACATATATTGGGCTTCAGATCAAGAGACAAGCTGCTGCCCAGCCAGAGGAAGAAAGTGATTCAAAAACAAGGAAACCTAACAGAAGAAAAAATGTTATTGAATGAGGATTAATCAAAATTCTTATAACATTGGAATGATACCTTTTAGACTATGAACAAACATTAATTTCAATCCTATCACGTGTTGGAAAATAAATGCCCTTTGGTGATTTATAGTCTCTTATTTTAGAAGCCCAAGGACTCCTTCCTATGAAGAAACACTTATTGTCCCCCTGTATCAGAAGTGAGGATTAAGAATATTTTAAAGATGATATACAAGTGACAAGCCAAAAGATATATGACTTTTCCAAGGTCATCTAACTTCAATCTTCCCTTTTCTTTTCCTCCTAGTACCTACCTGTTCCATACCTCTGATTCCAAAAAAAGCAGGATTGCACATATTTCCTGTCTTTAAGAAGTAGAATCATATAAATGCACAAAGTATACCATCTACCAAAAACCATGAATAAAATTTGCAACAAAGTTGACCCTCATACCAATATTTGACTTCATTAGGCACCAAATAACCTGAAATTCCCTTTCCACATTTGAAAAAATAAATAATATAGTAAAATCTAAAATTTTATAGTTATAGCTTTGAGCCAGTAGCTTTCCTTTCTCACTTTCTTATCATATACAAAACATCTAAATCTTCGATATTTAGATTCCCCCCTTGAACATTTCTGCATTTGAGATTAATTTTTACAGAAAGGCTATGTTTGTGAGGTAAATAAGCAATAGACAATAAAGGAAATCTCCCCACCTCTTCTTGAGGCAGCATGGATGGGGAGAGGCAGGCCTTGTGGGCTAGACAGTAATGTGGCAATGTGACAGAAGTATAGGAGGAAACCTGGGACCTTATTCACCATAATGTCTCTTCCCTGTGTGAAAAAATCTCACTCCCCACAGAGAACAGAACTCCACTTTACAAAGTTCTGAAAGCCAAAGCTTTCGAGCTAATATTGCTTCAGGGCCCATCGTGTGCCAGAGGTGGCAGTACCTTAATTTGTCACTGTCAAGCAGGCAAATTTCTTTCAGGTCTGCTTATTGTTGTTCTGTTCTGTCGTGTCTGGACACACCAGCTTGCTAATACAACAAGCATGCTCCAGATGAACTTCAGGGACATCAGACAGAGCTCATTACTCTGACTACCTGCTGTGTTAACTGTCCTAGCATGAGTGATGTGTCTCAGGTACAGATATTTGATAGGGCACAGGCTATCCAGATGTTTCTGTGGTCTTTGCCGTGATGCCTTCAGGAGAGGATGCTGATGAGAACATATCTGTTTCTCTGACACTTAACATTGAATTTGAAACACTAATTCATAATATATGAAATACTTCATCCTTCTTCCTTAGTAGAGGACTCAAAACAATCTCTTAGTTCACAGGATAACTAAAGTCTGGGCACAGAGAATTTTGCTCCAGAGGTATCCATAGAGATTTCCCTCATGGTTGTGCCCAAGGACTTCTGTAGAATATTCCCCTTGAGGTTTTCAGGGTCCTTCACCTGCATCTAATTCAAGGAATTCTGGATTCGCTATGACACAAGTATAGCAAAAAGCATTAGCTCCAAGCCCTCCCTTTTATGTATACTTTTCCCCGTGCTGCGTGATCCTCTAGCTCTTGTTTTGATTTGAATTTTTCACCACAGAACAGAACCAGGACAAGATTTTTGAGCCGTTTCCTGAAAGTCTATGGGGAAAATACTACTTAACTCTGACACATGATGTAGGAGTGTGCAGTTAAAGGTTGACAGAAGCCAATATTTACAATGTTATTTAGAAATGATAGGACAGTTAGTTATAAAACCTTCCCAAACATTTAGAATTACTCTCTTCCAAAGGTCCCTGCTATTAGGATCACAGTCCTTACAGTTGGAAACTGCCCTACAACAGAGATATTCAGTGCTTGGAAAATGGCAGCAAAATAGGCAAAACATTCCAAACTTCCCCTGCAACTACCCGAAGAGGGAGGCTCTATGTTGAGGTTCATGCTAGGGAAAAAACTGTCCCTTGAGAATGAGGGTCAAACAAGTGAACATTGTCAGGACATTTGAATTCCATAGGAATATTTTATCATTCGTGTGAGGATAAAAGTCATTCAGATTTGGGTTTTACAGGCACCAATGTTTAAGGCCACTGAAGTTTATGTTGTGTGTGCTATTTTCTTTTCCTTACTACAAATGTCCTCGTTTACATTGTAATCTGCTTTCTCTTTTCACATTTCTATTCCACTTGCTCCCTGAGAGTGGACTTTTTGCTTCATTTTTATTCTGATCGACTTCTAGTGTATTTCCTTCTCTGTTTACTCTTCCCTTGAATCCCCCCACCCCTGGCCCTGGTTTATCTGATGTCACCCTCTCTGGATTTTCCTGCTCCTCCTCCTCCAACTACTCCTCACCATGTCCCTCGCCCACCCCTAGGACTATGCACTGTCCCTCTTCACAGCCCCTACACCAGTGCTTCAGAACTGGCTGTCCATCAGAATCACCTGGTGAGATTTTAAAAATCTGATGCCCATACCGCACCCCAGACCAGTTAAATCAGAATCTTGGAGGTGGGATGCAGGCATTGGAATTTGTTTTCTTTTTTTTTCACTAAGTTATAATTTATATACCATGAAATGTACACATCTTTGATATCACTTGGCAAATGTATACACCTCCTTATCATAATATAGAAATGTTCCCTCAAGAAACATTCCTGCAGAAAGTTTCCTCAAGTTCCTGTACAATCAATCCTCACCCCGCCATCTCTCAACAGTAACCAGTGTTTTAATTTTTACCACCATGGATTAATTTCGCCTCTTCTAGAACTTCCTATAAATGCAATCATACAGTACAGATCTTTTGTGTCTGGCTTCCTTCATTTAACACAGTGTTTTTGAGGTCCTTTTATGATGTAGCATCAGCAGTTTGTTCCTTTTTATTGCCGAGTAATAATCCCTTGTATGTGAAGGGGTTCAGAACAGGCCGCCCGAGACGTGCCCCTTTGGAGTATGGATTATTTGAGCTGAAGGCAATCAAGACCCTGAGGGCTCTAGAGAAACTTTTATCTCTTCCTTAAAGAGTTTAAATTGAGGCCTTGACCATAATAAGAGTTATTACCAGAAATAAATTTTTCTGCACCTATCTACAGGGCAGGGAAAACTTCTAATTACTGAATATCTGCTCTTATCATCCTAAGAATGATCTTCCTCCCCTCTGAGGCCCCCAGGCCTTTTACCTCATCCTTAGCTCAGAATGCCATATACACCTCATTTTACCTGTCTCTGAACCTCTCTTGTATGTAGGGTTCCATGTGTACATATGAAATTAAATTTGTTTTTTCTCCTGTTAATCTCTCTCATTGTTGATTTAATTATCAGATCAGTCAAAATAACCGAAAATTTCTTCCTCCCCAACGCATGAATCCACCTTTATTTAAAGTTACTCTCCTGCTAATGGACAGCTGAATTGTTTCTAGTTTGGGATTATGGATGAGGGTATTATGAACATTCTTGGACAAGTCTTTTTCTATGGACATACGCTTTCATTTTTCTTGGATAAATACCTGGAAACCGAGTTGCTGGTGCAGGTGCATACAGTAAATGTATATTTATTTAACTTTGTAAAAAAATGGCCAAACAGCTTTCCAAAGTGGATCGCAGCATTTTTACAGTCTCACCAGCCATCTGTGAGAGTTGCTCCACATCTTTGCCAACATTTGGTATTGTTAGTCTTTTTAATTTTATTTATTCTGGGTGGTGTGTAGTGTAGGCATCAGTAGTTTTTAAAGCTGTCCAGGTGTTTCTAATGTGTAGCCAAGGTTGTGAACTAGAACATTTCTAGGTCTAAGCTATTACAATTAGAAGCATCCAAAAGAGTCTCAGTTACCTTTTGAGCTAGTAACATCCCCTTCACTAGAAGAAAACACTGGGCGCAAATCAGGAATGGTACATAGAGAATGCTTCTCAATCTTTACTATCCACACAGATCCCCTGGGGCTCCTTTTAAAATGAAGATTCTAATTCAGTGGGTCTTGAGCGGGGCTTGAGATTCTTCATTTTTAACAGGCTCCACATAATGTCAATGCTCATGGTCTAGATACCACACTTTGAGTAGTAAGGGTATAGAAGCAGTTCCTATATTAGGTAAGATACTGAACTAAAACAGAGAGTCCTTCCTAAGCTATGATTCCAAGTTCCAATGATTTTCACATCCTCCATCCTGATACTCTGAATGGGCTGCAGTCTCTGAACACTTCTATTTGGATGCCCAAACATTAGATCAACGCCATATCCATAAGGAAAATTATATCCCCAAGTGGCCACCTGTCCAAACTTCTCTGTTAATGTTATTTAACATTAAGACTAACCTTGAAGCCCTGCTTATCAGAGCTATCATTCTCGTCACGTGGGTACCTTTGAACAAAATTTTTCCTTTCTCCCCCATACCAGTCATTCTCTCCCATAACCAAGATTTTTCAAATCTCCTTTAATTTAATTCAGCCCACATTTACTGCACACCCACCTGTCTGTGAAAGGCACAATAAGAGGTATTGTGGAATTCAAAGGACTAGACTCCACCCTCAGGTTGGGGAGCAGATGCAAACTACATAATGCAAGAAAGACAAACACCGTTTTCTATAAGGTTGGTGTATTCTTCACTGCAAATGTTCCCAGTACAGGCCAAGCCAGTGTGTTCAGTACCATAACAGCCTCTTTACAAGAAGGAAATGCTATATCACATTTTTTTGTATCCTAACTACTTGCACAGTCTGTTTGGGCTTGTCTTCCCCAAGAAGCACTTTCATCATATTGTTTCTATGCTCAAAAGCCTAAAATATTTTCCCATCCTAACACTTACCACTTCCACTCTAAATCTCTCCATCTTATTTTCAGACTTCTTCAGCCTGGAAGTCATACAGAACTTCTGGCTCCAGAACTAATTAAATCTCACCTATTGGGTGAGGTTTTCCTGTCCAGTAACAGCCCTCAGTGACTTCTCCCTCTTCTGGAATCCTCGAGTGCCAACAAGTAAATACAAAAAATGTTTTAGTCCATTCAGGTTTCTATAACAACATTCCACAGACCGGATAACTTATAAACGACAGAAACTTATTTCTCACAGTTCTAGAGACTGGAAACCCAAGATCACGGTGTCAACATGTTGGGATTAAGGCTCTCTTCCAGGTCAAAAACTTCTGGTTATGTCTTCACATGGTGAAAGGGAGCAAGAGAGCTCTTTGGGGCCTCTTTTATAAGGTCATTAATCCCACCTTGAGGGGATATATTTAGACCACAGCAAGCAATTTAGCACTTAATTATTTAATGATCTCATTTTCTTAAATTATTTCATGTGTTCATTTTTTTTCTTATTTAATTAAAAGATACATGAAGATAGGGTTTTTGTCCTATTCATTCATCAAATCCCACAGAGCATTTTGTTAGTATTTACTGGAGGAAGAGGGGATACAGAGGAGAAAGGAAACAAATATTAATTAAAATTTTCCTATTTGTCAGACACCTTAGGATTTGCTTCATAGAGAATAACTTATTTAATACTCACAACCATTCCAGGAGGTATTATTATTAAACTGACTTAGGGTAGTGACTTGAAATGAATGGTCCTGGGACCAGCAGCATCAGCATCAACTGTGCATTTGTTAGAAATGCAGATTTGGGGGCCCTGCTGTAGACCTGCTGAATCAGAAACTCTGGGAGTGGAGCCCAGCAGTCTTTGCTTTAACAAGCCCTTCAGGGGATTCTGATATACATTAAATTTTGACATGACTGAATTAGAGTTGAAATAAATTAACCAAAGTTAAATAACTTGTTAGCGACCTAGCCGGTCAGTCTGAGACTAAAAGCCATTCTCTTAATATGACATCACAGTATTTTCTTGACCAATTAATATGCCCTGCTGGATAACACCTAAAGTGACAAGCCTGAATAGATCCCATTTATTTTTCATTTTAAGATTTTAGAATAAAATTTTCATGAAAAAAAAATTTTAAAAATAAGTCTCTCTAAAAGATTGTAGCTGTAGAAATTATTACAAGAAGTTCACGCTGCCTCTGTTAACATAAATTTGGTGTTCCACGAGGCTAAAAGTACTCAATGACTAAAAAAATTAGAATTGGGTCCGTATTCTAAACCTGTGTTACAAGTCGTATATATAGATTAGCATCAAAATAATATAATACCAGCATTTTAAAATAATAAATACTAAATGAGGACTTTATTTCCACATTAGTCCAATATTCCACAGAGTAAATGGTAAAAACTGTCTGAACTTTTAATGGGCACAACACTCTCACTTGCCTTAATCATTAGATGAAGGAAAACAATCTATATCCACTAGTCAAGTTCTATAGCCTTGCCATTCTCTTAGAAGAAAGACTCTATAGTCCCAAAGGTCTCCTCAGAGAGCCCACCAGAAAAGCTTTACTCACAAGCCAGAACTCATGAACCATCTTTCCAACACATGAAAACAGATAAAGGAGGCAAGGTCTTATCATCATTTTTACACTTTAAAAAAATTATTGTTTATTTTACAGTGATAAGATCAGATTGATAATTTACTAGAATCTAAAAAAGACACTATGCTACAACAAAAAAAAGGCCCATTTTTTTTTTATTCTGTGAGAACTGTTCTGTATTTATTGGGGTCTCCTGACTCTTACCTAGTCCAGCTCACTTTACAATGCACTCTAGAATGTCATCAAAATTCACTCCTTATTGCCTGGTTCAGGAGTTTTAAAAGGAACTCATTCATATAAGCAAACTAGGATTAGATAAAGCTTCTCAATTTGACTTATCCTTTAGTGATAAAGAGAAATGTATGCAGGGGGTGGAATATTATCTCCTAGTTCCCAAGTTTCTCCAAAGGAAAGAGAGTTTTCACTCTATCCAAAGTGGGAAAGATAAAAGAAGAAATACACTCAGATTCTTCCTTCATACTCTGAGCCATGCCTCATCAAGAGAAGAAAGAGAAGGCTTTTATTGAAGTGACAGGATTGGGCTCGGGTTCTTCCAGGCTTGCTTCTTTCAAAAGTTCCTATTCTCAGGACACACATATCACTTTTAGCAATTTAAGCAGATATTTTCACTTCCATTTACCTAACTCCATAACCTATCTTTCAGTTAAGAAAGATATTGATAATAACTCCCTCAAGCCTCAATAAAAACAAGATTTTTCACCCATTGAAAAGTCAGCTACAACAATCACTACTACAACAAATCTTGGTTCCAGACTGATATTTAAAAACAAAAACTCTAGGCATGAAAGACAAAACTTAAAAGTACTTAGATGGTAATATAAGAGATCACCTTTATAGCATTAGGGGAAGGCAGGATTCTTGCAAATAAATCTATAAAATTACAAACAGCACTAATGAAACAATTGATTAAAAGGACTACATTAAAATTAAGAATATCTATTCATCAAAAGACACAATAAAAAGAAGTAAAAGATAATCCACAAGTTTTATAACAAAGGACTGATATCCAGAATAAAGAAAATTTCCATGAGTCAATAAACACACACACACACACAAAATTATCTAAAGACATAGACACTTAATAAAATAGGAAATCCAAATAGCAAATAAATAAGAAAGATGCTCAGTTTTGTTACTAATTAGGAAAATGTAAATTCAAACTACAATGAGATGCTAGCTAAATACTCAGGAGAACAGCAAAATTTAGAAATCTAACATTACCAACAGCTAGGAAGGAAATGGAACAATGGAAACTCTCATTCACTACCAATGAGTGCATAAATTTTAGAGTACAATCACATTGAAAAGTAGTCCATTGTTACCTCGTAAACTTAGAGATGTCTCGCATAAAACATGATCACAAATTCTTCCTATTCCTGTAGGCGTGCCCTCTTTGTAATGTGACTTTGCTGCTCCTACTATCAGTAGAGTAATGCTCTATACTCTTTATCCAAGATGGCCTTATGACATGCTTTAACTAGAATGAGGTAGATGTGACAGTGTGTGAGTATTAAGTTCAGGCCTCTAGAAGCTTCTATTTTTGCCCTCTTGCTGTTATGAGACTGATAAATGATGAAACCAGGGTAGTCTTTGAGGAGGACAGACCATGTGGAGAAAGGGTCTGGTCGACAACCAGCACCAACTGCCAGACACATGAATGAGGTAATGTTGGGCCATCTTATTCTAGTTGAGCTGCCAAGATGACTGCAGCCACATGTATGAACCCAGGAAAAAACGGCAAAGAACTGCCTACCTGAACTCAACCTAAATTGCTGACCCACAAAATTTATAAGCAAATAAAATGGTGGTTGTTTTGAGTCACTATGTTTATTATGGCTTATTACACAGAAACAAATAACTGATTCATTGTTCATATCTTTTGACTCAGGAAGTCCACTCCTAGTTTTATATCCCAGAAAAACTCCCAAGAGAAACATAAATGCCTCAAAAGATATATACAAAACATTCATAGAAGTATTGTTCTTAATAGTCCTAAACTATACAAACATTCACCAACAGAAGAACAGATCAATAAGCTGTGCTATATTCATAACTTAGAATATTCTACAGCTTTATAATTAGCCTTGATCTATATATATGTCTTATATACTCACTCTCCTGTATGTGTGATATATTTCCCAATTTTTCAGAATGAAAACAGTCATCTTTATATTTTGTGAAATAGGTGAGCAATTTCACTTTTAGGAGCAACCAATATAGCAGAACACAGATGCCCAAGTATTACCAACGCCTTGGGATGGCTCATAAATTAACTTGAGCAAAGACAGATGAGGCTGATTTACCAGGAAGGGAAAAGATTCTGATTTAATAGAATTTGTCATCTACCTTGACATCAGGCCAAGTAAGGCACCCTTCAGGTTTTTGACCTCTTGCACAATTCTTTTCATCATTAATATACCTGATGGCAGGGATAAGAGTCAGTTTGGCTTACAGAACAAATGCTCAAAGGCAAAGCGGATGATTCAATCTTGCCCCCTCTCTGCAGGTAAGAACAGAAGGCAAAAATGAGATACTATGCTCCTTTGCTGCTCCTAAGAATCTAAGGAAACTAGTCCTCTGAGAATTCAACTATGAAATCAACACAAAATGGATAAGAGTACCCATCTTCAGAGTCACTATAGTAGATTGGATTATTGTTCTCAATTCTTCACTCCTCCCTCTCTTTTCTAAGCACTTATATCTATGCTCTTTTCCATTTAACTCTACTTTGAGAAGAGTATATTTCCCTACTCTATTGATGCTGAACTTGACCCTGTCATTTTATTTAGTTGATAGAGTGTGGGGGAAGTGACAATGTGACAGCTCCAAGCTGAAGCCTTAAAAAATATCACGTTTATGCTTGCTCTTTTGAGCTCCTGCAATTTGCCATTAAAAGAGTATGCTCCAAGCAGCCATGGCCCCAGAAGACAGGAAGAACAGACATGAATATGACTTGAAGCTTGGTGTCCATCCTGTCCCAGCCAAGTTCATCCTAGATTAGCTAAATCATGGCTAACCTACATACCTGGGAGCTTGAAAATAAATGTTTGTTGCTGTAACCACTGGGATTTTCAAGTTGTTTCATTTGCAGTAAAAATTCTAATACAATCATCTTAAAGAAACGATCTCTCCCAGGCCAATGTCTATCAGAATCGAGGTGGGCAGTCAGCCACAGAAACATGAAAAAGAGGAAGCCTGAAAGGCAAATATACCTATCCAAGATCCACCCAGGCATGAGATAAACCATACCCAAGGACACAACCTCTCTGATCTGAGTGGCAGGCATATATTTAACAGGGATGTTGTCACAAACATTAAACATTCATATTATACATTTTTTGTTCTGATTCCATACTCACCAAAGAACCCTGTGACTACAATTTGGCTTCATGTGTAGCTTGCCTACAGGGACAGGATATGCTTGTTGTCGGAATAATTCAACAATATGACATATGTAAATAAGATGTTCAGAGCCTTGAACGGAGCAGAGCTCAATAAGTTTTAGTCTCCTTTTGTCCTTCCCAAAGTCCTCTAAAACCCTCTGGCAAATGAAGGCAGTATTAACCACTGTCCACAGCAGGAAATAGTTCTTGTTCAGACTTAACACTTCAAATTTAATCCTTGTCCACATGAGTCTGGTTTGAACAAAGACAGGTCAAATGAGTTTCCTAGAACCACATCTTTAATGTCTGCTTTACCTCTTAGAAAGAAGACTCTCACAAAGAAACATGGGCATGCTTTTATTATCTGTAACTCCATGTTCTAATAAAAATTATGGGAAATATCAACACAGATGGTCTCTGACCTAACTTATAATGGGTTGACTTAAAATTTTCGACTCTGTGGTAGTACGAAAGTCTGGGAGAGGAAAAAATAACTTTCCTCTATCCTCAAGGTTCTTTCAGCTGGTCTAATCATCAAATAGAAATGAAACAGATTAACAGGAGAAAACGACCAAATTTAATTATATACATATGTATGGGAAGTCCACATACATGAAGTGTTTAAAGACAGAAAGGGAAAGTATGATATGTATGTCATTCTGAGCTAAGGATAAGACACCTTGGGGCTTCAGAGTGGGGACAGTCATACACAGAACAAAAAGAGTGGACGTTCAGCAAGTAGAAATTTGCTCCGCCCTATAGATAGGTCAAAAAGGGTTATCTCTGATAATCTATTATTATGGGCAAGACCCCTAATTCAAATTCTTCTAGGTATTTAAGGGGCAGCAGAAGCTTCTCTTGAGCCCATAAGGTCTTGGTTGTCTTTAGCTCAAAACAATCCACACACCACTGAGGCACATCTTGGGGTGACTTGTTCTGAACCCCTACAAAAACAATAAATAATCAGTAGAAACCACACCTCGAATTTTTAATTTTGATCTTTCTTGGGTTGGCAATATGCAATACTCTCTCATGATGCTGGGCAGTAGCAGCGAGCCTCAGCTCCCAGCCACGTGATCATGAGGGTAATCAACTGATAACTTTACAATGTATTCATTGTGTGAAATTATTTTGCCCAACTGTAGGCTAATGTAAGTGTTCTGAGCATATTTAAGGTAGGCTAGGTGAAGCTTGATAGGTTAGGTGTATTAAATGCATTTTCAACGTAAGATATTTTCAACTTACAACAGGTTTACTGGTCATAACTCCATCATAAGTCAAGGAATATCTGTAGACCTGAAATCAAACCCACAGTTTCCCAAATGCCTGATGAGAGTCTCCCTCCTTATGTAATGAGATGATTTCATTAAACTTATAACTCTATTCTCAACGAATGTTAATTTCATCTATATGCATATTGCTTAAGCCTTTTACTATCATTCACATTTTTATCAAAATAAATGAGATGTAAAGTCATAAAAACAGCACAAATTTTCAAGTTCCAAAATATGCAACGGTGTAGGTAACAGTCCTGTGACCTTAGGGTGCCTAAGTGAAAATGTATAAACTGATTAATAAAGCCTTAAATTAGAGTTTAAAGCCCTATTTTTATTTTGTATGGTGATTTTCATTTGCAGTGTATTTGATTAGTCCACATAATTCAAATATGAGAGAGAGCAAATACTTCCATTTTATGTGTGTAGAACCTACAATGTAGTGGAGCTAAATGAATTTATCTCTCAGAATTGCCATGATGTCATAGATAAAATCCAGAATTGAGATGCTTTTTAACATGACTAAATAATTCCCTTGTGTTCTTATGAAATTTGGTTGATTGGGGATAATATTGTGTAGGAATACTGGTGAGTAACATTAAAGTGAAAGTTCCTATTACATGTGCACTTTATGTGCCACTGAAGCTTACTATAATTCAAACTAACACATCAATAAACTCCTGGGAGTGCACAACAGCAAACACATTAACCAGGAAGTAGCTCAGTTAAAGCAGATGTACCATGAGACAAAGACCAAAGCAGAAACACAAAGTGAAAAGGAGAGGTGTGGCACTGCTTGCATCATTAAGGAATGAATGCTTAAATTGCTTGCAGTGACTGTTAACCTAGAACCACGAAGCCCTGAGAAGTCATCCAGTCTATCCTTTTGCTTCCCATTCAGAACCCAATCAGAGCACTCCAGATAAACTTAGAATAGCAGACATTTTCTCAAAAGTGAGAAGTCTTTAGTGTTTGCTGTTGAAGGTAAAACCAAAGGTCCTGACTTAATGTATGATTTTGATTTAACATGTAGCCCAAACACTCAACTCAGTTTCTTCACAGCATGCTCCGTGAGCCTCGGCTCTTTTCCTTACATTTATTAACCTCCAAGGCAGCAAGAAATGACCAGGCCCTGACTAGTGGTCACAAGGTATGGGTTTACTTAAGCTGAAGATTACATCATGCCCTAAGCTATGTTTCAGCTCCTGAGCCCTAAAGTGGAACGATCTCCACAAAACCATACTAAGGGACTCCAAAGTTGACCTCAAGACCTGAAATCATGATTTACTGCCCTTACTTCACTCTTGACCAATCAGTCTCACCCACAACCCCAACTCCTTACTCGTAATGAACTTAAGACTTTGGTCTTATAAAACCCTTTGTCTATAAACCAACAAGAAGTTAGGGTTTTTCCAGCACAGGTTGCCCGTTCTTCATTGCATAGCGCTGTACAATAAATGCCACTTTCTTTCACTGCGCCCTGGTGTCAGCATAATTGACTATCTGTAGCACTGGGTGGCTAAACTCTGCTTGGTTACAAAAGGGAGCAGAATAAGCCAGCCCAAAATATGCCATTTTGGTGCATGGATTATTTTGAAATGAAGGCAATCCAGACCCAGCAGACTCAAGAAAAACTTTTATACTTCTACTTAACTACCTAAAAGAATTTATATAGGGAGTCTGGCTCAGAGAGAGAGCTATTATCAGAGATAACTTTTATTGGAATGACCTATCTGTATGGCAGGACAAACATCTAATTACCAAACATTTGCTCTTCTTATTGTCCTGTGAATTACCCTCTTCTCCTTTGAATTTTCAGGCCCTTATCTCATTCCTTAACTCAAGATGGCATATAAGCCTCAAATGTCCAGATTGCCCTTAGGTCTCAGATTTTTATGGGTTTCCCATACACACAAAATTAAATTTTTGTCTTTCTCCTGTTAATCTGTCTTATGTCAATTTAATTATTAGGCCAGCCAAAGAACCTCTAAGGGTAGAGGAAAATTTTTCCTCTCCAACAGTGTACATAACAAACAAACAAATAAGGCTGCTAATTCTTCCAACATATAATAATCAAATGCTCAGGGAAGGTAAAAGAATAGAACTTTTATTACGCACCCACTAAATACCATGGCACATGTTATCTCCACTTCACAGAAAAGAAAACAGAAATTTAAAGAGGTTAAATTCCCCAGGAGTATATTACTAATACCTGGCCCAAAGAGCTTTCAACTCAGCCTTGTCTGACTACAAAACTGTTGGTGTTTTTTCGTTATAATGTGCTCAGATTCAAAAAATTTCTTCATAGATGACATTCCATTTTAGAATGTAAAATTTTGCCTTTCTCTTATATTGCTTTTATTAAGGGAAACTTAGTAGTTAACAAATTAATTTGGGGAATAGGAAAGTCATTTTATGGTAGTTGTTAGCCCATATACTAACTTTGATTATTGTTCCATTCCTTTCTAACTGAAAGCACAAAAATTTTACATATAATTTCCACATCTCTGATGATTATTTCTTGTCTGAAAAAGTTTATTATTCTTAGAATGTCACCTTTGATCAATTGGAAATTCTGGGCCATTCTCTAAGGGTCCGAGGAACAATCAATATATTTTTTAAACTATTGACTTTCTGAAAGCTTGTAGTATGCCTGAATGGCTTTGGTTGTAATCACAAAAGCCAGGCACTATTTTTCATTACTTGGTTATGCCGATTTTGCTGGCTCTTTCCTTTCTTTATCAGCATGTCACATAACACCTTCAAAGACAGAAAGCAAGGTGGAGGTTCAAGAACCTTTCCCTCAATCTTTCAGGAAACCTTTAACCTTTTAGCAGTGAAAGTGCTGAGCTTCATAAAACTTCCTCAAGAGAAGCCAGCACAAAAAGGGAATTACTGCTGCAATTTTTAAAGGCCTATAGACAACAGCTAACCGCAGAGCTCATCTCCTTTAAAGTTACACATACACTATTTCTGTCTTTATTGCCCACATGATGGACTATCTGCTATAACTGCAGAGGAAAGATAGTCATCACCCACCAGTATGGTACAGTCCTCATCTCTACTAAAAGTGAATATGGGATTTCTCTTTATTTTTCATATTCTAACTAAGTATTTGGTCAAATTTGCTCCAGTGCCTTTTGATAAATTAAAAAAACAGCTAATCCATTTCTATTTAGACTTATAGGGCATTAGCTAAGAGCCTGTTAAAAGATGTGCTGAGTCAGTAATGCAATAAATAATTTTAGAGAGGACTGGGAAAGAAGACAGAGGCCAAAGAGTGGTAAGGGATAATGCATAAGGGGGTGAGGGGAAAAAGAAAAGAAGAAAGGAAGAGAAAGGAAGAAAAGAAGGACAGACAGACGGAGGAGGAAGCGGAGGAAGAAGGGACGGAGGAAGAAATTAAAGAAGAAAAACATTAAAAGTGATGAATAGATTGTAGGTAAGAAGGTAGAGTTTTAGATGAAAGTTCAATTACTTTCCTAGAATCACACCCTTAATGTATGTTTTAGCCCTTGGAAAGAAGAAATTATGAAGAAAGCCTTATATGCCTACAATCAGTTCTTAAACAAAATACTTTCTACCTAACCAGAATAAAAGAAAACAAAATGGATGGGCATTCTCCCCCATCCTTCCACATTTATTTCTACCCTTATCCATCAAATTGCATATTTTACAACTTATTTCCTATTTCAAAACCCCTTAATTTTCTTTTCAACATTTTACTCAGAAAAGTTAGATATAATAAAAGAGAAAACAGAAGTCCATAATATCATTTTTCTAAACTCTCTTTAAGGGTGCTCCAATGTATGCAAAGAAATTGACAATGTAGAGGAAAGACAAACAAACAGGCAAACAAACAAAACCTAACAACATATAGAAGAAGAATGTAACTTTAAAAAAGAAAAGGAATTGTTGGTATAATTTTCACACTTACAAATAGTACATTTCTAAAATATTTAAAGGCTGTTCTATCCTTTTAAGAGCAAATACTGTGGTTTTATAGTCCATAAAGATTTAATATCATCATCCTTTTGAGCACTTTATTAGGCTGAAAGGATTTTATATTCTATGATAGATTTCTCCAAAATGTTAATTTCTTTTAAGCTATAGACAGACATGTATGTCTTCCAAAGTTAGAGGAAGCCAGAGGACAGGTTTTAAATTGTAAGAAACAAAGCTGAATAATTTTGTTTTCCTTACAAGGGAGAGCCATGTCCCTCAGGGATGCATTCATCAGGTCTCTCTGAGAATTGAAAGAGTTAAATATTTAGAGAAAGGGAGTGTAGGGGAGGAAAAAATAATTTTTACTCTACCATTCTAGGTTCTTGGCTGAACTCTCCCTATAACAAAAGATTAACAGGAGGAAAACAAGAAGTTTAATAATGTGTATACCTTCTGTACATATGGGAGAGATTCAGGAAAACTGAGTAACTCCCTGTAATGGTCCAAGCCAGCACCTGAAATATCATCTCCAGCTAAAGACAAAGATGTTAGGGGAAGCAGGGAGCCAGTTATAGGAGATTATCAGGCAAAGCACAGTAAACAAGGTTATGGTTGTTATACAGATTTAGGTTGTTGCCATCTCTATTGATATGAGTTTCTAGAGATTTAATCACTCTCCTCTTCCCAGTATAGAGAGAGAGAGACACCCTTACAAACGGAGATTTCCTTTATAAGTGTAAATGTGTCTTACAAAAAAGGTAGTCTACTCAGTTTTCACATCTTCTTCTCTCTGCCATTTCTTGAAAATAACCAGCTCAAAATAATCCTTTTGCCAAACAGGGATATTTTGGGTGGCATATCTGCTCCCTTTCAGAAGAAAGTACTCCAAATAAGGCAATAATCTGGATTTAATCCTCTGATTATCTTACAAGGTATACTGTGATAGATTGTTTGAGTTGTCACTTTCAGATTTTACATCACTGATGCAAGGAAATCTGGTTTCAAACAAGTCTGGAGTGGATATGTAAAATCCAGTGAGGCCCAGGTCTTTCTGTGAACAGGCTTGTATGTACATGTTTGAAGCTTATCAAGGATGTTCTTTAACACAGAAAACAATTCGATTTGTCAAATATATGCTTTTCTTAGGCCATCGCCCAAAAAACCCCAAAGATTTGGGTCCCTAATACTTGAGGGGGGAACGTTAGGTAGCTAATCAGACATGAGAGACAGGAAGAACAAAGGAATAGGGGCACAGCCTAGAGACCACCCAAAAACACACAATTAGTAGTAGAATTCTGGGTATGCACATGATCACTTTGCAAAGAGTTATTTGCAGCCAAGTGTCAATCAAAATGACTTCACTTGGAATGCCTTTGGAACCACCCATCATGGCCCAAATATAAGGCAGACATTCACACTTCTGTGTCCTTTTGGGGGGCCTTTTGAGTGGTCTTACTGCGTTTTTTGTGGCCTTGTTTTGTGTTGGTTATGTTTGTCGTTACAGCTCTCTGTTACAGCTCTTCACTGAGCCCTTGTGCCTCCCTGGGGCATTCTCTGTCATTCTAAAATATATTTTTAATAAATATGGGAAAAGTCATAGCTAGTCAGACACGAGCAACAGGGGAACGAAGAAATTGAGGCCCAACCTAGAGACCACCCAAAGAACTCTCCATTGGCCATTGGGGAATTCCTCCTGCCTCCCCAGACACAACGGACAGGAGGGTCATAATCTTAGCTGGTCTAATCCAGCTACAGACACCTGTGCAGAAGGTACTACCCTAATTTGCCCACAATTTAAGCTTCATTATAATACTATGTTTATGCCTGGAAGTTCATGAATCTAATTATAACAGACTGAATTTTGGGTAAGCACATGCATACTAGGCAAAGTGTTATATAGCAGCCAAGTGTCAATCAAAATGACCTTACTTGCCAATCACCTAAGGATGCCTTTGGAACCACCCATCATGGCCCAAATATAATTCAGAGATTTCCACTTCTGGGGGATTGTGGTGGTTATAGCTACCTTCGCTAAAATCATGCTCCTCCTTGGAGTATACTTTGTCTTTCTAAAATATACTTTTAATAAATCTTTTCTAAGTCTCATTGACCTGTGATGCTTCACTGCATCAATGAAGAAGAACCAAGGAAAAATGATAATTACACTTCTGAGCTGCTATCCCACCCACCATGCCAATGGGGTGACACCAAAGTTCAAATCACCCCAATGGTAACATTTTTATTGATACTTTTTCTAGATATGGAATTCTCAAAGATTACTTTAATGCCCCTAATGCCAAGAAAAACATTTTGGATGCTTATGATAAAAAAATGTGTTAAGACATATTTCATTTAATTCTACTACAACCCAAAAAGGTACTATTATAAGCCAGGAAGGTACATATTATATACCTAAAGTGGATTTGTTAGCTTAGTACAAATGTCTACTTACAAAGGTAAATCAACTAACATTAGCAAGAGAAAGCAATAACCTAGTGATTGCAGGCCCATTTAAGTAGTGACATTGGAGATTAAATGAAATTTCCATTCTGTTTGATCTATTTTAATAGAAATCTATTTCAGAGGGGCAGGCCTGTGTTTCATTTGCTATAGTCATTTGCTGACATTGAGCATAGGGAAGATTTCATTCTAGAAAGGATTTTTTCTACTCTAGGTCTAAATTTTTACGTTGTATTATAGTTATTCATGACCTATGACTTGTCTCATATTAAGACAGTGGATTCCTTGAGGACAGAGTCTCTTATTTTCAATTATCCTCTCACAATGTCTTTCAGGAGAGTTGTTCAACAGATATTTGTGAAGTGAATAAGTGAACAGTCTCAAACGATTTAACCATTCAAGTATTATTAAAATCTTACTGGCGATTCATACTAGATTTGCCTGTGTATACAAGTAGTGTAAGCTCAGTTCTGTTCTTACTGTACTTACATTCTGGTGGGGAGACATACACACTGATAAACAAGTACAAGTAAATAAGATACTTGCTGTGATGGAAGTGTTCACTAAGCACAGCAGGGGCCTAGAAGATAAGATGCTGTCCCTTAGTTTGTCTAAGAGTAAGGATGGGCTGGACAGATTGAAGGGAAAAAAGAGAATAGTTGGCACAGGGCTTATTTAACCAAGGCAGAAAAACTAAAAATTACAGTAGGAATGAAAATGGAGAGACAAGTTAATTTAGTGAGTAATAGAATGGGATGGATAGGAAAGTATAAATTTTTATAATGAAAAAAGCACTTATCTTTGAGTCAAAAGACCTAATTCTAATTCCAACTCTGCTACTGAATTGCTGGATATTCTGAGACAAATTACTTAAACCCCTTAAAATTGTGAAGTGTGACTCGTAAACATGCCTCACCATGAGCATTCATTGTCCAAGTTAGATTTAGTGTCCTGCATGGGGGATGGAGGGAAGACAACTGACCCAAAATGGAGTTGCTTATGCTATCCCATGTCACCAAACTGAGACTTAATTAGTTTTACCTCTCCCAGAAATGAAATCATAAACCAGTCAATCAGGAACTGCCTGATCAGAACATTAGGCAATCTGCCTGATAAGATCCCTGCTGTCCCCTAAAGAAAAGTGACCTTGCCACAATCAACTCTTTGCTAGTATAATTTCCTTGTCCTACCCACTTCGGCCTATAAAAGTCTTTCATTTTGTACAGCTCTTTGGAGCACCCTTCTATCTGATAGATGGGATGCTGCTCGATTTGATTTGATTTTTGTGCAAATAAACTTAAAATTTTTAATACGCCTCAGTTTATCTTTTGACACCTGAGGAATTCTCTGCTCAAAACACCATCCTATGTCTCCTGGAAAACACCCCTTTCTGTACTCTAATTATCTGGTTCAAATAGAAGTCCCCAACTCTTTAGGGAAGACCTGACCTAATATTGCCCAGTAATCTAGAACATGAACTCTGGAGTCAGACTTTCTGAGTGTGAGCCCCGGTCTTGCTACTTTCTCATTGTGTAACTTTGGTTAAACTACTTAAGCCCTGTAAGTCTCAGTCTTCTTACACTTAAAGTACACATAATAAATAATATCTTACGTCGGTTATATGTAAAGCATTCAGCACAGTACCTAGAATATACTAGTTATTAAAAGTCAATTGTAATTGTTATATAATAATCATCATCATCATCACTATCATCATCATCATCATTTAAGCCAGGGAGTTTGGGGCAGCCAGGTTCATGGCTGTGTGGAAGAAGGCAGTAGAAAAGCAAGGACAGGATATGGAGAGAATCCTTGATTCCAACCATCCCTGAATCCCAGCTTGACCCCCCGGAATCCCATGCTTTAGCTATGTGATTCAAAAAATTCTTTTTGTTTAACTGGTTTGAGTCAGATTTGTGTAACTTGTGATCAGAAGTCCTAACACAGTGAATATGGAAAGCTTGGAAACTTTAAAGTTCCACGTAAATCAAGATGTAATTACTTTAAAATTTTTTTTACCCCAATCTTCCATTCCAATCTTATCATCCGTTGCCCTTTTAATGCAACTTATGCTCAGTCAGCCAGGTTCCTAGTTTTGCTTATTCTATTGGTTACCATTCTCTGAAATGGTCCACTTTTTTTTTCTATTTAAATTATATCCTACTTTCCACCCACAGATTATACGTCACCACCTCTATGAAGTTTTCACTGATCATCTATCAGAAGTAATTTCTTTCTCCTCTGAACTTCTAAGTTTCTTGGTTTGATTCTACCTTAACTCTTCATACTTTGCATTATAGCTATTTGTAGCCAAATAATTTCACCTTTCTTAGACTTACTTTACTCATCTGTAAAATGAAGGGATAGAGTAGCTTGATTTCAGATAACTTGTAAGATTTGTCTATTATAATGAAATAAGATATACATGGAAATTTATTATTACTACCATTATATTATTACCCTGGTGATAATCTTATCACCCTTATAATGCTATAATATTCTTAATTGAAGACATCTGGTTGTCCTAAGCATTTTGTATTTTATATTTTGACTTTATCCTTCAAATATTATGACCCTTTTATATACTCACTCTAAATCTTCCAAACCACAGTCAATCCAGTTATTCTCTATGCACAAGGAAATTGTGAACACATACAGTTACCTAGATCAAGTGCCAAAACACATATTCCTCAAGCATTTTGATATGTTAGGTGAAACTATATTTTAGTTTTAATTACTTGAATATTTACCTTATGTTTAACCTTTTTCTTATTGATGTGGATTAATTGGTTAAATGACCTGAGTTATTAGGTAATATGCATTTTTAAATGCCTTTTAGATTTCTAATAATATTACATACTTTGGGCCAAATATTAATAATTCCTTTAACAGCAGTAATACTAACCGACATTTATTGGTAATAAATGGTCTAGGCATTGTGCTTAAAGCCTTTACATACATTAATTCTTTTTTTTAATTGATATAATTGACATATAACATTATATTAGTTTCAGGCATACATGATTCAATATTTGTATATATTGCAAAATGATCACCACAATAAGTCTAAATAACATCTGTCACCATACATAGTTAGAACAATTTTTTCTTGTGATGAGAACGTTTAAGATCTCTCTCAGCAACTTTCAAATATGTAACACAGTATTATTAACTATAGTCACCATGCTGTACATTACATCTCCATGATTTATTTATTCTATAACTGGATTTGATCCCCTTCATCCATTTCATCTAACCACCCCCTACTCCCCAACTCTGGCAACAATCAATCTGTTCCCTGTATCCATAAACTCAGTTTGAGTTTGTTTTTTTTTAGGTTCCACTTGTAAGTGAGATCATACAGTATTTGTCTTTGACATTTCACTTAGCATAATATCTTCAAGGTCCAGCCATGTTGTTACAAATGGCAAGATTTCATTTTTTTATAGCTGAATATTTTCCCATTGTGTGTGTGTTTGTTTGTGTATATACATACACCACATCCTCTTTAATGTGTGTGTGTGTGTGTGTGTGTGTGTGTGTATACCGCAATTTCCTCATTCATTTATCCATACATGGGCACTTGGGTTGCTTCCATGTCTTTGCTATTGTAAGTAATGCAGTGCACATGGGAGTGCATACATTTTTTTTAGTGTTTTATTTTTCTTCTGATAAATATCCCAGCATGAAATTGCTTGATTATATGGTAGTTCTACTTTTAACATTTTAAATTTTTTTAACTTTAATGTGTTTAGAATGTTATTTACAAATCTCATATTTCTCTAAGCACAGTTTAATTTCTTTGCTATAGTGCCACAGGAACCATTGCAAATAACTACAAGAACTAAAAATAGTCTACTTGCAAACACAGGGTAAAATCTGAATCAATATTGTGACCTCCATATTTTCACTTTTTAAAATACTTTGCTGACACTTGTAAAGTTCAAGCTGCAGGAAAAAATACTTTTAAGTTAAAATATCTATATGTTAAAAAATACTTTTTCCTTATTTCTTAATACAAAGTAAAAAAGTCCTTTAAATACGTTTCAGGTGTAAAATGGAGTTAAAATAACAAGCCATCTCTACCTAATTTATCTTATGTTAGTGATTCTTCCATTTCATCAGGTATTACAATCACCTGGAGGGATTTGTAAAGCATAGATTGCTGGGCTCTACTCTGAGATTTTTTGAGTTTTCTGATTCAATATATCTAGGGTAGATCTAATTGTGAAGGAGGCCGAAAATTTACTCTTCTAACAAGTTATCAGATGATGCCAATGCTGCTGGGTCACGGGACCACATTTTGAGAACCACTGTTCTTAATTCATTCACAGAAAAAAATTAACCCGAGGAAGACCAAGCTAAGCAATCTCTTAGCTTTACATTGTGGTTATATTTCTTGTTTCAGGAGCAAAAGCACAGATTGAAAAAGACAAGTCTCAAATGTCCTCTCTCCCAAAATTTATTTTGCCATTGCCTCCAAATATATGTCTTTGTTTCCTGTGATTTCACTGGGATGCTTAAAAATCAGTATTTACTGGTTAAACAGGTGTATTTATTTATTGCTAATGTTAGCATAAATTGTTTTTGAAGAGCAATAAAACAACACATAAAGATGTTCGTATCTCTTAAAATAATTATTCCACTCCTAGGAATGTTAAATAGAAGGAAAAAAGTACATACACAAAGATGTTAAAGTTTTCTCTATAGTAGACATAAATTAGAAACTATATAAACTCCCAACTTTAAGAGAACAATTTAATAAATTCTGGTACCACAAAACAGTGCACTATTATGCAACCATTAACATAATGATTATGAATATAATGTAGAAACATGAAAACTAATTATGATTTCATACCAAATAAATGCAGAATAATTCTGAAACTATGTAAAGAATAATTCACATATGGAAGTTTCGAAAATTAAAACAGATGTTTTATGGTGGTAGGTGGGCTTTCTTTTTATTTTATGTATTGGTTATTAAGGCATTATCTCTGAGTTTCAAATCTGTCTATACTGCCTTGTTATGCTGGGGCTGAGACTCTGAGATCACCATTTCTGCTCGGCCAGCTATTTCTTGTTAGGCTCTACCACTAGGGTGTGTTAGAGGAAGATCATAAGGATCCTAGAGGAAGACAAACGATTTGCTATGTGTTTCTAGTTCTTCTGAGTCATCCCAACAATGATTTTTTTTTTTTACTGTAGCAACAGCTATTTGTTCTAGTTTGTAGTTTTTTCACATACCCAGAACCAGCCCTGTTGCATCTGCCCAAAGATGCCAGTATCAGATGTCCCACACCCCATCTCCATAGGTTCTTCAAGACTTTTTTTCCAAAGTCTGTGTTTTATTAATCCCAAATTCCTTCCTTTGTTCCACGGTCCTGGGAGTGTTAATAGTTTCCTGCTGTTACTACCACTGGAATACCTCCATGTCCTCACTTTGCCTTTTTGGTTCTCTAATACCTGATGAACTATTCTTTTCATTAAATTGTATCAGTTAAAACAATTGATGATTTCCTGACTGGACTTTAATTGATAAACCTTTCTTTACTATTGTATTTTATTGACTTTTAAATTAAAAAAGAGAAAAGATATCAACTCTCACTAATAGTAGGCTGATGCATGAAAATTAATTGAAACAATAAATGTTTAACAAAAATGCTTTTATTTTCTGTAGAAAATAAAAACTCTGATACTTACATAATCTGGCCTTATGCCAGATAATAACATCAGGTATTTTTATCTTCTCTAGGTTGATTTTAGTGTTTACATTCACTCTTAAATTAATGCATATGCCTGATCTGGAACTCCATCAAATGGCACCTAAACACATTAAACTGTGGCTGTGTTCATTCAACAAATATTTATAGAGCACCTTCTATGGGACAAGCTCTATGCTATGTAATGGGATACAAAGCTCTTACCTACAAGAAAACCAGTAGTTAAAAGACCATGTGGTAAGTGCAGTGACAGAAATAGGCCCAGGTTGCCATGGGAACAAAAGGCATCTTTTGTATGTTCAGACTACTTTCTCTGATACCTATTGCTTCAACAGTAGTGAGAAGATTTTAGCTGGATGAAAATGGGGCAAAATAAAGCATCCTAGGAAAGGAATCCCTTTGGTAAAAGGCATGAAGGTATGAAAAAGTATAGCATACAGCAGTCCCCCCTTGTCCACGGGGGCTACATTCCAAAACCCCTAGAGATACCTGTAATTGCCAATAGTACCAAAACCTATATATACTATATGTTTTCCTATACATACACTTTAAGTCTTCTTTGGCATATCCAAATTGCCAGCATCACTATTTTTGTGCTTTGGGATCATTATTAAGTAAAATAAAGGTTACTTAAATACAAGCACTATAATACCACAATAATCAATCTGATAACCAAGGTGGCTACCAAGTGTCTAATAGGCAGATTGTGTATACATGGAGACATAAGACAAAGGGATAATTCATGTCCCAGACAGCACAAAACAGGATAGCTCAAAATTCCATCATGCTTCTCAGAATGGTATGCAATTTAAAACTTATGAATTGTTTATTTCCAGAATTTCCCATTTGATATTTTTGGACTGGTTGACTGTGGGTAACTGAAACCACAGAAAGCAAAACCAGGGCTAAGGAGGACTGCTGTACTTGAAGATGTGTGAATAGTTTATGGTAACAAGGTTGGCATACAGCAAAAGTATGGGCCTGGTTCACCTGGTGAAGAAAAGAGTCACTGATGGATTTTTAAACAGTATCTTGAAACTTTAAGGACACTTCCTGCCTAGCATGGGTTTTAACAATTGGCACATTGAGAGGGTCTATGGCCTGCTGTCAACGTGAGTGGGATATGTCCCTGGTTGATTCTTAAACTGCCTTTCATCTACCCACTTCTCAATCCATCTTTGCTTGCTCTGTATTGATTGCTGCTTGATGTCTCCAAATCCTTGTTTACTCTGGCCTTTATACTTTGACATCTCTATTGATTACACTTTCTCTGCCTCAAAACCTTCCCACCTCTTTCCTCTTATGGTGTTCTTCCTTTTCCACGGTGCTGTGCTTGTTCTAGGCATGACTGTTCACATTTGATCTATTCAACTTGGTCATGTTAGACTTTATTGTTGATCTACCCCAACAAGCAGTCCTATTGAGTGAAATTCAGTATCCTAGAGTCTCCTTGACACCTATTCTTGATTCCAGAGACTGCTCTTCTGGAAACTTGTGGCAGAGGGTTAGGTATGAAAATGATATGGAATCCAAAACTAAACAAATCTGAGTTTACATCTCTGCCCCAACACTCCCTAGTTTGGTAACAACGGTGCTCATCAAATATTCTATCTGCAGCCCCATATTTCCAGCTTCCTTCCAGTTAGACTGGTGTCACATGACTAGTTCTGGCCAATGGGAAAGCAGTTAAGATCAGTGAGCCTCATCCATTACTTTCACCTTTGCTTTCGTGGAAACCTGCTCCAGATGATATAGATAAAAGTGGCAGAGCCTCCATCATCTTGAGTCTCTTAGTAACTGTATGGAGCAGAGCCCCACACTAACCCACACTAGATCCTTAATATAAGTGAAAATAAACACAATAAGAATAAAACTTTACTGTGTTAAACTGCTGATATTTCAGGGTTAATTCTTCCCATACAACAGCCTATCCTATATTAATAGACATATTAATTATGTGGCTTTGGACAAGATATGTAACATCTTTAGTCCTCAGTTTTCTCATCAGAAAAATAGAAATGATATCTTGCTATGTATCATTTGGGGGACTAAATGTATCCCCCAAAATTCATATGTTGAAACGTAATCCCCAATGTGAGGGTATTTGTAGGTGTGGCCCTTGGGAGGTGATTAGGTCATGAGGGCTCTGCCCTCATAAATGGGATTAGTACCTTTATAAAAGAGGCCCCAGAAAGCTCCCATACCCCTTTTACCATATGATGACACAGTGAAAAGAAGGCCATCTATGAACCAGGAAGTCATCCCTAACCAGACTCTGAATTTGCTGGCACCTTGATCTTGGACTTCTAGCCTCCAGAACTGTGAGAAACAAATTTCTGTTGTTTATAAGTCTTCCACTCTATGGTATTCTGTTACAGCAGCCCAAATAGACTAAGCCTCACTGGGCTGGATAAAAATTAATGAGACAAAAGATAAATGACCAGCTGTTCTGTCACATGTGTTTCTGTAGCATGAATTACTTCATAAGAAATTGGTAAACTGGAGAATGATGTATAGAAGTTGGATTGATTCATACACCATTTCCCCCAATACAGTGATATTTTATCTACCAAGCAACAGGAGCTAAACACCAAATACACTACACAAGAGATAAATGCTAGAACTAGAACTAAGTCTCGGTAAAATCCTTCTTCGACTGTCCTTTGACTTACCTAGACCTCCATCTTTTTGGCTTAAGAAAAATTTTTTCTTCATTTCTCCAAAATAATTTCCTATATCTTTGCATTTGACATCCAAACGGTTGAGCTCTCGGGTTTCTGTTTGTCCTTGGCTCCCACCTGGTCTTCCAGGTCTGGCATAGGGAATACTTTAGGATGTTCTCCCCGGTAACCACATTCTTGTGATTTTGAACTGGGGCCAGGTATCTGGATTGTATTCTAATATAATATTAGATAAGAAATACAGGAAGAGGAAGGCAAGGCGCAAGTGGAGTGAAGAGATATTAGATACAATTCCTAGTGGAGACAGTTGGCTCTGCAAGTAAGAAGCTCAGGAAAAAAGTAAGAAGTAGAGGTATGAATTAGATTTGGGAGACTGGCTAATGGGAAGTAGTTGAAACCATGGCTGAAAAAGAAGCTAACCTATGAGATGATAAATGCACAAGACACAGCGACTAAGGGAGCACTGATATTTAAGGCGGCAGTATAGAAAGTATGAGGTCATTTTAACATGTTGGAACCCAGAAAGAATAACATTTAGGAAACATTTGCCATCCTAAGTGTTACATCTATATTAAAGCAAAGCACACAACCACGTTTTTGGATTTTATAATCTTTTATATTTTATAATCCTTTGAGATTCTTCTTTTTGTTCTCATGAGCATAGTTTCTTTAGGAAGCTCAAAAAGGAGGGAATTATCCGATTCTGAGTAGAGGCAGAATTCAAGTTTTCCTGGTCTCCTTGGCTACAATGCCATCTAATGGAAACAAGGCCTCACCTGCATTCTTTGCAAATAAAAAGTGAGGCCTTTATGAAGTCTTCCCCAACCATCGCCCCTCCCCACTTAAGCCTATGCCCGGCCTGCTCCCTGCCTGCTCTCTGCACCTTGTGCACATATTGTACTATGCCATGCATGTTATTTTTGCATGTCTATCTCCCCTAATAAATTAAGAGGCCCGCCAACAAGGGGGTTCATGTACATTTTTGTAATGTCAGCTACACAGTAATTGGCACAGACTAGGGCTACAAATGTTTGTGAAATAGAATTGAATTGCATGTATTAAAATAGTGAATATGATTTCCAGATCTTCAAAACCACAAACTAACAGAATGTGCTAATGCAGCTCAGAGTATCTCCAAATGCAAAGGGGTCTTGGGCAATATCTTTGGTATTGTATAAAGTGCCCAAGGAAAGAGAACTTCCTGAGATAGTTCACAGAGACTACAAACCTTCTCACTTTTTTTATTAGATCAAGTTTCCATGTTCTGAAAGAGAGAATATAAATATGGGGGTGGGGTGTATATAAATATAGGAGAGTGTTTGTATATAAACTTTATGATTAATAAACCCTTAAAATAAATCAAAATTCTGTGTCCATTAGTGATTTGTCTTAAAATTTTCCTTTCTGATACCTGGGTTTATGGGAACTATGTTGTTTAACTTTGCAAAGAATATTCCTTGATTAATTCAGATTTTAAAAGTCTATGCAGCTAAAACTGAAAGAGGAGCAAGCAGCCATTGAGAATCACCAGGAATAGAATGGACCCATAAATATCAGGACCAAAAAATCAAGTCTTCAATCACTGAGCCATGAGAAAAAATGACAAGGAAAAAAAAGCTAAGTCCTTAGAACAGACTTCAAATGAGAATGGTAAAGAGAAATCTCGACTCGTATGTTACTTCCAACTTTTCCATCAATGAAAACACTAATAAATTGTTATGGGTAGAACGAACTTCATTAGGAGGGAACTGAAGGCCAAATAAGTCAAGAAGAAAGAGTCACTTTATATTAACTTATGTCTCTAAGCCCTAAATAACTGAATGCAGTATCAGGGAGATGGGAAAGAAGGATGGGAAAGTGAACATGCAATTATTAGGTATCTCCTTCATTGTACGATCTCGCTACTCTAAGTGTGGTCCACAACCAGCAGCATCAGCATCACCTAGAAGCTTTTTAGAAACTAAGAATTTCAGGCCCCACCCCAGACCTGCTGTTGCAGAATCTTCATTTTTAACGAGATTCTCAGGGGTTTTGCATGCACGTTAAAGTTTAAAACGCTGGTCTAGGGACAATGTTTGGAGATGTATATATCATCTCATTTAAACTTTACAAAAACTCCATGAGGTAGATTTTATTTACTCATATTAATAGGTGAAGAAACTCAAGCTCGAATAAAATGAGTCTAACTTGCCTAGTGTCAGAGTTGATAAGTAGTGCAACCAGGATTCGAACCCTTATGGAGTCTGGCATTTCTAAATCCATCCACAACCAGGACTTTGGAACATAATGGTTTCTACCATAAATAATTTGTAGCTATGAACACACAACACACACACACACACACACACACACAGATATAATTACTCCTGAGGAACAAGAGTAGTCAAAATGTCCCTGAAGATGCACATAGGATTTTTAAGAAGGAAGCAAAGATCAATTCTTAACAACCTACAGAATGAAAAGTTCAGTACACATTAAGGAGGAGCTGGGAAGGATTTGTGAAATTCTAAGTTCAATTCATTCAATGTTTGTTGATCATGTACCTGCCAGGCACAAATCTAGGTACTTGGAATACATTAGCAAACAAAACAGGTAAAGATTCCTGCCCCCATAGAGCTCACAATGGTGAGGGACAGGGGGAACAATGAACACTAGACATAATAAGTAAATTAAAAAGTAGAATTAAAAGGGACATGTGAGGGGTGGCAAAGAGAAATGAAGTACAGGAAACAGGGCAGGGGTGCAGTCTGCCATATTCAAAAGGTTAGAAAGGGTGGGCCTCACACGAAAGAGTGAGATAAGGTAAGAAGAGGGTAAGCCAAGCAGCTATCTGGGAGAAGAACATTACAGGCTGAGACAGCTAGAGTTAGGGCCCTAATGTGGATGTGTGTTCCAGGAACAACAAAGTGGTCAGTGTGGATGCAGCAGGGCTGGCAGGGGGGACACAGTAGGAGAGGTCAGATAGATAATAGGGGACAGATCACGTAGGGACTCATGGGCCATTATGAGGACTTTGTACTGCATTCTTTGTGAAATGCAGAACCACTCACAGGTTTTTAGCAGAAAAATGACAGGACCTGACTTTAAATTTTTTAAGTTAACTCTAAAAATAAATAAATAAACAAACAAATAATAAAGTTAACTGTAGCTGCTAGGTTGAAACTAGACCACAGGGGACAAGTATAGAAGCAAAGGGATATATGTAAGTTATGCACAGTAGAGTCCCATCTTATGCAGGATTAGGTTTTAACGTTAAAAGCTTCATATGTTTTCACTGTTTCATCAAGAGAGCAGAGCAGCTAGTACTAGCTGACTTGTGTTTAGGAAATCCTGCTGTTTGAAAGATTTAAAGAACTGTTTTATGAAAGATTCGATTTTCTCATTCTGACCCCAAAGGACAAATAGAAGAAGGTATAGGAAGATAGAGTCCAGTTCAATATATGGCAGAACTTCCATAGAGTAAAACTTTCCTGTCATTAAGCATCTTGTACAATTGTGGACTTATCTGTGTGAGAGAGGCAGCTTTTTAAATGGAATTCAGACACAGGTTATACAAAATGCCTTTTCAGATTCCTTCCAGTCATGCAATTGCATCATCCAAATCCACACCAAACTAACTCATTTCCAGAGTTCTCACTAGGGCAGGGCCATAGGAGATTTGTCACAGAGCACTGTGCATTAAGTTCAGGTCATTATTTGAGAGCAATATCCTCCTTAGAAAATGTACCTTTACATCTAGCCCCCCATGGTCACAGGCTTTTCCCAGGTCCCAGGACAACCATTAAAGGTAAATAGGGAAGACGGATACCCCCAAATCAAGGACAGAGAGCCCCTAATCCCAGAGACTCCTTTGTGTGAGAGGGCAGCATCTCTCCCTCTCTCCCCGTTTTGTATTTTTCTTCTCAGTCCATCTCTAGATTTGCTTGACGACTATCCTAATACCCTTATGGCTCAGGTGGAAGAATTAGGGCTTACTGGTATATTAAGTGGGTCCAAAGGCTGAATCGATGGGTGGTTGATTAATGGATCCCGTCAACATGAAGTCCCCAATGACATGCCTATGGTTCCTGAATGTGATCTTATCTTTTACAATTGCAGAAGTATATACCGAGTACATTTCAAATTTTGCTTGCTGCTAGGAAAAAAAACATGTTCTTCCTAGGCATACAAGCTCAAAAATGAGCCCAAACCAATATAGTCAAACTACCCTCTGAACGACTGCAAACATATTCTATATTCCCCTAAGATGATAGTCACTCATCCAAGAGAGGTGATTTGGGAACCAAGGTAAAAATTGTTTTTCAGTTTCAGTGTCCATAATTCTCAGGGGATGTCCATATCTCTCCATGAGTCCTGTCACTACCCTATTTAGGTGGTAGTTCTCATCATTTTACACCCATGGACTAAATGACCTATTTAACCCTATGTACAAGAGTGAATAAAAGCCAGAACAGTATTAAGCTAGTAACAACTAAAGCTCAAATATTCCAGTGGTAAGTGAGAAAAATAACTTCAAAGCCCCCATTTCTCCATAGCTCATTCAATGATACCCTAACCTTCAGCCAGCATTGCAGGCGGAGAAGGATGTTTTACTAAGCAGAGTAATTCAACTCTGCGTTGGAGAATTTGGTAACATCTTTGCTCCTTTTCCAAGAGATGCTTCCCAATTTATGTCAGTGATTCTTTCCCTTTCTACTCCCTTTTTATATTGCCAGCTTTTTTCTCCCGCTTTTTTACTTTTGCCAAGTACAGAACTACCCAGCTAAGCTGCTCCCAGATTACTAATCCAGAGAAACTGATAAATGGTTTTTTTGTTGTCGTTTTGTTTTGTTTTAAACTGCTAAATTTGGGAGTAATTTGATATATGGCAAAATATAACTAAATATTAGGACCTCAGATGGCCCACTTTGGTAGAAGTGAAAGGAATCACATAGGAGAATAAATCAATCATTAGGTAAAAAATGAAGGCTGAAGCTATATTGCAAGGTATCTTGAATGCCATGCTAAGGGATCTAGATTTTATCTGAAGATGCAATGAGGATCCTGTGAGTGTTTTTGAATAGGAGAGTTATCAAAAGAGTGTGTTAGAGCCTGGTTTAGCAGAGAAAAAGAAAGCATGAAAGTAGGAGGGACGAATCATTCATATAAATAGTCCATCCTGGTCATATGTCCTACTTAATCATATCAAACTCATTCTGCTCTACATACGTTTTTCATACACTGAGTTAACTTGAGATGGATAGTAGGATTCATGCCCAATTTTTTTTTGAAACTTCTGAGCCATTTAGCACAGTGCCTTGCACATAGTAAGTTCTTGGTAGTATATGAATCATGAATGAAACCTTCCTAAATTTGCTCTACCTCCCTGCAGACAGAATACTCTCTCTATAATATTTTGTTCATGTAGCTAACAGACGACTTCTCAAATCTTAGCATTATATTCCTGACTACGCTTTGTCTCTTCAGGGCAGTCATGTACAGCTAAATTAATTATAATTTCCCAGGCCAAAGCAAAATGAAAATGCAGAGCCCCCTGTTTCAAAAGTATTAGGAATTTCAAGATGGTGACTAGGGTCAAGGAGGTACTTCTGAGCTGAGGGCCCCGTGTGCACAGGTCACAATTCAGGAAGGTGGCCTTGAGGGCAATAATTCCATCTTATGCATTGTTTTCACTATGGCTCCCACCGTGGGAATGTTTGGTATATGTGGATTAAAGTACTGAGTAAATGATGAAGGTCAGCAGGGTTATATGAAAAGGGGAGGTGTACTTGGGAGAGTTGAATGGGAGTGGAGTCCACCCTGTTTAAGATGCAGTCAGGAGTGCCATCTGCTGTCATTCCCCCTCTCCTGCCTGGACTGCCTACCCTGAGTGTCTGTAGTGCAGGATTTGTTCACACGCATCCTCGCATGGTCCAAAAGCCCTGTTTGTGCGATGTGGACTCCCACTCTAGGGGACTCTAGCTTCAGTTTGGTTATTTATTAGATTTCCCTTATGTAACAATGGCAGTGATTTAATACATAAGATTCAAACAGCTGAAGGGATTGTCTAGGCAGAAACAATGTATTGACTAATAACATAAGACACTATGGAGCAGGTACTCATAAAATAAACAAGGCTGAGTGATTTAAAAACATGCTGCAGACAAATCCTAGTTAAGTTTTTGAAAAATTCAGAAGGCAGAAAAGTGTGTATTGATCACCCTCTCTGAGGGATGGCACAGACCTTGGAGATGAGCTATAACCATGACAAATTGTTTTCTCTATTAGACAGACAAGACAATTGATTGAACCCCTTCTGACCACAGGTGAGTATCATACCCACAAAACAAATATTTGTCTTTGTAGCTGAACAACGCCTCCCTGAGATACTGAGGAAAAGAAGCTGCTCGAAGGATATTAGTCCTTCCCCCACCATCCCTCTCATTTTAGGCAAGTTGCAGCCACAGCTCAAGAACTGCAGGCAAAGCTTAGCAATTGTAATGGTGACCCCCAGTGGCAATTGTTTGCAAATGAAAAAAATGGCTCGGTTTCTCTGCCAAGGATGTCAATTTTATTAAAATGTTTTCTTTAAGAAGGATATTGGCAATTTTGTTGAACTGTAATAAAAACTAATTGTATGTTCGTTCCAAAAAATCAATATCCTCTCCTCTACTTTATTGTCGCTAGTTAAATACATGTTTTCCTTTCAAAAGAGACTTTTTAAAGTAAGCACAGTGTTTGAAAGGCCTTCTCAGCGAGGATGTAATGGTGCTTTTCCTTTTTCCAAGAAAGAGGTAAAAATGAGGACTGATATCAAACTGGGTTCACCTGTACCCCTTGGTGCCCACGGGGATCTGTGAATTAGACTTAGCGGAAATTTAATCAGAGCTATTTATGCAAGTCTAATTAAACTCTGGAAAGATGATTAATAATTGAATTGAAATCTGGAAAGATATACAGGAGTCCCCCCTTATCCGCTGAGGGTATGTTCCTAGACCCTCAGGAGATTCATGAACCTGCAGATAGTACTGAACCCTATATATACTGTTTTTCCCTATACATACATACCCATGATAAAGTTTAAGTTACACACAGAGAAAGGTTAAAAATAACTAGTAATAAAATGGAATAATTATAACAATATACTGTAACAAAAGTTATGTGAATGTGGTCTTTCTCTCTCTCGAAATATCTTATTGTACTGTACTTACCTTTCCACTTAAAGGAGGCACTTTACCACTTCTCTTCGGCATGTCCAAATTGCCAGCATCACTACTCTTGTGCTTTGGAGCCATGAGTAAGTAAAATAAGGATGACTCGAACACAAACACTGTGATACTGAGACAGTCGAGCCGATAACCCAGCCGGCTAGTAAGTGACTAACAGGCGGAGAACATCTACAGCTGGAGACACAAAGCAAAGGGATGGTTCACATCCAAGGCAGAACGGGGCGGGACGGGGCGGAGCCTCGCGAGATTTCATCACTACTCAGGATGGCATACAATTTAAAATTTATCAATTATTTATTTCTGGAATTTTCCATTTAATATTTTCAGATTATGGTTGACAGTGGATAATTGAAACAGCAGAAAGTGAAACTGCAAATGTGGGGAGATTACTGTATATGTGTGTTAAATGGTCAACAAAAAAAGTTGAAGAGATTAGGCTTGCCTTCTAGAAACTTGCATTCAACACGACAAAAAAATCAGACCAAACAAAACAAAAACTCAGTAACAGAGGTATGAAGAATAAGTAAATCAAAATAATGAACTGTAGGGTTCTGTACCATATTCAATTTTCACAGTTTGGTTCTTTTATTCTGAAATATGTGTTGTGGTTGGGGAAAAGGAAACAAGAATATACTATCAATTTAAGTCATTGAGGACTCTATTGAGTAAAATTCACATGCAGGTGCCCTTAAAAACATTCATAATATGACTTAAACTATTGAAATTGACTAAACAGGTATGTGGTAGGCCAAGCTAAATTGTGGTCCTCAAACTTCTCTGCATATCAGAAGCACCAGGGAAGCTTTTGAGAGTCCTGAAATCCAGGCTATAGCAGAGACTGATTACATAATTGCTAGGGGTAGGCCACAGGCTTCAGTATGTTTCAAAGCTCCTTAATCCCAAAGCAATTCCCAGGTACAGCCAAGGTTGACTGATGGCCAATGGAACTGCTGAGTTTGCAGCCTCAGTTTGACCATGAATTTAGGCATATCATTGACCTAACCGACAATTTATTGATCTTGAAAATATTTACAAGAGTTTTCTGCTAAGAGTCTATTATAATATCACCTGGGGAGCTTTTTTTTTAATCCCAACATCCAGGCTGCACCCCAGATCAATTTCATTAGAATTTCTGGGTATTGGACCCTACCAGGGCATCAATAGTCTTAAAAGTTCCCTGGTGCAGTCAAGTACAGACAAGTATAGTCAAGGTTGAGAAATCCTACACATTCAATTATTGAGAAAGAGAGATGAAAAGGCTTAACTTTGGCAAAATTAAATTATTTTAAAGTATAGCATTTATCTATTATTGACTTTTCTTTGAGGCTACAAAGAGATATCCCCAAGAACTTAGAAATACAGAAATAGATTGCCTTCTGAAAATAAACACAGAGAGGTGCTACATAGAGGGAGAAACATTTTATTTGAAGAATATATGTTTAATTTATTTATTTTAATTAGTTTCAAGTATATGGTACATTGGTTAGACATCTATATAGATCGTAAAATGATCTCCCCAATTGCTCCCTCCCTTCCCTGCTAACTGCATTCACTATGCCATTCTCCCCATCCCCATGACCATCTATCAGCTACTAATTTGTACTTTTTTAACCCTTCACCCCCTTCTTCCAGCCCCCCAAACTCCCTCCCCTCTGGCCATCACCAGATCGTCCTCTATATTTGTGATTCTGTTTTTGATTAATTTGCTCCTTTTTTTCCTTAGATTCCACATAGAAGTAAAATCATATATTGTTTATCTTTCTCTGTCTGACTTAAATATCTTCTAGGTTCATCACAGCAACATCTTTTTCCATCTGCTTCCTTTTAGTCTGTGTATGTCTTTTAATCTGAAGTGAGTCTCTTGTAGGCAGCATATGTAGGAGTCTTGTTTTCTTATCTTTTTGGCCACTCTATCTTTTGTTTGGAGCACTTAATTCTTTTCCCCTTGGGTACTTGTTGATAGGAATGTAGTTATTACAATTCTTTCTTCCTTTCTTTCTTTATTATTATTTTTTTATGGTGACATTGGTTAACAAAATAAGTTTCAGCTGTACAATTTAACAGTCAAGAATATACATATACATACACGTATATGTATATGTATACATGTACATACACATATACATATATAGATACATATACATATATATTTACACTGTGTGTTCACCTCCTATAATTAGATTTCATTCTGTCACCACATATTTGGCTCCCTTTACCCTATCTACCTCCCCCCTCCAACCTCCCCTCTGGTAACTACTAGTCCATTGTCCATGTCCATGAGTCTTTGTTTGTTTGTCCTGTTCACTTATTGCTTTTAGGTTTATATCACACATATAAGTGATATCATGTGATTTTCAAAGTTTTCTGTCTGGCTTATTTCGCTTAGCATGATTATCTCGAGGTCCATCCATGTTGTCGCAAATGGCAGTATTTCATCTCTTCTTATGGCTGAGTAATATCCTATTTTATATGTGTACCACATGCTCTGTGTCCCTTCATTTCATCCACTCTGTTGATTCCCCCTAACATACTCTTCATCTCAGTTACTGTATTCTTCATTTCCGACTGGCTCCCTTTTGTTTTCCTTCTCCTTTTTTATATTTTTATCTCTTTGTTAAAGTTCTCACTGAGTTCATCTCCACTTCCTTTAATTTCATTGAGCATCTTTATAACCAGTGTTTTGCACTCTGCATCTGTTAGATTGCTTGACTCCATTATTCTTGGATCTCTGTTCTGTTCTCATATGGTTTCTGCTTCTTTATCTTTCTATTTTGGCTGCCTTTCTGTGTCTGTTTCTATATACTCAGCAAAGCTCTTAGGTTTCTTGGTCTTATTAGTGTGGCTTTGTGGAGTAGGTGTCCAGTGGCACAGTCCTGAGAGGGGTTTCAGCTGCAGGCCAAGTTTAGCCCCAGCTTGTGCCCTCCAGGGCCATGTGTTAAGATTCAGCAAACAATCCACAGATGCTGTAATTATAGTTGCCTCAAGAAATCACACCGGAAACTAGGCCAGCTGTCACCAGTGTGAGTCTTGGCGCTGCTCAGCAAGGAGCACCTGACTCACTGAGGATACACCTGGATGTGGCTTGGGTGGGGCCACAAGTTGGGGGAGGCAGGGTTTCAGGGAATCCTCTAGGCAGAGCGACCTCTGTTATCCAGTTTGATGAAATCACGGCTATGGCGGCTCTGTGTCTGCACTGGGAGGGAGGAGGGCTCAACAGGGAATAATGGACACTGCCGGCACTTCTGTACTGAGCAAGTCTCACCTCTGGCCTTCACTGACAATACCTCCCTGTAAGTCCCTGGTGCCCCCTGCGCACAGCCAAATCGGCACTGGTGCTCAGAGCGAGTAGGTCCGTCACCGTGAAAATCCACTCATGGATGCAGCCCCTTTAAGAAGCTTCTGCCGCTGCTGCTGCCACTGCCGCAGCCTCCAATTCACTTAGCCTCTCGAGACCAGGTTGAGGGAAAAAATTTTAAAAGTTAAATAAGTAGCCTGCTCCAAGGCTCAAGGCCAGTGTTTCCAACCCTGGCTACACATTAGAATCCCCTGGAGAGTTTTTGAAATTTGCCAATGCCTGAGCCCCAATCCCAGGGCTTTTGATTTAATTGATAGATTTAAAAGCTCCTCGGGTGATTTTAATGTGCAGCGAGCATTGAGAACCACTGCCCCAGGCAAACCAGGAATATGTCAGTATGCCAAAACTACAACTCAGGCTATGGTACTGAGATACAAAGAGAAAGCGGGTATTTACAGAACATCACAATAAAGCATAAATAAAAGTGATGAATAGACATGAAATTTCAATAATAGGTACACAGCTCGGTCAAAGAAAGTATTTGCCAAGGAACTTCAAATATCCTGATCCCAGTAGTAAAGTAACTCCTCGAGTAGGAAGACTTGTTCATTTATTTTAGCTGAGTGACCTTCTGTAACATCACCTTTAGCTTTTTTTCTTACTCAGCAAAGAAAACTTTGGATTGTGTACTGAATTGATCACAGGTAAGGATGCACTTGTGCAGACATTGACTATTCTTGTGCTCTGACAGTTTTTTCGCATGGGACCTTAATCAGTTGGCAACTACTGCCTGTCTCCGTTTTGTGCACATTTACCCAAAATATATTCCTGACCAAGGTCATGGCTAGCTCCAGCCAACCTTCCCTTCTGCATAGGTAACCAGTTCTACCTACAAATTTATAACCTGAAGTTTTTAAATATAATGAATCATATATTACTCATTATTTTTGAAAAATATAAATATTAAAGCTTCTTAAATAAGTTTTTTTCACTTTTATTCACACACACAAACACTAATGGATAATTGTTATTAAGAATTAAGCTGTAGGCAACTGATAACTCCTGCCCTTAATTTTTTTCCAGTATCTTTTCCATGTTTTTATGAACTTTTACAAATTCAAAACTTGTTTTGTTGAGGAAGTTTCTTTTCTTTCAATAGTGGTACTTTGATTCTTCACCCAAGGTAGGAGTTGATTGTATAGATATATATTAGGCTTTTCAGTTTTCAGAATTAAAATTTCCCACCTGCAGATCTGATAATGTTAGCTGTCGACTTTTAAAACAAAAGAGGAAGCAGTTTAGCCAGCCAAATCAAATTTATTTGGAAACAGAAGAAAAAATATAATTCAAGACATACAAACTAAGGTAAACCACAGGCAAGTCCGGAGAACAGAGGAGAGGAGTATTCTGTTATCAAGGAAAGAAGTCCATTGGAAGAGGCCATTCTGAATGACAGTTCACTGGAGGAGAGCAAGAGTAGGGAATTGTGATGGCTTCTCATTGGCTATATTGTTGCTGGGCAAGGAGAAAATCTTCTTTCTTCCTGCTGGGATATGTAAAGTAAGCTTCTTCCTACTGGGGTTTGTACATGAGAATGCTCCCTTCACTGCTTCCCAACTCCATTTTAAACGAGGTTTCCCTTATTTATTTTCAGATAGCTATGTACAGCTTTTTCTCAAAAGCATAAACTGGTTGTTGTATGAGCTCTCACCAGAGAGCTCATTCATACACTCAGTGTCATCCAGTTGCTAATTGAAACAATGAATATAAATGCAGAATATTTCTTCGTGTTTTATAAAATACCATCTATAATACTAATCAATGTCACTATTATAAAGTTGCAAATCAACCACTTCTTTTTAAAATTTAGAGATGGGCTCTTTAACTCTTTTGTTGAACAGGAATTTCCTTTTAACAATTATTGAAAATAGTATCCCTATTTCCATTGTCCTGTTTTTATTGCCTACAGCTCAGAAACAATTCTAAGAACAAATGTGAATGTCTCAGTGGGTTGAAGAGTTAATGTGGTATAAGGAAGTGAAGCAATTAGATATAAGTATCTTGACAATTTGTTCCCTTTCAGTCACTGTACTCTTTCCTTCCTTTCATAGCCATCATGAAGGGAACAAATTGTCAAGAGAGGATTGGTTTTGTTTTGTTTTGTTTTTAATTTATAGAATGGGACGCAGGAGAGTAGACAAAAATTAGAAAATGTAACTCTTAAGAATTCAAGAGTCACTGGCATCCAGAGTATAGGTGAAAAGCTTAGTTTTAGCTCCAAGAAGGTACACTTTCCGTTGAGACAGTCTAGAAGTTTCCACGCAATTAGATGTGATTACAGAAGCTGGAGACATTGGTTTCTATTTTCTCTTAAAAGTTGCACAGCAGTAGGCAAACTTGTATACAAAGTGAGTGAAGAGATGGTGGAGTAGTAAGCTTGACCAGAGTAGAGATGTACACAGATGCTGAAAAAAATGGGAAAGAATTAATGTTGACACCAGCTAAGAATAGAAATCATAAATTTGTGCAGCACCATGCTAAGAAAATGAAACTATCTCTAGGGGCACACAGAGGCACAGATTTAAAGTTCCAATGACATATAGAGAGGGTTTTGGGGCTTTTACTTATTTTGTTTGTTCATTGCTTCTTGCTGAAAACAATGGAACAAAAATGACATGAGATGAATAAGGATATTGGCAAAAGAGTGGAGGAAATGATGGTCTATGGATAAGGGGATCGAAGGGGACTAAAAAGAATAAACTCGAGGGGTAACATGACCAAACGTCTCAATGAGGTCAAAGAAAAGAGGAGGTGGGAAAATCAAAGCAGAGAACTGGAAGAACTGTAGGGTGTGGTGAAAATATATGTGCAAATTGTTAAGATTTAAAAGGATAACAATTCTAAGTGGTAACTGTATTTTCATGAAAGTAGGTAGCTGACTGGGATGGAAATGAAGGTCACTGAAGTATAGGAGGTCAAGATAGGAAGAGATCTATTTGTTGCACAGGCCTTCCTTGTTAACTGTGCCACAATGACAGCAGGGTAGAAAATAATGCTATGAGCCAAGTATCAGATATACAATGGATAAAGGCATGGACAATGAGTCTATGGACAGCAACAAGAAAATATTGGGTTTGGCGACTAGATGACGTGACCTCCCAAGGAATAGGCACCAAAGAATACAAAAGTACCACAATGAAAAGCAGAATCTCCATGGAGGAAGCCAATCCCAACACCCAACCCTATGTGAGTAGGTAGTTAGAGAAGATGCATCCACTAGAGACAGCTACAGAAAAAGCAATAATACCTTCAGAGGATTTAGTTAGAGCAAGGTAGTAGAGTCAGGCAAGCTCCATCTGTTGCCTACTATCAAGAGTAGAAATCCCAACACTTCTGCCTACTGCATCTTGAAATCAGAGTTGTCAAGAAAAATAGTACAGTCTGGCACTGAATGGAGCAATGCCTTACTCACAAAGAGAAGAGACAGCAAGGTTAGCTTCAATAATGGATGCCAGTCTCCCACTGCCAGCAGAACCCTCTCAGCCTGCAAGCATCCTTTTAATGCTACAGAATGAAGGGCCCCATTTCCTTCCCAGAGGGAACAGATATAGTAGTGGGGATGGCCAGGTGCCACATGACCCACACACTTAAGCAGAACCAAGGAGCATGCACTGAGTCTGAAACCGAGAAAGATATTTCCACACAAGGTGATAAATCTGTGAGGACTCTTTATTTCCTGATAAAGTGTTCCAGGCTCTTATGCAACCGAGCCAGGGTCAAAAGACTGTATGCTCAAGACTGCCTTTCCCAACGAGAAGGAACATTCTGTGAAGAGATTGAGGACACCAGAAAGGTTTAGATTGAATAGGAGTGATGAGAGCCAAGGAGGAATAAAGCAGTGTGAAAATTAGAGTAGAGGAAAGAATTCAATAATATTGAATGTCAACCCTAATTGAAAAATAAAAATAAATGATTCAGCAGGGCAATAAATTTTTGTTTATTGTTGTTTCAATAAATATTAAAAACTTTAATGATATATTAATACCTCACCCCAGATCTACTCTTCCCTTCCACTGACCTCCATTCCTCCGTCGACAGGGGTCAATCTTGCCAATATACTTATTCATCTTATGCCATTTTTGTTCCATTATTTTCAGCAAGAAGAACCTGGAGCATTGTCAAGTGTTCCAAAACAATCATTCCCAGCATTGCTCTAATGAAAAAGAAATTCAAATACTTATGGGGAGAGTCGGTGGTAGCCTTGATTATTTCTGAGGCAATGCACTTTGCCAGACTTTTGATTTTTATTCTTCTTACTAAGCCTTATTTGTAATATGCCTTTAATGGTAACCCTTTACAAATTCTTTTTGGAACTGTGGTATAATTTTTTCTTTAAAAAACTGCTAAACACTTTAGTAAAATAAAACTTCAGATAGCTTAAAATTAGGCTTGTTTTATAACATGATTGAGTATTAATAATAAGACTAGCTGGCCTTTATTGAGTCAGGCATTGGACTAATGGCTATACAAGTATGATCTTTTTTTACTTCTGATAACTGTAGAAGATAATATTTTTATTCCTAGTTTCCAGAAAAGGAAACTAAGATTTAAGGAAGTTATCTGACACTTACGGTAAGTAGTGCCCAGTGTAAAATGTAATTAAGGGCACTGTGGGAATTTTACAAGGACAAAAGGAAACGGAATAATAAGTTCGAAATAAAGCAGGTAATTCTGAGAGCAAAGGAGAAGGCTGCTGAAATAATGACAGCAAATTGGGTAAGTAGTTAAGAATTTTGACTTCTCCTCAGAATAACACTTTAAAGAATGATAATTGTGGCAACTATTAAACTAACCATGAAAACTTAGGTTTATGTGTCTGTCACAGAGCTCATGCTCCTTTAAGAGGAAAATTCTCTGAAGGCTACACTATAGAGATATGTACCTTATGGACAACTGTTTTGAGTGTGGTGGTGTGTCTCCTTGATTCACAGTTAGAAATGTAAAGCATAGAAATTTTATATTATTTCATCTATTTTTAGGTAGTAAAAACGAGGTCTTCTAACCCAGTGTCATATCTGGGTGAAAGATTTGGCTCAATGGACAAAGAGGCAAATAACCATATTGCTGATTTATAGGGTCTTCCTCTCAAATCCTCTGAAGCTGTGTTTGTTTGTTTTCCTAATGAATACTTCCTTACTCACTCCTCAGCTATTTCAAGGAACAATAAAAATGGAGACCAAGACTTTTTTTTTAATAAACTAGGTGATATAAAATAGAAACAATAGTTGCAGCAATATGCTCTCTGCTTATATTCTCCTGCAGCTAGTGGGTATGCTCTCTACAGAATCTGAGTTGGAATTTTCGAAGCAATCATAAAAAGAATGTCCTTCAAAGACAAAAATACCTGGGGCTTAACTCTCAGTTGTTCAAGCTTCTAGATCTTTGATCCTGGGGAATTTTCTTCAACTTTCTTGAGTCTTGGTTTCTTTATCTATGAAATATGAGGCAAAAACTACTTCAGAAGCTGTCGAAGGATACAGATGGTCTGGACAGAGGAGGCATTCTAGGAAGGTAATAACATTTCTTCAAGTTCTCAACTGGCTTTAGAATAAAAATTACAGTAGAAGGAAAAAAATAATAAAGATCAGAGTGGAAATAAATGTAATACAGTCCAAACAAACAATACAAAAGACCAATGAAACTAAGAGCTGGTTCTTTAAAAGGATAAACAAAATTAATAAACCTTTAACCAGACTCATCAAGAAATAAAAGAGAGGACCCGAATAAATAAAATCAAAAATGAAACAGGATAAATAATCACAAATTTCATGGAAATACAAAGGATTATCAGAAAATACTATGAGCAATTATATGTCAACAAATTGGACAATCTGGAAGAAATGGATACATTCCTAGACATACAATTTCCCAAGACTGAGTCAAGAAGAAACAGAAAATCTGAATGGACTGATTACCACCAATGAAATCAAATCAGTAATCAAAAACTTCCCAAAAAGCAAAAGTTCCGGATCACCTGGCTTCAGAGGCAAATTTTACCAAGCATTCAAAGAAGAATTAACATCTATTCTTCTCAAACTAGTCCAAAAATTAAAGAAGAGAGAAGGCTTCCTAATTCTTTTTACAGGGCCAACATTACTCTGATTCTGAAGCCAGACAAAGGTATTACAAAAAAAGAGAACTATAGGCCAATATCCCTGATGAACATCGATGAAAAAATCCTCAAAGAAATATGAGCAAACCAAATGCAGCAATACATTAAAAATATTGTACACCATGATCGAGTTGGACTTATTCCTGGGATGCAAGGTTGGTTCAATATCCACAAATCAATTAATATCAGACATCACATTAACAAATTGAGAGATAAAAATCATATGATCTATATCAATAGATGCAGAAAAAACATTCAACAAAATCCAGCATCTATTTATGATTAAAAACTCTCAGCAAACTGGGAATAGAGGAAACATATCTCCGCATAATAAAGAACACATATGAGATACCTATAGCTAACATTACACTCGATGGAGAAAGGCTAAAAGCATTTTCCTTAAGATCAAGAACAAGACAAGAATGCTCACTTTCACCACTTCTATTCAGCACTGTATTGGAAGTCCTAGCTACAATAATCAGACAAGAAGGATAAATTAAAGGCATCTGAATTGGAAAGGAAGAAGTAAAAATGTCATCATTTGCAGATGACATGATACTATCTATAGAGAACCCTAAAGATTCCACCAAAAAAAAACTGTTAAAACTGATAAATGAATTCAGTAAAGCAGCAGGTTACAAAATTAATATTCAGAGTAGGTTGCATTTTTTATACACCAACGATGAATTTTCAGAAAGAGAAATTAAGAAAACGATTCTATTTACAATTGCATCAAAAACAATAAAATACCTAGGAATCAAATTAACCAAGGAGGTAAAAGATCTGCTCTCGGCAAATTATAAATCATTGAAAAAGAAATTGAAGAAGATACAAATAAATGGAAGCATATACCATGCTCATGGGTAGGAAGAATAAACATCATTAAAATGGCCATACTACCCAAAGCAATCTATAGATTCAATGCAATTCCTATCAAAATACCAATGACATTTTTCAGAGAACTAGAACAAATAATCCCAAAATTTATATGGAACCACAAAAGATCTCAAATAGCCACAGCAATCTTAAGAAAGAAGAATAAAATAGGAGTTATCACACTACATGATATCAAACTATACTACAAGACTATAGTAATCAAAACAGCACGGTACTGGCATAAAACAAATACATAGATCAATGGAACAGAATAGAGAGCCCAGAAATAAATCCACATCTATCCTGTCATTTAATCTATGACAAAGGAGACAAGAATATACAATGGGGTAAAGACAGTCTCTGCAACAAATGGTGTTGGGAAAACTGGACAGATACATGCAAAAAAATGAAACTGGACCACCTTTTTACACCATATAGAAGAATAAACTCAAATTAAAAACTTAAATGTAAGACTCAAAACCATAAAAGTTCTAGAAGAAAAAATTCCCTGATATTACTATTAGTAATTTCTTTTCAGATATGTCTCCTCAGGCAGGGGAAATAAAAGAAAAATAAACAAATAGCACTACATCAAATTAAAAAGTTTTTGCACAGCAAAGGAAACCATCAACAAAATGAAAAGAAAACCTACTGAATGGGAAAAGATATTCGCCTACGATACATCTGATAAGGGATTAATATCCAAAATTTATAAAGAACTCATACAACTCAACAACAACAACAACAAAAATCCAATTAAAAAATACCTGAATGGGCGTTTCTCCAAAGAGGACATACAGATGGTCA
>NW_006442482.1:475369-486410 GCF_000325575.1 Pteropus alecto
TGTATTCTTTTTTTCAGTTATTATGTTCTTCATTTATGACTGGTTCTTTTTATGTTTTCTATATCCATTTTTATCTCTTTGTTAAAGTTCTCGCTGAGTTCATCTACTCTTCCCCTAAGTTCATCGAGCATCTTTATAACCAGTGTTTTGAACTGTGCATCTGCGAGATTGCTTGACTCCGTTATTATTGGATCTCTGTTCTTTCATATGGTTTCTGCTTCTCTGTCTTCCCATTTTGGCTGCCTTTCCATGTCTGTTTCTATGTACTAAGCAAAGTTCCTAAGTCTTCTGGTCTTATTAGTGTGGATTTGTGACATAGGTGTCCAGTGGCACAGTCCTGAGAGGGGTTCAGCTGCAGGCCAAATTTAGCCCAAATTTTTGCCTCTCCGGGGCCACGTGTCAAGATTCAGCAAGTAATCCACAGATGCTGTGCTTATAGTTGCCTCAAAAGGCCACACCAGAAACCAAGGCCAGCTGCCTCCAGTGTGAGTCTAGGCGCCGCTCAGCAAGTCACATCTGACTCACGGAGGATACACTTGGTTGTTGCTTGGGTGGGGCCCGAGTTGGGGGAGGCGGAGTTTTCAGGAATCCTGTAGGCAGCACGACCTCTGTCATCCAGTTTGATGACATCATGGCTATGGCGGCACTGTGTCCTCTCACTGGGAGGGAGGAGGGCTCAACAGAGAACAATGGATACCGCCGGCACTTCTGTACCAAGTGAGCCTCGCCTCTGGCCCTCACTCCAACAACTCAGTGTCTCACTGTAAGTCCCTGGTCTCCCCGGAGCAGCCAGCTCATTGCTAGTGCTCAGAGTGAGCAGGTCCATTGCTGTGAAAATCCACTCACGGATGGGGCCCCATTAAGAGGCGTCTGCCTCTGCCACTTCCACAGCCTCTGTCTCACACAGCTGCTCGGGATCAGAGTGCCCCACGTCCTCACCCCATCCTACCTTCTGCCATTGCAGAATGCTTTCTTGGACTTCTCCCTAGTTGTATGGCTTGTTCATCTAGATCCCAGGCGATTTTTCTTTGCTGCTGTTCCTTGCTTCCGTCACAACCTTGATTTGGTTGCCAGAGGGATGATCAAAGCATCTATCGTTTACGCCATTTTGAAGCAGTCTCCCACCTTATCTTTTGATTGGAGCACTTATTTCTTTTTCATTTGAGGTACTTGTTGATAGATATGTAGTTATTGCCATTCTTTATTCATATAATTGATATATTTTTTTTTTCTTCTTAAAGTAATCCCTCCAATATTTCCTGTAATACTGGCTCGGTAATGATGAACACCTTTAGCTTTTTCTTGTCTGGGAAGCTCTTTATCTGTCCTTCAACTCTAAATGATAGCTTTGCTGGATAAAGAAATGTTGGTTGTAGATCCTGGGTTTTCATCAGGTTGAATATTTGCGCCAAGCCCTTCTGCCTGCAAAGTTTCTTTTGAGAAATCAGCTGCCAGTCTTATGGGAATTCCCTTATAAGTAATTATTTCTTTTTCTTGCTGCTTTTAATATTCTTTCTTTGCATTTAACCTTTGGCATTTTAATTATGATGTGTCTTGGTGTGAGCCTCTTTGGATCCCTCCCTCCTTGATTTTGGGAATTCTCTGAGCTTCCTGGGGTTGTATGTCCATTTCCTTCACCGCTGCTTTTAAGATTCTCTCTTTGAAAATAACCTTTGGCATTTTAATTATGATGTGTCTTAGTGTGGACCCCTTTGGGTTCATCTTGTTTGAGACTCTCTGAGCTTCCTGAGGTTGTATGTCTATCCTTCACCAGCTTAGGAAAGTTTTCCATCATTATTTCTTCAAATAGGTTTTCCATTTCTTGCTCTATCTCTTCTCCTTCTGGAGTCCCCATGACACAAATGTTATGCTTAATGTTGTCCCAGAGGATCCTTAAATTATCTTCATTTTTTGGATTCTTTTTTCTTGTTGCTGTTCTGATCGGTTGTCCTCTGCTACCCCATCCTCTATGTCAGTGACTCAATCCTCCTCTTCATCCACTCTCTTGATTCTCTCTAATGTGCTCTTCATCTTAGTTATTGTATTCTTCATTTCCGACTGGCTTCCTGTTGTGTTTTCCATCTCCATTTTGTTTTTTGTCTCTTTGTTAAAGTTCTCATTGTGGTCATCAACTCTTCCACTAAGTTCATTGAGCATCCTTACATCCAGTACTTTAAACTCTGCATCTCTTAGATTGGTTGACACCACTTTATTTAGATCTTTTCCTGGAGCTCTGTTCTGTTCTCTCATATGGTTTCTGCTTCTTCGTCTCCTCATTTTGGCTGCCTTCCTGTGTCTGTTTCTATGTATTAGGTAAAGCTCCTAAGTCTCCCAGTCTTATTAGTGTGGCTTTGTGTAGTAGGTGTCCAGTGGCACAGTTCTGAAAGGGGTCCAGCTGCAGGCCAAGTTTAGCCCTACCTGTGCCCCTCTGGGGTCACCTGGTAAGAATCAGCAAACAATCCACATATGGCTGCCACCTATGCTGTGCTTATAGTTGCCTCAAGAGGCCACGCCAGAAACGAAGTTCAGCTGCCCCCAATGTGGGGCTTGGAGCTGCTCAGCAAGGAGCACAGGGCACGCCGAGGACACCACTGGATGTGGCTTGAGTAGGGCCACAAGTTGGGAGTGGCGGAGTGACCTCTGTTATCCAGTTTGATGACATCTCAGCTATGGTGGTGTCTGCATCCCCACGCTTGGAGGCTTGAGATCTCAACCGATGATCAATGGATACCGCTAGCACTTCTGCCCAGGAGAAAGCTGCCTCTCTGGCTCTTACCCCGAAGCCCTATATGTCCCTGTATGTCCCCCTGTATGTCCCTGGCACCCCCCCAAGCAGCTGCCCCAGCACTGGAGTCCACAGTGAGCAAATCCATCACTGCAGAAGTCCGGTCACAGTTGTAACCTCTTTAAGAGGAATGTCTGCAGTTGCTGGCTACAGCTGCTGTAGTCTCTATCTCACTCAGCCCATGTAGGACCGGGGAGCCTTGCATTTCCACCCTCTCCTGCCATTGCAGGATAACTTCTTATTTCTCTCCCTAGTTATAGGGCTTCTGTTCACCCAGGCCCCAGGCAACTCGGCTTGCTCTTTGATCGGTGGTTTCGTCACAATTTTGGTGTGGTCACAAGAGGAGATGTACAAAGCCTACACCCTCTATGTCATCTTGACCAGAACCCTCCTGAAATCTTACCATTTGCAACAACATGGATGGACCTAGAAGTTATCACATTGAGTGAAATAATTAGACAGAGAACACTAAATACCATATGATTTCGCTTATATGCAGAATCTGAGGAACAAAAGGAACAAACTAAATATAAACACACTCGGATACAGGACAATCTGGTGACCGCCAGAGGGGAGGAGGGGTGGGGGGCCGGGAGAAAAAAGTTGAAAGGAGGAAGAAGTACAAATTAGTAGTTACAAAATAGTCATAGGGACATTGAGTACAGAATAGGTAATATAGTCAATAGTATTGTAATGGCTGTGTGTAGTGCCAGGTGGGTACTAGAGTAATCGGGAGGATCACTTCATAAACTATACAAATGTCTAACCAATGTATACCTAAAATTAATGTAAAATAATAAAATAAAATAAAGAACAGAATCAAGTTAAAACTAAACTGACCCCCAGGACATTTGCATGTAGAACCATTAATATGATCTTCACATAAACTTTCATTTTGACATGATTTGTTTCAAACTTGGTTTTAACTGCTCAATCTTTAGGTTAGGTATGTGACTAATCCAGAACATTAGCAAATGTAGTTTCTGTATTTGTCTAATTTATTCAGGGCAGTTTCACATGGATCATTCCTTGTATATAGTGGCATTAAATAATTATTGACAGGTTGACAGCATGTATTTACTTTAACCCATCATTCTTTTTATGCTGGCAAATAATTAACAAGATTTCTTCCAAAAAGTAGCCTACGTTTTGAAGCTTAAATGTCAAATAGGCAAAACTTGTCATCTAAGGGGCTAGTATGATGGATCCTACAATAAAACCGGTATAGTACCAAAGATGAACATTGTGGATTCTGAATTCAGAAGTCAGGATTATCAGTTTCAGTAAATGCTGTTCTTCATTCTGAGGTGTCCCATCACTCAGTTTTTATGTGCAGTCTGGACAGCTGAAACATATCTGGAACATTCACTAATATTTAGCATATTGGGCGAATTCTCCCCAACAATCTAAGATTCATCCATTAAGACATGCCAATATGTGGATTCCCAGTAACAGTCATTCAGGAGTGAAAAGCAAAAATTTCATCAAGTCTATCCCCCAAATGTAAAAATATTAAATGTGTTCATTTCTGAAGAAAGCTCTTTTAATGCTAAATGTTTTACTTTTGTTTATTTTTTCAAATAAACATTGAAAACCATGACAATGTAATGTATATTAATATATCACCCCAGATTTATTCTTCCACTCCATTTACCTCCATTCCTCCATCTACGGGGTTGAAAAAGGTGCCCAAAATACCCATGCTTCTAGAAATTTCTCCTTCTCCTACTTAACCTCCTAACTTCCTCACCACTCTTTATTTCAAGATAATTAATTCTAATCCCATCGTACCCTCTATTTCTGTTTGTTTCAGTGACCAGCCCAGGTTTCATGGTTTATCCTCAATGCTCTGAATCTTTGTCATTGTAAAGCTCTGTGCACCTCTTTCCTGATTATGTCCCCCACTCATCCACAGCTTCTGAACCGTTTCCTCTAAAAACAGTTTCAAACTATTTTTTGTCAGAGGATCCTGTAAACTCTTAAAAATAATTGAGGACTGCCAAAGAGCTTTTATTGATGTGTGTTACAGTTATTAATATTTGCTACATTCACAATTTAAAGAAAAATTTTTAATATTTAGTAATTAATTCATTTAAAAATAATAAACTGTTAACATGAATTACATATTTTTATTTAAAATATTTAATTTTTTACAACAAAAATTAGTGAGAAGAGTGGAATTATTGTACATTTTTGCAAGTCATTTTAATGCCCAGCTTAATAGAAGACAGCTGAATTCTTATATCTGCGTCTGCATTCAATCTGTTATAATATGCTATTTTAGTTGAAGTATATGAAGAAAATCCAGTTTTACCCTGATCTGTGGTTAGAAAAGGGAGGAATATTTTAAGAATCTTTTCAGATAATTGTGGATATTATTCTTTGACACTATACCAAAACTCAACAAAAAGTAGTTTCTTAAAAGTTAGTTGTAATGCAAAACTTAAACCATATTGATAAACTTATTTTTACTCTATTACATTAAAAATTCATTAGTGTATCTTGCACTCTGAATGAATATTTTACCCATTTATGATTTTGTAACATCATGCATCACTCATTTGAAAAACATTGCTTCACTGAGTTATGCAGATGTTCCAAATGTTGACACATTTTATTATACAATATTTAAAAATTCCATTCATTAATATCACCACTAATCTCATTAACAGTCTTTAAGTATTGGGAAACTTTACCTTGGTAGATACAAGTTTTCCAAAAATCAAAATTTTACTTGAAAGTACACATTTTATCACTGGCAAAAAATATCATCAGTTGTTTTCCTTGAAGTAACAGGTTCACTTCATTCACTTAGGAATAAATTGCCAAATACCCAAGTCTGGGTAGCCATTATTTTTTCTGTCAGTCTTTCTTTCAGGTAATAACAGTTTTCAGGAAAAAAATGTGGTTAGTTCAGCTGGCAGCTCAACCAATTGCACATATGCTTCTCTTCAAGATAACCATTGCTCCTCAGTCTGTAGAAAAAGCGTTTTATGAATACTTCCTATTTAATCACAGCCTATTGAATAGACATGCAATCAAGGATTGAGATTGAATAAATTGCTCTTCTACAACTCATGATCAATCATCAGCAAAAGCCCCTGAATGTTGTTTGTCCTCTAAGAGGGGTATAAGTGTCATATAAAGGGAGTTGGAATTATTACAACATATTGACTGACATCATCCTATAATCTCTTAATAAACCTTTTTGTAAACTTTAAGAAATGATCTTTCTCATCTTGTACTTATACTTTATCCTTGTACCAATTAAGATGTCTTTGACTGCAGGTAACAATAAACTTTACTCAAAATGATTTAGATAATCATTTAGAAATGTTGTCATTTCTCAAAATGAGAAATCCCAAGGTAGGGTGTCTTTAGGTTTGGTTAGTTCAGGCCCCATGGTACCAAGTGACACGTGAATATGTGACATGTCTAGTGCAAAATACGATGCTGCCTTTTCCTATGAGTCTCTTTATAAGAATGAAGAAACCTTTCCCAGAGGCCCTCTGGCAGCCCTCATCACACATGTCAAGCCACATTGCACTACATGTCCACACCTACACCAAAAAGCAGGCACAAGGAATAGAATGTCCCTGAGTGGTTAAGATTAATCCAGATTTACCCTTGAGCTTTAGGTCACCTTCCCTAAGAGATGAATACCTGAATAAAATCATGTTTCAAGAAAGGATAAAGTGGGAAGGGGTGCTGGAATAGATGTTGTCAGTGCCCTTCCCACAGCTACTCTGCACATTAAAAGCTGCTGACTGCAAACCCCTGTGACTTGTGACTTGAGGGCTTTCTACTGGGCATGGAACTATAAGCTGTGCACAGGGGTAAGCCAGAAGTGCCAGAGAATCAATCGCCCAGAAGCAGCCCCCTTAACCAATGATAGACGGGGAATTGCCAGATAAATATCCAGCTTCCTGGGTCCTCATTTGAGATAAATTTGAGATGCATCGTACATCTCCCAGAACTAACTAGTGGAATAAGCCACAGTAACAACTTGAGAATGCATTTTTTTATTGGCTGCCTTTCTTGCACTGTCTCATTTCTTCACTTTCCTTACCAGTGTTGCCTGTTATCGTCTTCCAAATAAACTATTTGCAATAGCATCCTTATCTCAGGGTCTGCTGGTGGGGGAACTCAAACCAGGAAAACAGCCCCTCCCTCAAAAAAAATCCACTACAATCAGAAACTCAGAAGCCTTTCTTCAATTCTTTGTTCTCAGAAAGACTTTATTAGCATCTTTCTTCTATAACAGTTTCTGTTTACCAAAAACTGCAAAGTGAATGTAGAGAGACTTATTCTTGTTTAAGCATGTACACAAAAATTTTTATTAAGTACATAAAGTTAATCATGTTGCCCGTTACATCCAGGGCTCCTTCTCAGGACCCATCACTGCCAGCCTTTGCTCAAAGAGCAGCCATATGTGGCCGCATTTTGACCCAAGGGTAGCCAGCTAATCCTTTGGCTGACAGTGGCCACACAGTATGAAAAGATAAGCAAAGACAATCCAATTTCCTCTCTTGAAAAGTTAAATTAATAAATAATACCAACACCAAGAGAAAGAGGAATTACCCTGTGGGAAGATAAGCTGGAGTTATGACCAGTTTTTCAGAGCCATAAGGGAATAAACAGAAATTATTATGAACCAGAAACGAGAAAATCAAAATTATGATGTATGAAGAAACGATACATGAAGCAGAGGAAAACGATAAGCATATGATATCAGTTCAAAAGGAAGCAGGCAGACTAGGAACACTCAAGTTTTATTAATACGGTAGCTGTGGAATGGAAACTTAGGAAGCCAAGGTTTTAAGAGATGTTTCTATTCCTATTCTCCATGAGGCTTGGCACTGTTAGAGCTACTGGACTGTGTTTGTATGAGATTCTATCTCCTTATTGGTCATATATATCCTAATATCAGTTCCCCTTATATGAAGAAGCTTGATTAAATGTTTAACAACCAATATCATAATCAAAATGCTTTTTTAAAAAAGTTAATCACAAGAAAAACATGATTTTTAAAAAAATATACAGTGAAATGTTTAAAATGTTGTTCCATGTTTTATAACAATGTGAATATACTTAACACTGCTACTGTACATTTAAAAATGGTTAAGAATAAATTTATGTTATGTGCTTTTCACCACAATTATATATATATGTGTATATATATATATATACATGCATATACATACATACACACACACACACACACACATTTCTCTCTATGAGATAATGTAAAGAAAACAAGGGAAGAATGGGACATGGTACAGAATTATAAGTGAGTTTAGAATAAAGCTCTTGTCTTGTGTATATACTCATATAATAATGGTATGGAAAATAGAATAATAGAATATTACCACTTAGTTAAGAGTCAAAGAAAAATAACCAGCTAGTCTACTCTTAACCTAACACCCAAATTGGGGATATAAAAGGATTGAAAGTGGTAGATATTAGAAAGGGAATTTGGGGGAAATAAACTAATTTACTGTAACCTAAACCTAGGGAAAGGACTATAACACAACAACCTGAAAAGTTCCATATATTTCTCATGCAGGCTGAGAAACACTAGATAAAATTAGTTGGACTTATCCCTAGGTGATGTAAGGGTCTAGAATTTGGTAGGTACACTGCTTTAAAAAAGAAGTGGAAAAAAGATTGCTTCATTGGGGCTCATTGCAGTCCTAGAATAATTTGGGAGAAACGTGTAATCTGTACATGAGAGTCAGTGTACCTTCAGCTCATGTCTTGTCTAAGAGTCCACTGAAGGGACAAATAGAAAGAAGGCAAAAGTGTCACCAAATGACTAGGAGCTAAGGAAGGAGTTATTAACCAGCCAGTCAGCCAAGGGCAATCAGAGATGCACTTGCCCTATCAAAGAAACTAAAAATGAGCATTAGAGATCCCCGACAATGAGAGAAAGAGAAGCAAAGGGCCACAGGGTCTCTGATGAACCCATAAAGGTGCCTGCAAAAGACTCAGCTTTAAACACCTACCAGATCTAGAGAGCATTGATGCAAGATCACCATACAATGGACAAGAATATCCTTGTCCTCTTTATCTTCTGCCTCCCCTAGCTCTAAACCTAGAGTGATCTGCAATTGTTCTGGGGGAGGAGGGGTTAACCTATAAGAGGAAAAGGAACAAACCAACCAGAATCTCCACCCACTGGCAACCAGCCTGCAGCAAGCTGACTTGAAGAGAGCAGCTTTACCTTTAAATGAAATTTAATATTTTGACAGGACAAATTAATTACTGACTAAAAGTTGTTTTATGACCTAAAAGTGACCATCAAAATGACGAGGTTTTCCTTAAATTTCATCAAAGGCCAACAAAAGAACCAGCTCCACAGAATAAATTTAAGGAGGTATTTATTGCGAGACAAATTTAAAGTTTCTTTATAATTATACCTCATGAACCCTGCTTATTCAATGGAAAGGTTACAGATACTTAATTTTAGGAAATAGTTAGGCTGGATAAAAGTAGAAAAGGCTCAATCTGATCATATAAACTTTCCATTTTAAAAATAACCAAAGAAAATACCACAAATCTTTATTTAGATAGGAACAATTTCTTGAGTAGCAAAGGTACCAGCAAAATAAAACAAGCAAAGCATGATAGTATATCTTGACGTTATATCTAGATAGTTAAAAGAACTGGAGAGTATTAGAACATGAATTTTCTATGTAGAAAATGTTGTAAATTCTATTTTCCAAATTGCAGGCTTATTATTTTGTAATATATACATTAAAAAATCTAAACCTAGGCCTATTCTCCTCTCAATATTCAAGTCCGGGTTTCTCTTTCTAACATGTATAATGAAGTAGATACAGATTTTCAGCAAACAATAACAACAATAATATTAATAAGAATAATTGCAATTTACTGAGCATTCACTCTATGTTAGTCTTGGTGCTGTATGACTGACATGCATCATCTTATTTGACTTTCAAAGGGCTACTGTAGGCAGGTAGTTGCTATTGTTATTACCATTCTTGCAGATTAAGACACTGAGGCAGAGAAAAGCAAAGTAATTTGTCCAGGACCATGAAAATAATAACTGCTTGAGCCAAACCCAGGACATTTACTACCTTAGTGTGTTTTGCTTTGCTGAGAAAAACATTCAGAATAAAGAGAGATGTTTTAGAGTGTTTATTGATCTACCACCAGGCTTTGATTTCTGACCTTGCAGAGTTCCCAGGCTCCTTTAACACCTCTGCCTTGGGACAGTTGGAGTGGGTATGTTGTCTCCTGACAGATAAAATCCCTCTCTCACCTGGGCCTGTTAGTGAACTCAATAGAAATCATTAAGCCTCTTGGCCCCCAGCTATCAGCAGTCCCTTTAATACATCCTAAAATGATTAAAATAAATCCTCTTTACAATTCCAATCAGCAACAAAATTATTAACAAGTAAAAATGATTTCCATATGTTCCTGCCTTGCCTGGAGACAAAATTCAGGAATCTATTAAAATTATTTCTGGCCATCAAGCAGAAAAACAAATGTGCTTTCTATAATTCCTTCTTAATAGCATTGGGCCAGTTTACCGAATGATATGACCTGCAAACAACTGCATAGTTATCCCCAGTAACAGCGTGCTGGCATTTTTCGTTCTGAAAAAAATCCTATGACAACTTGATGCTTTCTACATTGGTAGATTCTAATATTTTGCTTATGAATTATCCCTCATACCTATGGAAACTGTGCTACTTCTATATATAAATAATATATTCTTCTTTACAGCAAGAAAATAATATACCAAAACCATGTAATCATTCCTATACACATATTATCTTCAGAATAACATTTTTGCTTCAACTGAGATTTTGTCAGAAAATCCAATTGGGTAATGTGATCAGCTGCACCCTAAACGCCCTGAGGGTCACAGAGAGAAGACCTCACTCTTCCTCTTGCTTTTGGGTTTCAGTGTGCCCCTGACTGAGGTCACAGCTTGCCTTTTTTCCCCGTGCTTCTCAGTCTTGTGCTTGTTTCCTTATCATCATCCTTCCCTGCTTCTCTTCATTTTTGTGTCCTCATTAACTTCATTGTCCTCATCAGATGACTCAGAGTGATCACAGAGAGATGATTGGTAAATGAATTGCATTAGCAATCAGTTTATTTGAGGCTGACCCTGCCTCCTTCTATGTGTGAATTAGGAAATTATAGAGTCGAGGAAATGAGAAAGGGCAGAGGGAGAGGGAAGGAAGGAAGGAAGGAAGGAAGGAAGGAAGGAAGGAAGGAAGGAAG
>NW_006442482.1:486605-491159 GCF_000325575.1 Pteropus alecto
TTCTGGAAGAGTTTTAGGAAGAAAATTTGGTTTTTCTCCCTGATTCTTCTACTCATAATCTTTTTTCTCCCAAATAATTCCATCTCACTTAGTCAGGAAGGGTTGGAGAGTGGAGGGTAAAAAAAATAACATATCTGGCCTTTATGCAATGTGAGTATAGATTTGAAATTCAGGCAGTCTGTCCAATAAGATTGGATTACCTAGCCAATGTGTTGCAATAACAAAGACACTTTTTTAAATCCCTGAGGCGCTTCTGGCATGTCAATCATATGCTGAACCACAAATATTTACATTGGTGTGATTCAGAAAAATATAACAAAACAGAGATTTTTCTCTACAGATAAAGTAGACTAAAGTTTCTTGCACCATGTTGGTGCAAGGTCTGTATTATGGGCTAAATTGTGTTCCCCCAAAATTCATATGTTGAAGTCTTAATCCCCAATACCTTAGAATGACTATATTTGAAGATAGAGCCTTTAAAGAGGTTGCTAAGGTAAAATGAGGTCATATGGCTAATATGACTGGTGTCTTTATAAGAAAAGAAGATTAGGACACAAACAGGCACAGAGGAACACCAAGTGAAGACAGTGAGAAGTTGGCCATCTACAAACCAAAGAGAGAGGCCTCAGAATAAATCAACCCTGCCAACACTCTGATCTCTGACCTCCAGCCTCTAAAACTGTGAGAAAGTACATTTCTGTTGCTTAAGCCAGTCTGTGATGTTTTAATATGGCAGCTTTAGCAGACTAACACAGTGTGCCCTATAGGTCCCAGTCCTCATTCAAGTTCTCAAAGATCAGAGGTCAGATTGAAATGGTTTAACCTTAGACATAAGGATATAAAAGGAACTCCAAAATTTGAATAGATAAATGGGAGGAAAGGCTAAATTAATGCAAAATATCATATTTTACTATTTCTTATCAACTTTCAAAATAGGCTGTGAGTTATAGGTTGGAGCCAACGATATAACAATATTATGAATACCAGAGGCATAGAAAGACAAAAAAGATAGCCTTTTTGTAATTTTCATCTATTTTTCCAGAACTCAGAACATGAATTCCGGTATTCCTTTGACATTTGGGGGACAGGAAGGATAAAAAATAAAACTGTCTGGTCTTATGCTATGTTCTTCCTGTTAAACATGGAATAGATGCCTTCATAAAGAGCAAACATCTTTCGTGATATTCCCCTGAAAATTAAGAGGAAATTAGGAATGAAACTGTCATCAAAACATCTCCATTTCTGTCAAAGAAAGCATGATACATTGTCTCCCAAATTATATGGGGATGTTTCAATATTAATACTTCTACATTTTCCATTTGGATGTAGGAAGCATTATACTTAAGAATCAGCTTTACCCATTACAACCAGCTTCATTGTTTTACTACTCGGATTAACACATTTTACTAATTAGTCATACTCATAAATTGACAATGTGTTTCATTACGTAAGTCAAAGGCATGTGTGTGTAAGATATATATATATATAGAGAGAGAGAGAGATCTATAAGATGTATCTATCATCTATCTATCTATCTATATATAGAGAGAGACAGGGACAGAGACAGAGGCAGAGACAGAGAGACAGAGAGACTGTGCCTGTTAAAGTGGAAAAGCAAGATGCTCACAGGAGTTTAGACATTGTGCATAACAGAAATGATTTATATGGAGGAATTTCTAAATGTCTCTTAATAATATTTTAGGTATTTTCAACAGAGAACAAAGACAAAATAGCCATCTAAACTCTGTTAGTGGTTTCTTCGTGTTTTCTTTTCCTTTTCCTTTTTTTTTTCTCAATGCTACTTATCTATTTTGAGTTCTTAGCTTCCGTTGATCTTTACAGATTCTTAACCTTCTGTAACTTCACATTATTTTCTAGAGGAAGATTTGTCTACATGCCTCATTTCTGATTCTGCTGTTATTAGCCTAATAAGTATTCTCCCTCACAGTTGCTACAAAGTGGTTTTCTAACAGCACAAATAAATGAATAAATAAAAAATGTGACTTCATTTGCTGCACACAAGATTTGCACTTAAAAATAAGCTAGTTTTTATGTTCCACGTTCATAAGAAATCTGCAAATCTATCAGGTCAAAATAACCAGTACATGCAAAATGCCTGTTACTTACCATCAATTTTATTTTTAAGAGACATTTGAATAGTTGGAAGAATTGTCAATCTGTACTTTTTCCTTTGATTATAGAGGAGACAGCCTGCCATTATACCAAAAATAGTTAATATTACAGCAGTAGGCAGCCCAGAAACATAGAACTTCTTCTGCTTTCCAATTTGTATTTATTTGAAAAAGGTCTAGGCAGTCTAGTTTATGCCAAATTCTTTAAGAAGGTGTTGTATGCTTATAGCTTACCTTTTATGAGAATCTTAGATTAAAATCTTAGCAATTATAAGATTTATTTTTATACAGGAAATGTTTCTTATGCAACTTCTACAAATATATTACTTAGATTTTTATTGGTATCTAATGTATGCATATGTGATCGCCACTGTTGTCGGACAAGCAGAAAATATTTAAAAGATAAGATATAGTCTCCATAGTAAGTTGCTTATAATTTAGCTGAAAAGAAAAATTAAGAAACATAAATAACCCAAGACCAAATTCAACTAAATCTTAAGATAAAGTTACTTCTAGATGAGTTCTGAAGAAATTTCAATGAGAACGGAAAAAGACAACAAAAAGCTCAGAGAGGAAGTTAATATAATCTTTGGAGTGATCAATTAACTCATTGGCTTCATTCTTCACCCCAATCCTATCTACAGGCTTTAACATATGACTCTGCATTTCCTTCATCAAAGACTGAGTATATTCCCCTGCATCTTAACTTTGGGAATGATCCTGTGGCTTGCTTTTTCCAACAGAAGTTTGGCAAGCAGAGGCATGAAATGTGTTCCCATGGTAGGGCACACCCCTTTGCACTTCTGACATCCCTGGGATGAGTATCCCTGAGGAAACTGCTACTTCCACAGTCTGGGCCCTGGAATGAACGAACACAGGTGGAACAAACCCGAGGGGAGGGTGAGAATTTAGCCACTGAGTTTTATTGCATAACAATAGCTGATTGGTACACTCAGAAACAGGTTATAGTTTGAATAGATAAAGGGTAAAACAATAAGGTATTTGTTTCTGATACAATGTGCTTTGCCAGTTTTGAATATGAATGTTTTGTGTTCCTTTTATTTCTCCAATTATCTGGTACTCCACTGGTCCATATCAGCATGAATTGTGGTATCTCTTGTTAAAAACCAGCACCCTCCCTCTCATTTGCATGATAACTGTGGTCACCGACTCAGTCCAAATTAGGCTAAAAGAGACCAAGAATTTTCTCAGGCCAGCAGAAGGCCCAAGTTTCCGCCTTCCTTTGTCCTAGTCACTACTGTATGATGTCGCTGTGAAAATTCATCCCACAGAGATGCTATTTTTCTCCACTACTACAATGAGTGCCATACTAGTTTGAATGTTTCTACAGGACTCAAGAGTACCACATCCCTGGAACGCTCAAGTCTATATAGCCTTTTAAAAAGTATCTACTTGCATGCTTAGCTTTTGATCTCAAAGCAGAATTGTTGGATCAAAGCAAGTGGGTTCAGAGGGCCTCAGAGCCTTACCTATGAGCTGTAAGAGAACCAGGCCTCCTGCAACACCTTCTAGATCCTAGTGGAAAAGGAACACTCTCTCTTTTCTTGAGGTGAGCTTCTCTTCGGAATTTTTTCTTCCAGTAGACCCAGGTCACCACAATCTAATCAATCAAGTAACTTTCAGTCTCACCAAAAAAGTGGGCAGGTGTCAATGTCTTTATTCCCTAGCCCTCACATATTCCCTAACCCTCACCACCATCCGCTTGCAAACAGCTATGCATACCAAGTAACGTCATGAGATGTAACTTTTATTAGTTCATAAAAAAATTTTTGGTGCCTATCAACCTCCCATTTGTATACCTAAAATGTCACTTAGGGGTTTAAGAGAGGTTCAGAGAATCTCAATTCCCAGACTACACTCTCGTTTGCCTAGGAGAAGCAGTTTCCAGATTCTTTTGCTAGAATTGTTTTGATTCTGTCTTACCAAGCATCCCCCCACAAACACAAAATCCTAAAGATAACAATGAGCTTGAGATATTTATAGACTACGCATGTCTTTAAGAAATATTTATCGAGTGCCAAGTGGGTCCAGGCATACTACCGGGTCCTAGAGATACTTAGATAAACAAGATATGTTTCAGGACTTCAAGTAGCTCTATATCTAATGGAAGAGCCATAAGGGAGTTGTAATTAAACTGCATAATGATGCTGTGTCTAATAGGGAAATAGTAAAAACAATGTTCAGCAACAGGATGTTGGTTAAATAAATTTTTATACCCATATAACTATTTCATATCCATGAAAGTAAAGTTATAGAATACTTATTGACATGAAATGATGTTTTTGATGTTATCAAAAGAACAGGCAGTTATATGCAATATTGCAGCACAACACATACCTGTTATATGTAAATAATATATATTTATACAAAAATATAACATTTTGGCTAAAATGTTCATTAC
>NW_006442482.1:491524-497691 GCF_000325575.1 Pteropus alecto
TAAATTAGTTTCAAGTATACAGTACATTTGTTAGATATCTATATAGTTTATAAAACGATCCCCCCAATTGCTCCCTCCCTCCCTTGGCCCTCCACCTAGCCAGCATATTAATGCTAACTGCATTCTCTCTGCCGTGCTCCCCACCCCTGTAAACAACTATCAACTACTAATTTGCACTTTCTAATGCATCTACAAGAAACATCTATTATTTGTATAATAATGAAAAATTAAAGGTAATTTTAAGAAAATGTTAACACACATGAAGACCAATGCTCCAAGCAAAGTATGATTGTTCATGGTCAGGAAAATTAGAAATGGCGAAGCAATGCAAACTCCTCTTCACTGTGAGACTCTGGTATTATGTTCTCATGCTACTTGGTTCTATAGCTGGACCTAAAATAGGACCAATCTCCACATGAAGCTTCCTTCTTAAAGAAATTTTTGCAAATAATTTTAAATGAAATGCTTTAGGATTTAAAGTCTTATGTAAAATCTCTTCCCACATCATCAAAACTAAGAATTCATTTACTTGAGAGTATGACTTATTTTCTGTTATTTGCATAAGGACTTAAGCACAAAATTGGTAACTGTTTATGCTAAAATGCCACATGTGATGGCAAACTGCTTCTTGTCTATGCATCAAGAGGCAAAGCAGATATTTATGGACATATTATAAAAATCTGTTAACCTTTTGCTTTCACTCAGAGGACATTATAATTCACATTTTCTAAATTCATCTACTGTCGTTCTCAATTTTTGCCCTGAAATAGCCCACCATGCTTTCATTATTTATCCCGCCTTAGAAATCATTTGAATAAAATAATTTACTGAGCATGTACTGTGTGCCAGGTATTGTGTTAAGTCTTTTACACAGCTTTTCTCATTTAATCCTCAAAACAAGTCTCCAAGTATTGTAATATTGCCATCCCATTTTATAAATTGGCACTTTAACAGGTGTAATTCCTCACTAGATAGAACCAGGGATTCTGGGAGAAATGGCTGATCCAGGGCTAAGGAAGGTAAAGCACAGATGAACCTGGAATATTTGAGAGGACAAGGAAATAAGGAAGTACTCAAAAACTAGAAAAAAAAGGCATGAGAACCAGATTAAATAGGCTCCTACTTGTAAAACTGAGACAATTTGGTCATCAAAACAATATTATTAATAGGATACAGTACACCTAAATTTTTTAATAAAAGAATCCATGAGTTCATATTGAAACAAATAATAGGTAAACAGGTAGGTAGGTAGACACACGCATACATACATACATACATACATACATACTTATAGAGGGTAAACAGAGAGCTCTTCTTTGGTGCCAAATAATATAAAAGTCATGACAGTTAGAAAAATCATCCTTTTGCAACCTCTATAGAAATAATTTATTAAGATGAGAATTATTAATGGGTAGAAATTCATTATGTGAAAGTTTGTTGGAGAAAGGATATTTACATAGTATTTCTCTGTAGATACCTTGTTGATTTCAAAGTAAAATGGGTACCTTTACAGTAGAGAAATCTGCTGTATAACACCTTAGTCAGGTGATCCAAGTCAACATCACCAAAATAAAGCAAATGGACAAGCGTCTCCGGATGCACGCACTGAGCAGGGCACAATATCGCTTATGTAGTATTTTTGTCAATTTTTTTTTCTTTTTTTTTTCCCAGTAATTCTTGCCTTGAACCAAATCATTAAAAAATTTTAATTCTATTCAGGTGACATTCCATAAAAAATTGGCCCAGTCTTTTCAAAAATAACAATGGCATTACCCCCTATCCTCCAACCCCTAAAAAAGGGCTATGGTCAAGAGGCTCAGTTCTAGGTCAAAAGACTAATAAGAACCGAAAACTAAAGCAATATAACATCCAGTGTATATATCCTGGATTGGATCCTGCACCAGGAAAAAATGGTTATAAAGAAGATTTTGTGAAGAAATTGGTTATATTTAAATTGAGATTTTATATTAGATGATTATATCAATATTGAATGTTCTGAATGTGATAACTGACTATGTAGGAGATTATTCTTATTCTTAGAAGGTACATGTTGAAATAGAGATGAAGGGTCAACACTTCTGCATTCCCCCAGGAATTCATATCTTATTTACCTTGCTTCCTTTTTCTCCAAAGCCCTTACCAACCATCTGGCACATTATATTCTTGCTTGTTTACCTGTTCATTGTCTTTGTTCCACTACACCCCCATAAATTCCATGAAAGCTGGAGACTGTTTTTTCTTTGCTTTATCTCTAGTGCCTAGAACAGTACTCGATTCATGGGAGATACTCAGTAAATACCCATTAAGTTAATTTATGAGCAGATTACCTGTGATTCTCACACCAGCCTTCTAATTGCTCACATTTTAGAGAAAAAGAGATTCAGACAAGTCAAAGGATTTGCCCAAGGTCACACAGCTAAAATCTGATATCTGAGTCCAAATTTTATGTTCCTTGCAACTGTTTTAACACTTACATTGGTCTGAAGAAGAGCTCGACCTAAAGAGTCACTGCATTGCCCTAAGGAGGAAGATGAAGTCTTACCATTTCATGGCCCTTGCAGATAGATTTTCACGTGATTTCTTTTTTTATCCTTACTTTATTCCACGAAGAAATCAAGAAGATATTGCCTCATCTGAACCTCTCAGTACCGATGTGTAGCTGGTTAGCACAGTCTGATTAGCCTATTGGCCAGAAGATTCTCCTCTTAATCGAGGGACAGGAAGTTGAATGCCAGTGATGACCTTATACCTGGTGGAATGGCGTCATGAAATCATTGATTATTCTTAAGTGTGTTTCTGCAACTGTGACCTGGGCTCTAGCTTTTTGGGGGTCAGTATCCGTGCTGCATCAGACAGTAGCTACATCTGTGTACATCACCCTAGTTCTCTTCATGTCCTTACTGTTTTATCACCCAGAAATGTATTTCATTTGATTTTAAACTCAATGATCCGAACTCTGGAAATGCATTTTGGTTAATGACTTCATTTAAAGTATCTGAGATAAATGCATGCATACAAATCAAGGCATTCATCCTTTCCTGAGAGGTCACTGGATCACAAAATTCACTGAACTTTAGAAGCACTGGGAGAGCTTTTAAAAAATATACTGGTTCCTAGGCCCTAGCATAGAAGTTCTTATCCTGATGGTTTGAGGTGAGTCCCAAGCATCTGTATTTTGTAAAAAAAAAAAAAAAAAACCTCAGAATTTGTAATGATTAGCCAGTTTGAAGAACCATTGTAAGACCTCAAGAAAACAAACATCATGCATGCTGACACACACACACACACAAACACACACACACATCTCAGATAGTCTGTAGCAGCTATGGCTTTAATAGAAAGAAATACCAAGCAGATGATAAAAGGAAAAATTACTGAACTGACCCTCAACAAACAGCAATGACCTGACTCAATGACCAGTGAAAGTCAATGAGGTGCTGAGTCCATTTACACTATTAATGTAAGTGCTCACTGAGCTGTATTTTTTTATATGCTTTCAGTCCTTTTTCAGTACCAGAGGTGTCTAGCAACTTTGGATACATCAACAACCTTGAGTTGCCTTCAAGGAATACTATTTAGAAGACACTATAAAGTGTAGCTATGATACACGAGGCCTAGCAAACCAAGTCATCTACTTCACCATAGAGGAAATGGAGTACATTTCAACAATGGGTATTTATTACATTACATCCCTCTTATTTGTCCATATGAATTAAGCTACATTTATTTGCAATAGTTTAGCATCATCAAAATAGAAAATTAACATCTTGGGGGCTAGAGATTTTTTTCATGTGGTGAACTGCTATCTAATAGCATAGGAAACCTATCCTACTAAGTACTATAGAAAGGGATAAGTCCTGTAAGGAAAAATACCTCACTCTATTTCCTAATGTTTTAAATATGTATTTTCATCATGCCAAAAGCAAAATCGGTTTTTGAACATTTTATTCAACTTCATGGTATGAAGAAGGAAAGAAGGCAATAAGAAGTACCAGATACGTCACTGCTCCCTCTCACTCCTGCTCCTTACCACAAACCACACCAGTCTCTTATTACTTAATTTTTACTTCCTCCCAGTTCAAATCCCATTTCCTCCAAGAAGCCACCCTGAGCACTGTGATCCATAAGCAACCTTTCTGCTTTATCACTTCATGATTCATGTTGTATCATTAGTTTTTTTTTTATGGGTTTATACCTTTTCCCAGTACCTAAACACTGCTCATCTTGAGGATAAAAGTTATATCTTATGGTACTTTATATTCTTCTCACTGACTTGCTCTCAATATACATAGCACCTAATAGGTGCTCGATAAATATAAGTAGATTCATTAGTAAAAGTCTTATCCAATTTATGAAAATTAATTATTCTCCCTAATCATTTGAAATATATTTAAGCAACAACCCATTTCAAAAGTCCTAGAATCCTGGGACTATTTAATTAAGCATAAGTTTAGACCAATATAATTTTTTAAGTGTCAAATCAAATATCATTTTAGGCTTTTCTCTAAAAGTATTCAACCATTCCTTGCCTACCATGAACATAAAGCATGTTCCCACTTCAGGGCTTTTGCACTTGCTTTTCTATTTGGCTAGAACATTCCATCCCTTCATCTATTCATATCAGACCTGACTTGTCATTCAGGTCTTAACTAAAATATCCCCCTTCAGAAAGGTACTCTAAGACCACTCAATTTAAAATAGCTCACATAGTTACTTTCTATCACATTATCTTAAATATAAGTACATATTTTCTTTCATTACACTGAAAATATCTCATTCATCCAAAGGGTAGGGAACTTTTCTATAATGTTCCATCCTCTAGCCCCAGTGCTCTTAAACTGGTGCATAGTACACACTTCATATATATTTGCTGCTGGAATAGATTTTAAATAGCCTAAACTTACTCAGAGATGAAGTAGGCTTTAGGAATTTTAAAACAATTTTCATTTACACATCTACTTCCTATGGGACCCCTAAGTTCTTAGAGGAGACCTGAAACCAAGTTATACAGAGTTGATGGAAGACAGAACTTGCTTGATTTTTTTAAAAAAAAATGGCAAAGCAAGCTGTTAAGAAAAACTGAGATGTTCTTCTAATGTATGCACCAAATGACTGCAGTAATATCAAAAAATCAGTATTTGTTGAAATGAAATCAATAAATATTTAAATCAGTATAACTTGTCAATTATCATTTCTATCAGTTTTCTTTCCACTATCTTAGTATAATTCTCTCATGTTTGACAATTCCGTGCCAAGAAATATCAAGTTCATATATTAAATTAAAATGATCAAAGTATAAATGACATTTATGTGCCCATGAGCAAATAAATAAAATTTACAGTGCATTACTCAATTTTAAATTTAGTGCCCTGCCATCTTTAGCTTTTGCAACCTTGGGGTTTTTAATAAACTTTAGCATCCTGGGGTTAAAGGGTATATTTTAGGACCACACGAATTCTTTTCTTCCTTCTTTATCTCTAGCAGAGTTTTGGTTTGTTTTTTTACTTAACCCCAGGATAAAATTCATCAGGTTTTTTTTTTAATATTCTCTCAAAGCGGTTCACACTTGAAGTGACTTTGATGTTCAATAGCATTTGTTCAGATGTCTTTCTGACATTGATTCACAGTGTTTTAATATCTTTCAATCCTCTAAGTTTTTTACCAGCTGAAAATTGTTTTCTTTACCATCATGTATGTCAACAGACTTCAATTCAAATCAATTCCATTTGAACCTTAACTGAAAATATTTCCTTGGTTTTGCTACCTTAGATGCTGAGATCTGCCCTGAGAAATTTTATCACAAGTAGGTAGAGCTAGAGTGCTGGAAGAAAGACATTTTGTGCATGTGAGAGGGGTAGGGGTGCAGCGGGGGAGTTGGTAGCATTAATTGAAATTTAAATGACAGAGAATATGAAAATAAAAATAAAACTCTTTTCTGGAGACAAGCAAAATTTTCAAACCAAAGGATGCTTTTCCAAAGGAATAATTGAAATGCGAGAATCTATAAAACTGATTTTAGATGAAATAAATAGTGACTCATCTTAGTCAGATCTTGCCACGTGCCACCCACTCATCAAGTCACTGCTATATACTCAGAAGTTTTTGTTCCTTGCATTCTTGATGATGCTTCTAATGATGGTTCTATATTTGGTTAGCTGTAACCAAAA
>NW_006442482.1:497734-502163 GCF_000325575.1 Pteropus alecto
GCAGGATGTGTATGGAAAAATCCATGAAGATTCTCTTTGGTGAGTGACTATAGCAACTGTGTGCAATATTTGGTGTTTATGGCCCTGCCATTTAGGTTCCACAAATTGTTAGACAGCTCTACAATGCATTAGGAACTTGAGAAAAGCAAAACAAGTGTAGTAAATGGTATGATGCTTGTGCTGGTTATCACTCATTATCACTGTTTATCATCCCTCCAGATCCACTGTTCATCATTTTGTATTCTTCTCTGTGCCCTAGAAAGGTGATGTGCAGGAACCACATCAATGGGTTCACTTATCCTCTGGCTTCTTGGTGGATTTAGCCAATAAAGAGCATTAGCAAGAGGCGAAATGGTGAGAGGAGAGAGAGATGAGTATTTGTTTTCTGTAGGTTCACCACAGGCCAGCTGAGGCATACCTCTTGTCAGATGGCCCTCTCCACACTGGCTCTCTCTGCCTCTAGGTTTCAAAACCACTTCATCCACTCACCATTTGGGGCCTAGAGGAGATAAGACTGTTACTAACCAGGATATTTACTCATAGTCTCCTTCTATCTTCTCCACACATTTGTAAATAGTCCTTTCCTAAACTCTTCTAAAATTACCCAACTTGAGTTTTCATTTGTTTCCTCATGAGACTTTCAAAGTTCAAATGCCTGTCTTCGAGAAGTTTTCCCATTTGGTAGGAAAGACAAAGCATAATGCATTAAGAGAATGATACAATCAAATTTGACAGAAGAGAATGACAAAAATCAAATATTAAACTATGAAATCTCCATAAAATGTTACGGGAACTAAGATCAATGAAAGACTATTTGGGTGCTAAATTTGGACTGAGAAGATTTCCAACAAAAGATGGAACTTCAAGTGGAGTGACAAGATAAAAAAATATTTGGATAGCAGAAAGACAGGAAATCTTAAATGTTTTCACCGCACACACACAAAAATTGATAATTATGTGAGGTGAAAGATATGTTAACTAATGTTATTGTGGTGATTATTTCACAATATATACATGTATCAAATAATCACACTGTAGACCTAAAAGACTTACACAATATTAAATGTCAATTATATTTCAATAAAGCTGGGGAGAAAAAAGATAAGAAAGGATAACGAATCTCTGGTGGAAGAGTGACTTTGGCAAAAGCACAAAAGTACAAGCAATAATATACTGTGGGAAGACAGTTAATCGGTTCATACAGTTTCCAAAATTTCAAGCAGGGAGATAAATTCATGATTAAAATACTGGCATAAACCATCCAATATGGATGCAACATATTGATGAATTCTACCTGCAGGGATCGAGGTATCCCAGTAAGCACGAAGAAAGAACCTGCAGCTCCTGACACAATGACATTTAGGAGTAGGTTCAGTTATCAGTTATCATATCAGCCAAAAGAACAAATTGAGATACAAAATAATTTGTCCTAGGGCTTTCAGTTTTTTTTTTAAATAGCCTCTGATCAAATGCTTTTCTGAATTCTCATTACATTAGACATCTATACAGTTTAAATGAAGAGTTTATGTCTTTTATAAAACATAGAAGCCCCTGTTATACCACAGCTTAGATGAGAAAGCAGTGGCAGGGGCTAAAGACCCATTTGCTATCTGCTCATGGAGACCATCATGATGAGAACATCACTTGGTCCCAAAATTCTCTCAGCCAACCTACCACCTACTTTTAATATATCCTGATGTACAATCAAAAAGTTCGGCACCTATGGTTTCTAACATTCACTTTCTGGATTACTTAATGTCTCTGAGATCCTATTGCTACATTAGTAAAATGCAAACAGCCATAACTGCCCTTCCCATGTTTTAAAATTGCTGCGAGGAACAAACTTGGTAATGTCCATGAAAACACTAGATACACTGAATAAAAGGTAATTCAAATGAGAGATATTACTTAGGAGGATGGAGATGGTGGAAGTAAGGAGGTAAAAACATCTCTCTTATAAATTCTCAACAAAATAAAAGCATAATTTTTGTGTTCATACCATAAAATGACTTAACAGTGTACTAAGTGATTTAAATGTCTTGAATCTATGAGTTCCCTCAGTTTGCATCAGTACAAATACTATTATGTTAGATATTATATTAAAATATAATATTGGCTCTTTTTGCTTTGCCTCATAGTTCCTTTCATATCAACTGAAGCAATGTCTCCCAAACTTGTGTAAAATCTCTTCTGTAATTTACTTCATAGAAGCTTTTGAAGAGAACTCAGGCATTTAAAAATGTGAGTCAAGTTTCTCTAGCTTGCAAAGGTAATGTCTATTGGAAGATGTCAGTGGATCACATCACAAAAAAATCCTCTGGTCTACTTTGAAAATTCAGAAAGGTGACCCTGACTGTGACCTTCTTTCTCTGAAGTAAATCCAGTGCCTGCATCTGTGCTGCATATAATTACAAAAACACAATTTATGACCTGTGAAAAGAAATGACCAAAAACATTATTATGCCTTTCCCATCAGACCAGCTCTCAGGGATGGGAGAGTTTACTCCAAAATGAGTAAGACAGGGACATAGAAGAGAAGCAAAAAAGAAAGATAGGGATAGAATTAAAAAGGTTTTGGTATCCAAAAGCAAAATCTCAAAAAATAATGCTTATTGCAGAAGCACTGTATTTACCTAGTATTAATGGGTTAACTACTAGTTATATCATCAAAGAAACAGTGATCACGATTAATGATGCCCTACTTTATGTTATCAAAATTAATCGTAGAATAGCTTTTGTGCAAAAATACTGTGTGGGTCACTCTTGAAAGAAGTCAGCGTCATAATATTTCATACCTGGTGGTGTGTATTCTGCTGTGAGAAATTAGAAGATATTCTCTCTCTATAAAAAAACTGCCTTAATTGCAATTTTTCAAGCCTACACTTAAGTTATGACTTCTTCTATTACAGCTCCTGTAGTAGCAGTTCTTTCGATCCAGAATTCTGGTTGTACATTTTATTGCAGTAATAAAGTAATAAGAACCTAATCTCTTTTGAAAGGGTTTGCAGAAGGGATGAGTGCAAAATTGGCACAAGATAGAGTTTTTGACCCTTCCCCAGTGAAGTACAGACAAAGCAGGTCACAGACAACCTGATTTTTTCATAATATGTCTTTGGTCTAGTATGTCTTGTGTGTTATGCAGAGATATCTAATATTCATTATTATTTCAGAATGATAAGACACAGTTCATACAATGTTTGAGTTAATTCCACAAGGTTGCTACATAAATAGTGAATTTTCAGAATGAATTTTTAGTCTCTTCAGGATTCCTCAGCTGGATCCCCACAAGCCTAGAGCTTCTGGCACTCCACAGTTTGTGATAATTCTTTAGATTGATGAGAACACAAAAAAAATGTATGAAGAGAGACTTTTAGAGACCTCAGAAGACCTTTACCTTTGAGTAAAGGATGGGACACATATATAAGGCAGTCAAATACAGTAGTTATCAATTGTCCCATCTGGACTACTTGGCCAAATCTATAACCACCAGGCTCCCTGATTATAGTGCCCTTATCTCCATTCTTGCTATAATTTAACCAAGTGAATGACAGAACATTGATGATTTTGGAACCTAAAAAGTCTTCTTCTTTAATAAAAGCCCTGGTCTGTTGTTGTGAGTAGAGTCGTGTAGTAGTTATGAAAAGATTCTGGAACCAGATTCAAATCCTGTGTCTGTGTCATTTAATAGCTGTGTAACTTTGAGGAAGTCAGCTAAATTATCTGTGCTTTTGTTTTTTTATCTATATACTGATGGACATAATAATAGAGTGATTTTGTATAAACCTACATAAAATGCTTAATTTTATGATTGTCATGTGGTAAATGCTCAATAAATATTTGATGATGATGATGATGATGATGATGATGATGATATGATTGGAGATAATAAAACCCATCTTAAGAACCCATCCCAAAAACTTCTGATAGAAGATGGTACAATAAAAGCACGTTTACTCAACCCCCTCACCCTTAATCTCAGAATAGAATAAATAAAAAAATGTCTATCCACATGAACCTAGGAAATAGCATAAATCTCAACCCACAGTTGCTAAACAATGTCTGCCAAAATTCAGTGTATTGTGGACCTTGATTAAGAAGAATGATGAAAGACAAAACTCAATTCTCATGCTCTTGAGAAGCATGAAAAGATCCTAGAAAGTATAGGATCTTGAGAGACTGAAATGAGACTCCTATACTTGGACCAATGAAGAATATGGGTACGGGTAGGCTATGAGGGAACTGGGGGTCCAGTTCCAAGTCACAAAAGGTCATGGGAGGCTGGTTGAAAAAAGGATTTCACAGCTCCACTATATTTATTATAAATATAATAAAAGTCTAAATCAAAGGAAGTGAGACCAGAATAAAAGGAAAAACACCAATTGGTTCTAGAGTAAATTCTTATATAAAAAAGATAAATAAATAATAAATA
>NW_006442482.1:502218-507342 GCF_000325575.1 Pteropus alecto
CTATTTTAAGAATCATTCCTTTTTTAATTTATTTTTTATGGTGTGACATTGGTATGAAATCTAGTAAGTTTCAGCTGTACATTTTAACAGTAAGGCATATATATATAGAATTATACTAAAATAATATTTTATTTAAGTATGTCCCAAATATTGCATGGCATATACTTATAATATTGAAATATATTTGTTGTAATTTAAAATTAAACTTTAACTTGCTGTATTGTATTTTTATTTGCTAAATCAGGTAATCATACTCTACCCACAGATCAGAAAGAAATAGAAAGAATTCAACTAGGCCCATATATACAGACATTATAAAACATGGGGGAAATTAACATAGCAAGTAAAAGGAATAAAAGCTGTATTTCATATGCATCAACCCCAAGAAACTGAAGAAAAGGTCAGATAAGCATCTTTATAATCTCAAAAAAAAGTAGAGAAATATGGACTATTAGAAGAAATAGTGCAAATAATAAATCAAACAGCAGGAGATGAAAAGTGATTTGGCAGAACCGAGGAAAAATTGAAGATGATAATAAAGCTATTTCAAAATAAAAACTACAAGAAGGAAAATATACTATGCTGAGAAAGAGTCAACAATGTGGAAAAGAAGCATGAGAAAATAACACAAAGTCCAGGAGACAAAGGCAAATAAATGAAGAGCAGAAGAAAGAGAGGCAAGGGAAATCCAATGGCCAGATGATGATGATGATGATGATATCAGAAAGACAGCAGAATAATCAAAGTAGTAGAAAACCATTCTAAAAAAAAGTTTCAAATCTACAAATTAGTACAACAAATGTATTCTGGAAAAAAAATATATAAAAATAATCAACATAAAGACATAGCCTGGTGAAATTACTGAACTTCAAAGATAAGGACCCTCTAGGTATTCAATAGTAAAAGCCAATTATCTACAAATGAGAGAAACCAGATTGCTATTTCCCTCCACTTCCATGAGACAGTGGAATAATAGTTAATGAGTTTCGATGGAAAAAAATATAATCCAATATTATTGTATTCCTTTAACAAACTTCTTGGGTTCTGGAAATATAGCTTTAAGGCTAAAATTTTGGTAATCAAGAGGGGAATCAAACAAGACATGGTATGAAATTCTAATGGTGAGCAATGAATTAATTTAAATATAGAACTAGCATTAAACAACTGATTCCTCGCCTATAAAATAATGGTTGCCGAAATGATATTTAATGTTTCCCCTACTTCTAAATCTTTCAATTTTCATTAGTAACAAGCTTACAATTCTTATATCTTAGCTTTTAAAACACAGTGTCATTATTCATTTATTCTGAATCACACTTTGACAAATATATTTTCAACACAAGGCACTGTGCTTGCCATTTGGGATAAAAGAAAATAAAATGGTGATTAAGAAATTCACCAGGGCTTTACATATTCACACTAATTTTGAGGCAGACATAAATAAATGATTACAATTATTTGTACTTATAAAATTACTATAAATACTACAAATACCTGGAGCAATTGTTATAATGTTATAAACCAGATGTTCTGGGAAAGAGGGAGAAAAGTGGGAGAGAACATTTAAGTTGGAGTTTGGAGTAGGAGTTTTCCAGGTAAATGAAACAGTATGAAAATAGGCAGAGAGGTAAGAAAGAGTATGACATACTCGGGAAATGTTTGTCAAAATATGTAGCTAGAACATAGAATGTAAAATTAGTCATGACAGATGAAATAGAATAGAGTCAGATTGTAAAGGGCCTGTTTAATCAGGTTAAATGGGAGAGTCCACTGGAAATAGTTTCTAGATAAATATTCATAAAATCAATGGGCTGAATATCAAGTAGAAGATGAAAAGTCAGAATTATCCCTGCTAAATGTAGCATTGCTCCCATGGGAAAATACAATCTGTTTTCTAAAGATTTATTATATAAAATTATTTCCAAGAAAGTACCATGGGGGAAAAATAAAAGAGCTGCCAATGAAAAAGACAACATGTTTGATGTGAACAGGAACTTTAAAAAAACAATTGTGCATTTCTGCTTTCTCCTTTAGACCCCTGCCTCCACTATGAGAACATGTTTGGACTAGACCGTTGAAGGAACGTGAGAGAAGCATGGAGGAAACCCTAATTATGTCAGCCAAGGCCACTGTGGGCCAGCCATCCCCAAGACCAAGCCCAGAGTCAGTGTGGGTGGGTACTACCACAGGACATGGATACCAGGAAGCATGAAAAATTTGGGCCTATAATGTAATCAATCTAAAAAAGTCTCCAAATAAAAAAAACACTGAATTTTAATATTTAACAGCGTGACTCATGGATTTAATGTAGGAACATAACCAATTCATTTTAATGCCTAAAGAATTCAATCACAACTCTTACTTTTACAAGGGAAAAATAATCAACATCCACCTCTTTAAGGTCTTAGCCTCTAAAGAAAACTGTGTCTATCTGGCAGAAAGTAATGCCCTGTTTTTACACCTGCTCCATGAAATGTCAGGTCGAGCATATCCAGTGCTCTACTATCCTATCAGGCATTTCTTCTTTCTCAAACGCTTCCCACATGTTAGGAATCCAACCCTTCTGATTCTTATTAAATAAAATAACAAATCAACATGTCTGTGATAGAGAGCATTTGAGAATCAGAATGGAATGGAAACAAACTTTGTATCTGTAAATATTCAAAATAAGTTACAAGATATTTCTAAAATATGACTGCTTGTAAACAAAAGAACATGATAAACACTTAGGAAGACTTGATCAACTTAAGAAAAATTACTCTACTGAAAAAAGAAGTTCCATGACCAAGAATTACAAAATTTAGTCAAGATACGAACTACACTCAGAATTTTATACATTAAAAAGAAAGAACATTTAATACCATCAAAATATAAAACTCTATGTGTATATTTTCCTTTGCACTGAATATGTGAATTGGAGAAGATTTTTAATGCTATATATCAATGAACAAATGCAATTGTCTTAGGGGTTTGCCATGTTTGACGTGGCTGGGTCATATAGCTTCACTCTCCAAACAGAAACCTGCATCGCTGTTATCTTCCCTCGCCTTCAGTATAGAGAGATGCCCTTATTTGTCAGTTGGCAGCAACCTTATCTTGAAGGTCTTGGTGTCCTTCAATCAAAATATTAACATGAACTATCTCCTTTTATGAGTCATCTTTGATTAGGAATTAATTTGAATTTTCTATGCCCTCCATTAAGAGGATAATTTTGTCTTTCAATGATGTTATTGTTCTCAAACAAAATGCCCTGGAAGTAAAGACACAATATTTTAATTTGCATTCCTAGACTTTGGTATATAAGCATGTAGAACTTAATTCTTAAAAATTGTGTGACACCTACAGAAAGACAAATGCGAATTGGGGGCTAATGCAGGTGGCAAAACAAGTTAACAAGAAAATAAAAGAAAAACATCTGTTTCTTCACTCCCACCTCTCATCATTAAATTAGCATTTCTGTTGTCTCGCAGGTATTCTGGGTGGTTCGGTGTTTGTGGCGAGGTTGCTGTCAGATTTTGCGGTTGAGCTTACATAGATTAGGTATAAAGCAACATAAAGTTCTTCGAAAAACAGGGTATGATCTTTGTACTCTTGGGAGAACATAGGCAGAACCTTATAATCGCTTGCTAATTACCCCAAGTAAAGTAATTTGTTTTATCTGTCTGCCATTTGGTTTCCTGCAAAGTGTGAAAAAACTATTATGGGATTTTGCTCAAACTAATTACTACTATTTTATCATGAAGGCTGTTCAAGCGTAATCCTCTTTCCTTGGCTTGCTTTCTCCTTGAATTTAAAGTCTTATGGTAAGCCAAGAAGGGGTTTAAACATCCTAGACTGTAATATATACTCCTGATTTTTAGCTTCCCTCTATAATAATGTGCAATGATACCTTGGTATTCTAAGTCAACAGCTGCTAACAAGTGTTGCATACAGCTTTTTTTGGTAGGATGTTATGGAATAAGTAATAGGTCAATATCAAAAAGAATCTTACTAGAATTTATAATGACAGAGAATTTATAAATGTCATAGTTACACAATGCCTTATAATTAACAAAGAGCTCTCTTATACAGCACATAATTTCATAAACTCTTTCCAGTCATCACGTATGGTAGATTAGACTATTGTTCAGAAAGTATTCATTCCTTATCCCATCTCACATCATAGAAGGGACATTTCCTCATGCCATTGCTATTGACCTCGACACTTGCTTTGTTCAGTGGAATATTAGCAGAAACCACAAAACCAAAGGCTGGAAATGTGGGACAGATCTGAACCCAACATAGAACCTGGAAGCAAGCCCATCTGAGCCCAGCCTAAATCAGCTTCACCCCAGCTGACCTGCTGACATGCAAGCCAGAATAAATGTGGTCTGTTCTAAGTCTTGGAAACACTGGTTGTTTGTTACATAACAAAAGCTGACTGATATACCTGATGTCGTTATTTCTATTTTACGAAGAATGAGAAAATAAGACTCAGAGAAGTAATGTCCTCACAGTTTCCCTGAAATTAAATAACAGAGATATAATGGCCTAACTGAAAAGTAAGTGAAATAAAAAAATGGTCAGTGACGTTTATGAGGCTGTGTGTAATATGTGTTTGATGCCAATAAAAGATAAATCTACATGTTGCTAGATGAAAAAGAACATATATAAAGCCCATTTTCCCTTTTGTCTTATCTATTCAGGATGAGCTCTAAACACTGATGGCTTTGAGAATGGATATTGACAGTCTCAGTCACAATATTAATGAGATACATTGACTAATAGAAACCCTGAAGTTGTATTTTCTTTATCAAGCCCATTAAGCTGAAATCCAGCTCTGGCAGTATTCTCTCATTTGAATGGCTGGCGTGGTTTCCTTGATTGAAATGACTGCTCTGTTGAGTTGAATGAATGGCACTGCTAAAAAGTACACTGTCAAATATTGATAGCTAATGAGATGGATTTTATCATAATAGTCAACTGCACTCACACAAAAAAAGAAGAGCTATTAAAGATCTCGACAAGAAAATAAACTGAGCCCCAGAACCTCACTGTTTATTCCAAGCTCATTTCTAAATTTAGTACTCAAAGTGAGAAGATTTATTTTTACAAAACCAGTGAATGATAAGCCTAAGGGATATA
>NW_006442482.1:507369-532974 GCF_000325575.1 Pteropus alecto
TAAGTCTATTATAAAATTCCTAGGATTCTTGACCAACCAGTTTTTTCAAAGCTCTGGATTCTACTAAATGATCAGGTTGTTACAAATGTTCAGTAACAACCTGAGAAAGTTTTTCTAATAAAGAAGTGGTCCAAAGACAAAAAAAAAAAAATTCTTATGCTTGAGACTAAATAAAAAGTTGTGGATAATCTTTAAGCCTTGACAGATGAGGATGTCTATATTGGGTGAAGATTAAGAAACCCATGCAAAGATAAAGAGTAAAATTTAGCACAAATGAAGAACTTCAGTGATTTCAGGAAGAAATTACCATGGGGCATTAAGTGGAATACCAGCCCAAAACCACAGTTAACAAGTACCAGAGATAGTAATGAGGATGGACCAGGAGCTGGAATACCAGCATTATGGAGTGGGGAAAGGAGGTTGCTGGTCATTGAGACAATTTAATAAATTTCTGTTCCCATGAAATTTGACTCATATTAGCATAAATAATAGTATAAATAGGTGTTACTCTGCCCACTACACTAGACTGAGAAGAATTAAAAGCAACGATGCCAAAAAATATATTGACTCATGAACATGAATGAGATGGCTCAAGTTGATACTGCTGCTTCCTCACAGATTCATGAATTATTCTCGGCAAATGTTCACAGGTTATTTAGCTAATATATAAGATTTGGGAGCAACATCAGCTTTTAGTCCCTCCGGGAACCCATACAAACTGTCTGCAGCAACCTTCAAGGCTTATGCACCACCTATTTACCCTTTATTCCTCCTTCTCATTAAAACACTCCTAAGGTGTGTCTCTTCTATAGAAACCAGTTTGAAGTCACATTCGGAAAGGATCTGATACCAGGTGATAACATTCATATATTCTTCAGAAAACTATGCTACTCCCTCACTTGCTCAAGAGTCTTCACTGGCTCACCATTATATATAGTATGTTCCGTGAAAATTGCTTTTGAGTCAAGGAAGAGCAAAATATAATCCTTGACTTCAAAAAGCTTACAGCGTAATAGGGGAACTCTAATAATAATTTATTAAGCAGTTACCGTACGTCAATTGCTGTTCTAAGTGCTTTAATTATGTGTATTAACTCATGTTATCCTCATAAAAACCCTATGAGATGGAAGCTATTATTATTGCCATTTGATAGTTGAGAAAAGTAAAACCCATAGAGGTTCAAGTAACCTGCAGAAGTTCATATAACCAGTAAGTCATAGAGTCTGGCTTTACAACCCATGCTTTTAAGTTCCATGCTATAGTACTCTTATAATGTCATAAATAGCTATGAAACAGAATATAATGCCAAGAATGGAGGCATTCTTTCCAACTGAGAGACTGTAGAAGATATCACAGAGACACTAGCATTTGAGACGAATACAAAGAAAGTGAAATTTAAATTAGCCCACTTGGTCACTATCGACTAATGCTAAAAAGAGGGGTGACAAAAATGATAGCTGAAAATTTTTTCCAGTTCAAATATCACCCCAATCCGCACCTTCAAGGTGCAAAATACCTAATCATATATTAGAAGAAAGTTCTTGCATTATTGAAAAATACATTGGCTAAGTTTTCTCAGGCCTTTTCAAAAATTGCAAGATTTCAGTCTTTCAAAGCATAGTAACCACATGTTATTCCTCTACCTCAGCATGCTGATCCCAATAATGATTAAATTTATAAAGTACACTGCTTACTGGACTAGACCAGGAGACAGCCCATGAGCCAAATCCAGCCTGCAGCCTATTTTTGTAAGTAAACTTTTATTGGGACACAGCCTCATTCATTTACATATTGTCTATGGCTATTTTTGCCCTACAATGACAGAGTAGAGTAGCTGCTAGCAGAAACGTTATGGCCTGCACAGCTAAAATATTTACCATGTATCCCTTTATTTTCTGACCCCTGGATTATAAGAGGACTTTAGAATGATCTCTCGATTTCATGAAAATTTTGTCCTACCCTTATCAAAAAAATGTCCCCATGACTCTATTCAATAATTTCTATAACATTCAAAACAAAGTCTAGAACATCATCATTATCTTTTCTCAAATAAAGTAAAACCAACCCAGCCAGATTCATAGGCTGTTGTTCTTTCATAAACTTCCTTTGTTTTTCAAGGCTATTCCAAGTTACTCATCCCAAAAGGATTATTCATCATCTCTGAGAAGTACTACAGATAGGTAGTTAACAAAATATTCATGGAGATGTAGCATAGCATAGGGGATATAGTTAATATTATAATAACTATGTATGATGTCAGATGGGTACTAGATTTAGCACAGTGATAACTTTGTAAGGTATATAAATTCTAATCACTATATCGCATATCTGAAAGTAATATAATACTGTATTACAACTGTAATTGAAAAAAATTTTAAATATAAATAAAAGAAGTACTATATATATGTAGAAGGCACTCTCCTGGGAGTTATAAAATTCACTTGAAACAGGACATAGGACCATTCTTTAAAACTTTACATTCTGGCATGGAGAAATATGGGTGCAAACAGGTGGCATGATAGTATGAACAAAAAAAAACATCCAGGAAGGACATAACATAAATTTACCCAGTTGGTTGTTTTCACAATGTTATCTTCATGGTCCTTCTCAGAAACATGTATTCCAGATGAGATGATGCACTAAGCATATTCACAGTAATGTACATAAAACAAAGTTTGAAAATCAGGTTCCCCATTCTAACTTTGCAAAGTACAAATTTAACAGTTACCTTTCATGTTCTTTTTTCCCACATCTCCCTTCAAAATTTCTCTCACATCCCTATCTCCTTGTTGTTGCCAATTTGGCAAGCATTCTTCCAGGCTCTCTCCTCTGCAAACCAAATGCTATGGACTGAATTATGGTGGCCCCCTAAAATTTATATATTGAAGCTCTTAACCCCAATTGCCTATATTCAGAGGTAGGGCCTATGAGGAGATAATTAAGATTAAATGAAGTCATAAGAATGTGGCCTTATTCTGATAGTGTTGGTATCCTTTATAACAGGGGTCCCCAACCCCTGGGCTGCAGACCAGTACCAATCCATGGCATGTTAGGAACCCGGCCATACAGCAGGAGGCGAGGGGTGGGCGAGTGAGCAAAGCTTCACCTGTCTTTGCAGCCACTCCCCCATGCTAGCATCACTGCCTCAGCTCCACTTCAGATCATCAGGCATTAGATTCTCATAGGAGCACCAGTCCCTAGTACCAAAAAGATGGGGGACCACTGCTTTATAAGAAGAGGAAGAGAGCAGGGTAAGCTTTCTCCACTCTCACGTTTGCACAGAAAAACATCATGTAAGAACACAACACGAAGGCCACCATCTGCAGGCCAGGAAGAGAGCCCTCGCCAGGAACCAAATCAGCCAGCACCTTGGTCATGGACTTCTAGCCTCCAGAACAGTGAGAAAAATAAATTTCTGTTGTTTAAACTACATAGTTTGTGATATTATTATGATAGCATGAGCAGAGTAATACACCAAATCTAAACATCAGGCAGAGATTACCTTTCAAAAGTGGCACTTGAGGCATCTCACTTCTTCCTCCAGAACATACATTTTGCTAATGTAATTGTCTATTCTTGTGTGAATACAATGCTGTTTGAATTATAGCCCTTAGCTAGCATCCAAGGTTTTCTACAATCTCAGTACTTATAACTTCAACTATTTCCAAACATTAACAAAAGTTAAGCTCTTTGCTCACTATGCCTGAATACGTCTTGCTTGTCTCCACAACTCCATTTGCCCTGAATTGCCAGGAATATCTTCATTTTTTGCACATTTTAAATATCCTTCTTCTTCCTTATAACTTTAGTCAACTATGGTAGCCTACGTTGACTTCTTCCTCTGAATCAAACCTACTGCTTAAATCGCTCGTTTTACACTCAATATATACATGGTAAAATAAACCAAGTATGTCTTTAAATATTTTTTGACCTACCAGCAACAGATAATTAAAACACAAAATAGAAAAATAAAGAAATAAAGTTGATTTTTGCTATGGTAACAACAAAAAATACTTGATTTAGTTAGAAATACCTTCACCCAAAATATATGGGATCTATGGAATAAACGAGTAACAGAAAAACTCTGTGAGAGACATCATAACAATAACTAATAATAAAATAGAACAAGTATGATAATATACTGTAGTAAAAATTATGTGAATATGGTCTCTCTCTCAAAATATCTAATTGTACTGTACTTACCCTTCTTCTTGTTGTGATGTAAGATGATAAAATGTCAAATCTATTCCTGAATCGGTGTAACCATCCATTACTTGCAGTTAATGGTTTGGTGACACTCCTTTCAGGAGACCCATTGCTGAAGTCTTCGTATGGGCTCAATGCTTTCTGGAGCAACACTGCTGTCAGTTGGAATACATTTTCTGTTCATATCTTCCTTCCACAAATTTAATGCTTTTTCCATCTTAACTAAGCACTTATCGCACTCTGTGTCTGTAACCTTTGCAGTTTGAGGTGCGACAGCAAAACTAGAATGAATTTCTTTTCCCTTCTTCACAATTTCACAGACATAAGATTTATTCTTACGGCAGATCTTAGCAATTTCAGCATATGATTTTTTTCTTTCCTTATTAAGTCAAGACATTTATATTTTTACCTAAAAGAGGCACCTGTGGCTACTCTTTGGCATTGTCTGAATTGCCGGCATCACCACTCTTGTGCTTTGGGGCCATGAGTAAATAAAAAAAGGGCGGCTTGAACATAAGCACTGTGATACCAAGTCACTGAGAAAGCTACTAAGTGACTAGCACATGGAAAGCATCTACAGGGCAGAAACTCAGAGAAAGGGATGATTCGCATCACTGGAAGGATGGAACTGGACTCGCAAGATTTCATCACACTACTCAGAATGGCACACAATTTAAAACTTATGAGTTGCTTATTTCAGGAATTTTCCATTTAATATTTCAGATAATGGTTAGCCAAGGGTAACTGAAACTGTGGAAAGCGAAACCAAGAATAAGGAGGGACAGCTTATAATGTATGTTTCATATATATGTCAACTATTTCTAAATTAATTTATAGTATCATAATCCCAATATGGTTATTTGAATCTTGACAAAAATTAGTCCAAAATTTAGCAAGCATAGATGAGTTTAAAATAGCTAACAAAATTAGGGAGAAAGACAAAGTTATTATGGAAATACCTATATTAAACATTAGTCATACAAGCTATAATAATTAATACAGTATTGTATTGGCACAAGAATAATAGATAATCATATAAACCTAGAAGAGCTTATAACCAATACTAGTCTATAAAAGACTTTAATATCTGTTTAGAGAAATACTGAAAGTCAATGGAAAAGATGGACAAAATTAAATATAATTCAAAGAATTTTGACTACTGGAAAATAATCAGCATACTCATAAAATTAAATTACAAATGAATTCTTAGTTAATAAAAACTGAAAATTTAAAAAATAGATGCAAATAGAAAAACATGCACTGTGTGAAAAAGTCACTTTTAAGCCCAAAAGCTGTAAAATAAATAGAATAATAGATTTCATTGCACAATAAAGAAATATCTCCATATTTAAAATATTAGAACTAAAATTTAAAGTCAAAAATTAAAAGCAAACCAGGGAAATATATTTGAAGCAACTATGGCAAAGAATTAATAGTCTTACTCTATGAGGGGCTCAAACATTAAGCAGTATGGTGGTGTGAAAATACACCCAAATATTCACAGGGTTTAATCTCTGGATGTTTTTCTTTACCTCCTCTAACGTTATGCATATTTGAAATTTTGGGCAGTAAACAAAATTGCTTATATAATTAGAAAAAAAATGTTATTAGGGGGAAGGAGAAGGAAAATATAAATGAAATGAAGAAATTGCTGAGAAGGTTCTGGTTGTTTTTAGTTAAAAACTCACCACAGATTTTAAAAATAGAAGACAACTGATACAAGAATTAGTATAGAAATGATGGCAAAGGGCTCTCTCCTGAATATGGGTTACTTAGTGTTCGATTCTGGAAGGGGTGTTGGTCAAAAGGACAAAGTCAAAGGCAAAAAAACGTTGAAATATACTAAAAGCAAAAGCAATTTTATAAAATATAATATATTGTTCAATCAATTATATACTCTTAGATTGAGTAAAATACTATAATCCAAATGAAAGCTTTCTAGTTCCATCTTATAGTTTATGAATAATCATGAAATTCTACAACTGAATTACTGCATCAGTATTAGCTTTTGGATAATAGATTGAAAATGTTAACACATACAAAACCAGGGAAGTTTAAGAGGGATAAAATCATGTTTTCAATATGAAGTATGTATTAGCAGATAATCAGAAACTAGAATCAAGAACTTGTTTGTACCCTGCTTAAAATAATCTGTACCCAAAATTAGAGTGCAATTGGATTTGAGGTTTGAATAGAATAACATTTCATTAATTGCTCTAATAATTATTTATAAATAGACTACCATGTGCCTCTGTTATAGGGAAGAGTCAATGCAAGGAACAAAATAAGTATTTCCCCATCTTGAAGAGCTTTCAGCCCATTGAGGGTTATAGAGAAGTAAACAGGCAATGATGACATAGTGTGATAAATGTTGTATAGAGACATGTAGAGAGCTTTGACAGTATATAAGGAGCATTCATTTCCAATACGAGAGATCGGAAAAAACTTTCTGAAAGAATATACTTTTAAGCTGAGACCTGAAAAATGGCAAAAGCCAAATTAATACAGATAAGAGTTAAAGGCAGAGGAGAAATACATGTGTTCAGAGGCAACAGAGAGCACATCTTGTACAGCGTAGAATGTGAAAGGAAAGCCATGAGGAAACAGCTGGGAAAGTCTTATCAAGTTCTGGAGTTGGACTTTTCCTGAAGGTAATGGAAAACCATTTAAACAGGAATGAGAGGGGTGATATAATCAAGTTTCCAAATTAAAAAAAAAATCATCCTAGCTGTTACATAGAAAAAAAAATAGGGGTAGAGAGAGTCAGTGGGTTTAGCTAAGAGTTTTATACAATGAGATAAGGTAGAGGCCGAAGCAAGAGAATGAAAAGACATCAACAAGTTTTAAAAATATTTAGGTGTCAGAACCTTTAAGACAGTGATTGGATGTGAGGAGAGTAGAGCCTTTGAATATCTGTAGACCCTGTTATCAATTTTATTAGCATAAAACTTTTCATAAAATTCCTTTATCCTTTTGATATCTGAAGAATGTACAGGGGTGTCACCTCTCACTCCTGGTACTGGTGATCAGTGTTTTCATTTTTCCCATTGAGTCTGGCTAGAGGTTTATTGATTTTATTGCTCTCCTCAAAAAAATTACCATTTGGTTTAATTGATTTTCTCTACTTTTGTTTTGTTTTCTGTCATTAATTTCCACTCTGATACTTATTTGTTTCTTCTACTTAGTTTTGGTTTCATTTACTTTTCTTTTTCTATTGTTTTCTTTTTTTATATCAGACTTGCTTTTAAACTTTACTCCTTCAGACCAGGACATTATTTAGTTTAGGGCTAATTTTTTTCCACCTCTGAGTACTCTACCCAATGTCCTATGAATGATGAGGTTTTTCACTCTGATTGGTGGGAACAGTAACTATTCCAGGCCCTGCATCAGCACTGAGAATTGTTCTCTCTAATCTTTTCAAGTGACTCTTTCCATGGCTTCCTTCACAAGTATGAATCAATCAGTAGTCAACTCAAGACTCAAAAAGGAGCCTTGGCAGATTCTCTAGAGCTCTCTATCTGTGCAGCAATCTTCTCTCCCTTACTCTACTCTGTACTCTCTGGTCTCCCAGAGGTCGATAACGGGAATAGATAGTTGAAAGACTGGACTGACCATCTCTTAGCAAGTCCTGCATAGATGTTCCCCTCTTTAGAATGTGTGGGTACGCATCACCCCCATTGCTCTCAGTTCTCAAACAAAATCTATATTGCCAATGATGGATATTCCTGACCCCGAAAGGCAGTTAACTTAGGAAGAAAACGGGAATTTTTCTTTTCTCTGGATTATGTCTAAGAATTTAGAGCAAGGAGGAAGGTTAAGTAACTATTTCTTAGCACTACTACAGATGAAACTTGCATTAGTTAAGGAGTTAAGTGAGATAAGATCCAAAGTTTCCTCCAACTCTAATATTCTATGATTTTCTGCACAGTGCTAAAGGAATCATTTTGAAATACAGAAGGAGAAAAAAGTTTGTACAGCAGGCAAAAAAAAAAAAAATATTTCATCATAGTAAAATAAATGGCTAAATGACAGAAATGAATGAAGGAGGATGGCAATTGTTTCATTAGCAGTATAAGGGGAGTAGAAGGCATTATATCATTGACATACGGTAATGTTTTCACATTTAAGGAACTGCTCAGAAAAGTCAGCAACCTTAACTCAGGGTCATTCTCTGTATCCCTAGTGGGCCACAGCACATGCAACATTAATTATAGTCATTAAAGGAGAAGGCTCTTAAACGCCTTCAACTTAAGATCTCTCATAGTGAAAGCTACAGCAAAAGATCTTCTGACAGACATTTACATTCCTCTGTTCTTGATTTAGCTTTTGTCTTAATAAGAGGAAAAAAATTACAGGGCTGCAACATGTCACCCTTTTGAAAAGTTACTTAGAAGCTACTATCAATACCTACTCCCACCTACCTAAGCCTAACTTCCTTCTAGGTGATGGATTTGTAATCCTTATGTGTAAAATAGGATAAAGGCTATTATTCTAGACTTTCTCCAAATTTTGAGAAAATGCAGGTCAATCCTTAAAGTTTCAGAATATCAACAAATTTCATTACTGGAGGTAATGGGGTGGCCCAGTAGGTAGGTAATTTCTATGTTATCTTTAGAATGCCATTTATTAAAAAATCTAGAAAAACAAGCTTGACTATGTCCCCCTATCACTTATGTTTTTGCCTAGTTTAATTAATACCTGCTGTTTCCAGCTAAGGTATTTCAAAGCATAATATAGTCATCAGTACTGTCCTTATACCAGGCAACTAGAACCCCTGCCCTGAATTCTCACTTTAGAGAGGCCAGCTCTGGCATCCTGTGGCCATGACCCTCCGGGCAGAATAAGGAATCCGAAGGTCCAAGGGGACATGTCCACTTGGAACTCATTTTCTCCCCACACCTGGGATACCAAAGACCTGGAATTCCCAAGGTCTACACTAGGTCACTTCCATGAATCTAGTTCCCCTGAGGCTGGTAATACTGTAGCAGGCACCCCCCCTAAGCCTAAAGACAGCTGTTTCCTAAGATGTGGAGGGAGTCTAGATGGGATGTCCACATGCCTGTGCCTAGGCCCTCTTCCTTATAGACACAGCTTGGGATGGGAAGTAAAGGTAAGTCGGTGTCCAAAGATCCTGAGTTTTATTCTTTCTTTGGTGGAGCATGTCCTCACAGAAACCCTGGAGGAGAAGCACACTAGTCACCTTAATAAATGATTCAAGCTGGTGGAGTCCAAAAGTTAAATCACATGTACATAGGGTAAAGAGAAATACGTAAAGATCATCAGGCTTCCCCTGCAGGCTGCCTTCTTCTGTCCTTCTTCCTCTCCTCTGCTGCTGAATCTTGTGCCTCTAACTTCAGAAGACCAAAAAGAGAAAGACCAGCACCAGGGGATCCCTGGTCATTCTCCCCCTCAAGCCACTGTGGCTGAAGTCTGCAACCTGAAAGGAAAATAACAAGGAACTTCAAAATCTCAACCCATCATCTTCTTTTCAATCACTTCTTTCTATCTCCCTTTCTTAGTCAAAAGGACAACCAGGCTCATTCAGTACTCTTGAGCTTAACAGAGAGGAATGACTAAAGACTGGGGATATGGAGGCTGCTGGATTCCAATTAACTTTGCCACTTAACTTTGATTGCTGTGTTACTCTGGATGAACTCACTGTTTATTAGTAAATGGGGGTGAGGATTCAAAGATTAATGATGACACTGATTGTAGCTACACAATAGGACCCAGATGTTCCCATACTTATTGCCGCCTCTCCTTGACCCTCTTTCCCACAATTACTAGAGAGAAAACGCAAATGCGGCATTTAAGAAACCTGACACAAGCCCAAACTACTGAGATGGTTAGGATTTAAACTTTGAATAATGCTTTGTCTTGTACTCAGATTCTATAAATTACATAATACTGTAACAGAGATACTAAAGGGTGGGAGGAGCCATACTGGATTCCTGAAAGTGGAAATAAGGAAGAAGTTGAAGACACATTGAGTATGTATAATTGTTTGATATCAAAACCCAATCTTGATGAAAAAGCCATACTCCACTATACATATGGCAAGTTCATGTATCACAAAATCAATCTTAGAAAATAATCCATACTGCAGGCTCTGCAAAAAACAAACTATACACAGATATTACACATTTTTAGGCTGATTTTACTAGTCAGTCATCTCTTTCACAGGACAGAAATTTCATCTACCACTTCCATTTCTGTTAATAAATTTCCTACATACCATAGAATTTTAGTTGAGGAATATTAGAAATAATCTAGTCTATCTAGAATTACAATCAAATTTTATTGCATCTGATCAAAGTTCTTACAAAACTAACAGATCAAAGACTAATTACGTTAACCTCCCAATAAGCTAGAGAGATAAGAAAGAGATTACTAGTACTCACCAAATCTAATCACTTTCACCTTCCTATGCAATAGGCCCTATTACAAATAGGCAGGACTGTGTAATTAATTCTGGCAAATATACTGTGAATGGAAGGGAATGGAAGAGACATGTTTCACTTTCACCCTGTGTTGCGGGATTCTCGAACAGAGAGATGGGACACCGAGGCTATAAGCAGGAAGGGGCATGTATTGATGCTGGCACTGGCTCAGCAGATTCTTATCCAAAGGCTGAGCCCCGATTGTAACATGGCGAGCAGTTTTATGCCATCTTGTACTTCCGTATTACTGCACAGTTATAGATATTCCACGTAAGGAAGGAGAACATAAGGAGAACATTGATTGGCTGCCAAACTATAAGAAAACCGGCTTAATTATTTAAGTGGGTTTTCAGACTGCCCCATCAGCCATAGAGTCCTGGGGAGGGGGATGTAGTCAGGAACTAACTCATTCGAGCAGGAAATGGTCAGGCAGGGTCAGCCTGTCACACACCTGAGGTAGTGAGAAAGTCTTATATCACCCTTCTTCTCTTACCCCTGTCCTCAGCAAATGTGGAGCCATGTGTCGTGAAGGTGGAATTACTAGACGGTACCTGCCTGGATTTCTGAGCCACTCACTCCTTGGAAGGAAGCTTCCATGGAGAATCTCTAGAACTGTCACAGACTTTATGTGAATAAGAAGTCTATCTGCAGCCACTGAAATGTAGAGGATTTCTTTTGGTTACTGTTGTTACTGTAGTATTACCTATCCTATCATAACTAGGATAGGCATATTCTCAAAGTAAAGACATTTAATATATTAGACATAATTTCATAAATGTAATTATTAGACTACGAGATTAATGAGTTGATTTGATAGTACCCTAAAATATATACATATTTATCACTGAATTTTGATACTTTGTCCAAAAGTAGTTTCTAAAATTAATAAACAAGTCTATGTAATATTTACCTTGTCTGAAATTGAATTCGAAAGGCTACTAGTTAGAACTACTAGTCCTGAGGAATTTCTGGCATCAGACATTCAAACGGTGAATTATATTTTACCAAAAAAAGAAAAAACCTAAGATAATCTATTATATTATACTTATATATTTTTGCCCCAGGCTCACAAATATACCTTACCCCTTTACACATATATACACTCATCAGCACACACAGTCACAGAAACAGATGCACAGTCCACTCTATGCTAAAGCACTGCTAAGCACCAGAGATAGCTAAATAAAACATGATCGCTATCCTCCAGGTAGAAGTGAGGAAAGCAATCACACAAACAATTATGATAGAGTGTAGTAAGAGCTGTGATCCAGGCTACAGTAGGAGCTCAGTGGAAGGAGAAACCAATTCTACCCAGAAGAAGAAAAGATGTCTTTCCAGAAGAGGTGACACAAGCTAAGTCATGAAGAAAATAAGAATTTTCTAGGTGGACAAGGAGTACAAGTGTATCCCAGGCAAAGACATAGCATGTGCAAACACATCGAGTCACAAAAGAACTTGGCAAGTATTTAGAGACTGGCTAAAACATAGCGTGCTTGTAGGATAATTGTAGGATATGAGCCTAGAAGAGCAGGTCAAAGCAGAATCACAAAGCTCTTCCGGTTATCTACTGCTATGTAAGAAACCACTTCAAAACTCAGTGGTTTAAAACAACAGTTCACTAATATCTCTTCTGTTTCTTTAGGTTGGCTGGACTTACTCTGTGGTTCCATTTTGAAGTTTATGCTTTTGTAGTCAAATGTTGGTTTGCTGGGGCTGCAGCCTATCTGAAAGCTCAACCACTTGGGCTAGAGGTTCAAGATGTCTCACTCTCAAAAAAAAAAAAAAAAGATGGCTTACTCTCATGGCTGGAAACTGATGCTGAGAGCATGGCTAGAGTTGTCAATGGGAGTATCTACACTTGGCCTCTTCACATGGCTTGGACTTCCCATGGGATAGTGGCTGGGTTATAAGAGAGAGTGTTCCAAGAGTGAATGGTCCCAGAATGGGGAAATACATAAAGCTAGTCTCTTAACTCCTGGGCCCCGAAATTGCAACAGCATACTTGAGTCTTTTTCTTTTCAGTCAAAGCAGTCACAGAGCCCATCCATATTTAATGGGAGTTAACAAAGACCTCATTTTTCAATGGGAGGAGTATCAAGAATACGTGGCCTTCTTTAATCTGCCACACAGAGCAATAGCTTGAACCGAAGGTACTGAATGGAAAGCAAACAGGCACTTTGAAACAGGAGAGGGACAAGACAGAATTACATATGAGAACAATGACTCCGATAGCAGAGTGAAGATGGATTGGATGGCAGAGGTAATGACAGTGGAATGCGGAAGCTCAGTTAATAAGAAATGAGTTCACATGAGAAACTGTGAGGGGTTGGAACCCTCGTAGCCTCCAAAAGGCTGCAGAAGAGAGAATAAAATCAAGAAAATTTTACTCCCAAAAATTTTACTTCATAAATGACAGGACTTGGTGGCTAGTTTCATATAGGGACAAAGGAGAGAAAGAGAGGAAAAACTTCACTCCCAGGCCTCTAGGTTAATATCTAAGTGAATGGTGATCTTATTGTATGAAAAAAGAAAAGATCAGGGAAAAAAAGTAGCAGGGTGAGGGGCACAAAGAGGATGAAATATGAATGCAATTTTATTTTTAAAACTATAAATAAATAAAAGTCTTCTAATACAGTGATCCCCTACCTTTTTGGCACCAGAGACCGGTTTTGTGGAAGATAACTTTTCCACGGAACGAGATGGGGTGGTGGTTTGGGGATGATTAAAGCACTTTACTATTGTGCACTTTACTTCTATTATTATTACATTGCAATATATAATGAAGTAATTATACAACTCACCATAGTGCAGAATCAGATGCCACCAGATGCAGCTGTACAATTGAAGTACATCAATTCACTTGCCACTATAAAGCCTGCCACCAGATGTAGCTTGTCTTTTGCCACTCACTGATAGGGTTTTGATATATGAATCTGCAAGCAATTGATTTATTATGGTCTCTGTGCAGTCAAACCTCTCTGGTAATATTAATCTGTATTTGCGGCTGCTCCTCAGCACAGACATCACTGCCTCAGCTCCACCTCAGATCACCAGGTGTTAGATTCTTGTAAGGAGCACACAACCTAGATCTCTCGCATGTGTAATTCACCATAGGGTTCGTGCTCCTATGAAAATCTAATGCCTGATGATCTGAGGTGGAGCTGAGGCGGGCATGCTAGTGCTGGGGAGCAGCTGCAAATACATATAAAGCTTCATTTGCATCCCACTGCTCACCTCCTGCTGTGTGGCACAGTTCCTAGCAGGCTAAGGACTAGTATCAGTCAGTATCCCAGGGTTTAAGGACCCCTGTTCTAATGGACAAAAAAGTAAGTTTGTTTTTAAGGGAATAAAGTGCTATCTTCCTGATCTTTTCTATGCTCAAAAAGTAACTGTGCATTGTGAAATATAGAAATATTCTTTTCCTACCTCTTTTTAATTTTATCTATAGAGTATTCCTTGGCAAACTTGTCAAGGTTATATCACTTGGCAAATTAAATTTAATATGTCTGCCTATATTAGAAGAAATGGGAAATTTTATGAACTATTTGGCAAGATTCAAAACATTCATTTTCTACAAAGCAGTTTTCCAGTACCTTCCATTTTCCAGAGCCATATTTCAGGATATAATTCAATCATCTACAAGTGATTGGCTTTAGCCATTTTGAGTGAGCCTCTACTTGAATTCCCTAGCAACACAGAACTGATATCAATAATCACCATAAATATCTACTCAGAGGACCCAGTAATCTCCATTCTGCAAATGAAATGGAATGCTAGCTACAGTTGTTTCCTCATCAAGCATAAAAACAGCATTGGAGCTCATAATGCTAAGCATTACTTATACTGCTCAAGATTGGCTAATGGCAGACCAGACCAAAGTGCAGGCCTCACAGAAATTCCACGATATTGAGGAAACTCTAGATGACCCAATGTGTCACAGAATGTATATATTGACTCTTGGATTTTCCCCACAGCATACAGTGGAAAATGGTTTGAAAAAAATATTTTCATAGGATATTTATTTTTAAATTAATTTTATTACTACACAGTATCCTCAGACCTCATCGGTCTAGAGAATCCCATTCATGTTAGAGAACTGAATTTCTCTGGATCTCACCAACCCTCTAGCATTTACAGCCTCATACAAGTATCCCCCACATATGCCACTTAATCGCTTATTTCTAAGTCACTAAGGAGTGTCTCACATATACTCTTGAACAAATTCTATCAGTTCATACTTGACATTATTTCTTTAATCTCCTCAACTTGCCTCCTTCAGTGGTGAATACTGAGAGTCCTACTTCTGACAAAGCTATGCAGAGAAATAGATGCAAATAGATAAACACATGCACTGTGTAAAAAAGTCATTTTTAAGCCCAAAAGCACTAAAATAAATAGAATAATAGATTTAATTGCATGACAAAGAAATGTCTCCATATTTAAAATATTCTCTAGTCTCTAGACTAAAATAGTCTCCTCTGTCACCATGGTCACAGTACTTCCCATTGGATACATACAACTTCCAATACCTTGTGGCTTTTATAATCCGGAGCCCTGAATGAATTATCTTCCAGAAATCATCCCATTCCCTCTTGTAATTGGTCTCCTACAGACCTACCCCACTAAGCTGTCAGATATACTCAAATGGATCTCTGGGCCTAGCTCCTATTCCAGGCAGAGATGTCCAAAACTGTTACTAGTACATCTCACAAAACAAGCTCATTGAGCCTTTGAGCCTAAGTATACACTTTCCAAATGAAACTGTTTCTTTATTCATATATGTTCTCCTCTGTTTCAAAATTCATATTCTGAGAGTGGCATCAGTGAGATGGCAGACTAAGAAGCTCAAGGCCCTCATTCCTCCATAGAAACATTTTTTAAATAACTATAGACTGACTAAAATAACTTTGTAAGAGCTCTCAACACTAGTCAAAGATCTACAGCAACCAAACACCTAACCAAGAAAAAGGTGCATTTAAAATGGTTGAAATTTTGTGATGTTTTTATTTGCCTTTGACCCTCACCCTCCCCAGTGCATAGTAGTCAGGAGGAAAAGGCCCAATTCCTTGCTCCCTCTCTCAGGCCAGAAGGAGAAGAGTAGAACACATTTAAAAAGTTATAATCTGTCTGTGGGCTATCTGGCCCTTTTCAGAAAAGGTTTGTCAACTCCTAAGCTAGAGAAGAAAGTAAATAGAGTCAAAAAGACTAGTTAAGATGCTGCAAAATAAGCATGGCTTGAGGTCATGTCTAGACTAAGTGATTGACAACAAGAATAGAAAAGAAATTAATCTAAGAGATAACAAGTGCACGAATGTAATGAAATTAAGTCATAGAAGCAGTAGTGAGAAACAAAAATAAAGCATTTCCAAACTGATGAATGGCACAATTATTGACCAACACAGAACTTAGGAGAAAAAAGTTTATTCTGGTGAGAGCTCTAGACATGATTGAGTTTGAAGTGGTAGCAAGAAATGTAAGTAGAAATTAAACCAGAGGACAAGCTTTAAACTCTAGGTTGGAGAGTCTTCAATACAGATGATTGATGTAAGTTATGAGAAACGATGAGCTCTCTAGAAGAAAAGATAGAGAAGAGGAAAAGGCCAGGACAGTGAAGATGACAAAGATCTCCACATTTAATGAACAAATGTGACAGTCATTCACCAAATGCAGGTATCAGTAAATATAAAAGTTTATCCCCTGTATAATTTCCTAACATTGTAACACATTCTCAATATGTATGCTGTTTTAAAAATCTGCATTGAATATCTAAAATCAGTACTGAATACCTAATAGATGCAAAGCATTGTGTCATGTGGTAGAGGGGAACAAGAAAGGGCCTGGTTCCTGTGCTCAAAAGAGTTTCTAACTTATTGGGCAAGGACATGAAATTGAATAGCAACCTGGGGAAGAATGAGGATGGGGTAGGTCTAAGAAGTAACCAACCGCAAGGTTACATGTTAAAATACAAAAGTTACATACATAATGCATGTGGGATTCTTTCAAATCTCATTTTATTGCTCTGTTGTAGCTATAGAAAATGTGCCCAAGCCTGGAGGGATGGAAATGATAGCTATTAAATCTTACTCATCTATTGTCCATGGATGAACATTGCAGGCATTAAGTATTTCCAAAGGGGTACCATGGTAACATCAATATACTTACCTTGACTTATGATTACCTCACACTCTCTACAACATGCCCTTTGAGTCACTTTTTCAATGCTGCTCTACTTGAAAAAACCAGCTGTCCACTGTGCTACTTATACAGGGAGAAAAGCAAATTTATCAATAAAACCTGCTATACAGATTCCTTCTAATCTATGAAAAAATCAGGGCCTTAAGGCATCAAAGCTCACCCCAGCTGTGCGCAAGGTAATAGCAGAACTGCTACACAATCAGAGAAGCATTTTTATCTAGAACTGGCTTTTAATCACATCATTTTATAATGTAAATAGCCAAAGTGGCTTACACTGACTCTGAGGCTCTGGAGTCCTCCTGGGGCCTCCATACTTTTCACTGGTTGACCTCTAAGAACACAAGTGTGTAAGGAAAAAAATATAAAAAACCTCTGTTTTTGGACAAATCCCCTGATCAAAAAATCTTGGTAGACCAGTTAAGAAAAATTTCTGCTTCTAAAGAGACCAACCTCTGGGGAAGCTTTTGAAGATGATAAAGTTAACAGTCACAGTGATTGAAAGGAGACATTATACTTTAAAATGTAATGCTGTTAGGACAGATGTGGTTAGGAGAAGAAAAAAAAGAGACTACACTGCATATATCTAGAAAACTAAAATAGAAATAAAAATGCCGACTTTGCCATATTTTCCTAGGAGTTAGTATATTTATCTGTTTTCAGTTAAGCAGGAAAAGGTTTGAGTTGAAGATATTCTCCCTGTCACCAGGTTAAAACGTGATCAATAGTCAGATGAACTATCATACGCTGATGAAATTTTATTCCATTCATTATTTACTGCTCACTGAGGGGTCCCTTTTCTCCACCCCAAAGGAAATAGCCTTTCTAAAAAATAAAAAACACCCATCGACCTACACAATACAAGTTTTATTATACATATAAAATTCCATATTTTACCCCCAGCCAATGTTTCATAGGGATCACATCGCCCTGTCTAAGTAGTAATAGAGTTCTAGAATTAAAAAGGTCCTGTATGGTAAAGGTCCTATATTTGTATGATAAAAAGCTTCTTGCACTTTTTTTTTTAATTCACAAGCTATATTAACAAATAAAAGTTACCTATGGAATCCAGGTACAAGTATGGCTTGGTTTTCCAATTCCTTTAAGGAAGATTAAACAACTATATTCTTTTCTCAGAGCTTCTTAGCATTGACAAGGTTTTTGTTAGGGCAGGAATTGAGTTTTGGGTGAACAGGGAGGAAAGTATTTTCCCTGATTTTAGATACTGCTGTTTCATAAACAAGACTAGTGCCATCAAATAAGAGATACATAAAAAGGAGCTCATTAGAAAATCACACTTTTAAGGAAAGTGAATGTATATTTTAATTGAAATTCTGCAAAACTGAAGAAAGGAGCAGTTGAGAAGAGTGTATGAGTAGTTGGACAAGTCTTTCATTTATACACAAAGCATATATAGCACAAAATCATATAAATGCCGGTCCATATAACCAACATGACTTCGTCCCTAATGCAGTCAGCTGGATTTGAGAGTACAGTCATGTGCCACATAATGCTTTGGTCAGTGATGAACTGCATATAAGATGATTGCCCCATAAAATTATAATAAAGCTGAAAAAATCCTATTGCCTAGTGATGCCATAGTCATGCTAACATCATAGCACAAAGCATCACACAAACGCTTATCATTGTGTTACAACTGCCTACAGTATTCAGTACAATAACATGCGGTACCAGTTTGTAGCCTAGAAACTGTAGCAGAACAGAATTTGTCATCCCAAAATATGTCTATTTGGCATAAGAATTATTTTGGGCTGGTTAATTTTAAGAAAGAGCAGACATGGGAGACACTTTGAAAACCAAGTAGAAGTTATCCTTCCTAAGAGACATTTACATTTATAAGAGACAGTTCCATTTGTAAGGGTGCCTCTCTCTCTGTACCAGGAAGAGGAAGACCTTATGTCTAGAAACTCTCATCAATGCAGAAGATAAGACTTAAATCTACATAATAACCTTACCCTAATTTGCTGTGCTTTTCTTGGTAACTTCCAATAACTTACTCCCCACCCCAATATCTTCGGTCTTCAGCTAGAGATGGAATTTAAGGTGGTGGCTTTATCTATTTTCTTGAGTCTCTCCCATGTATACAGGAGGTATGCATATTATTAAACTTTTATTTGCTTTTCTCCTGTTAATCTGTCTTTTATTACAGGAATGTCTCAGCCAACGACCCAGAAGGGTAAAGGAAAAATTATTTTTCTTCTCCTATGGAACAATAGGCTATACCATATAGCCTAGGTGTGTAAGAGGTTATAGCATTTAGGTTTGTGTAAGTGTATTCTATGATGTTCACACTATGATGAAATTGCCTAAGGACAAATTTTTTTTTCAGAATGAATCCCGTTGTCTAGTAGTGCATCATCGTAATTTGGCTGTCATAGAAGCGATTCCATAGATCACAAGAGTTGATTTAGTCAACCTGCTGCTTTGCGGGTATTTCCTTCTTCTTCTATATTTCCCTAGAAACTCTTAATTGGTTAAAAAGTATAACTGTCTCTGAAAGGAGAGACACATTGTTGCAGGATACTCTTACAGAGAGAGGGGACACCGAGGCTATAAGCAGGAAGTAGTGTTTTTGATGCTGGCACTGCCTCAGCGGATTCGCATCCAAAGGCTGAACCCGCGATTCGCAGCAGGGCTTTCCTTTTTATACACGTCTTATATTTCCTCATAGTTACAGACTTGCACGTCCTTTCTATATAAGGAAAGTGTATTTTGATTGGTTGGCAGGCCGTAAGGGAAAGTGAATGAATTTCACCCTTCCTAGGAAGCAGTTAGTTCTGGCCTCGCTGCCACAATTCTTCAGCCAAAGGTACACACGTACCTGAGCTTCAGGGCCATACAATTTCACTGTACCTTCCAACTCTTCTTGCAATCCACAATGTCTCACGTTTCAAAACCCACTATCAGGAAATTTATCATCATTTTCTTGACGCTGTTAATTAAGAGTATTACAGTGACTTATATCTGCTACTTCTCAGAGTTGATTATTTTATAATTTTGTAAGGGAGCAAAATTTGCCATCCCAAAATGTGTCTCTGTGGCACGAGGATTATTTTAGGCCAATTATTTTTAAAAAACAGGAGACTCGGGAAGTTTTCTTTTATACCTCCCTCTCTTAACTGCCTAAAAGAATGGAGATAGAGGGCCTGGTCCAGGAAGAGAGTTTTTATCAGAGATAATGACAAAAAGTATGAGCTAGGTGTGGTAGGCTGAGGGGCACTTGGCAGGGTCTGCTTGTTCAGTTGCCTCTGTGTCCCTTTGTCTCTACATGATAGGACAAACATTTGTTTACCATGCATTTCCTTTTCCCATCTTCCTGTAAGTTATATTCCTCCTCTTTGAAGTCACAGACTCCTATCCATTCCTTAGTTCAGAATGACATATAAGCTTCAATTGCCTGATTTGTCCTTGGGTCTCATATTCTTACGTACATAATTAAATTTGTTTCTCTCCTGTTAATCTGGCTTACGTTAATTTGGTTACTGACCAGCCAAAGAACTTAGAAGGATAGGAGGAAAAATGCTTCCTCCCTGACAATTTCATATTATACTATTCACATTACTTTTAAAACTACAACCACCATTGGCTGAATTATGCAAATATTTAAGTGGCCACCTATTCTGGATATTTCCATAATAATGAAATTTTCATTGTAAATGCATACTGTATTTATAATCAACATTATAAATAAATCCTGCCAAACTCATCTTTGAAGTCTCTGGTTTACACTGGCACTGTCCTATAATGTCCAATTTTAGATATTAAATATTTAATACTAACATTTCTTCTATTTGCATGAGGAGAAAACATGTTTCCTGGCTCTTAAAACCCAAGCTATTAACCTTATTAAATAACTAGGCAATTTGTTGTCTTCAAATGCCAATACAAAGTGAACGGATAGCTTAACTATTTCACCTTAAAGACTGTCTTATCTTTTAACCTGCCAGGACCACAAATATTCCAAGTTTCCCTCATGCAATAGACCAACAGTCAACAACTGTTATTAGAAAAAAACAAGCATTTTTGAGTGTTTGGTGTGGAGAAAGAGGGCTTACTTCAATTAATCATATTTAGTGACTGAGATAAGTCTTTTATTCAAAGACTGAACTCCACTTTAGAAGTCCATAATTATCATTACACATTTTTGAAGTCCTGAAGTGCTGATGCCAAAAGGGCAATAACTGAGTTTCACTTTATTGCTACAGAAACAAAACATCTCAAAGCAAATAGGAAAACAACATTCAACAAACCAGCCAAGAAAACATCAGATTTAATTTGGTACATCATAAGGACCAAGTATCTAGCAAGGCAACAAGAATTAAACTGTCTCAACTGAGATCAATTGAAGAGATATCAGCAGAGTCACCACAAGAGAGAACCATCTGATTCTAAAATGCCAACAAACAGAACTCTGAGCTCTGGGTTTCCACATTGCAATGGATGGATCTCAGATATAGTGATTGTGTCACGCAGATTATCTGCTAAATTTCTACCTTTCAAGAATTTAGGAAAAAAAGTTTGTAATTCTATTTTGCCTTATATTTGGAAAAAATTACTCACTTGTGTGAGTAAACAAAACAAAAAAAAAAAATTCAATCTGGATATGGAGTTAGTTAGCTTTACCAGGCCTAATGGAGACAATCGACAGAGTCAACCATCTGAATAAATATTACATATCATTTAAGAGACTATCGTAGGCTGCTCCAACTAAAAACATCTTATTCATCATTCTGCCTCAATACCTGAATTTCCATCAATATTAAATCATTTCTTCTCATCATTGTGTCCACATGTCTCCTTAAAAATGCGAATATTCTTGGGGAGGGGAGTATACTCAAGATTGCAGCTTCCATATAGAATGCTTTTCTGTGAATTAGAAAAAGGTACCCTGTTGGGCAAATGTTGCTCCACTGGAGCAAGGCTGTGGCTCTGGGTTCAGTATCAGCCCTTGACAGCCCCACAGCCTGCAGCATTTACATACAACAATACTAGATTGCCTACTACTGGTCCATAAACCCAGTTCTTATTTCCTTGGGAGCCTCCATATTGCCATTGATGCCTTTGAAAAATAATCTCCTACTTACCCTAAACAACACCTTCTTGAGAGATCCCCAAATGAAATTTCATAAATATTGTATTAGCTATCCTGGGAAAAGACTTAGGTTTTAGGCTGCACCTGCCTGATACCGCAAGGACAGTTGATCCAAATCAAGCCTCTTATCCCTGACACCTTTGATGGCTGCCCTAAAAGGAAACCCTCTTAGTCACTTAAGATTATTTAGTTTTGCAACTCACCATCTCCCCACCCCCAATCAACTCTTCTTTCTACTGATAATCTTCCAAAACTTTTATTTCTGAAGATTTCTTTCAATAGTATGCTGGAGTTGACTCACATGGGCCTGCTAAAGCCAGCTGTGCACACTGCCCGCCAACTCTACATTCAGTAATGGTTTGTTAGTAGCCTGAAATAAGTTATAATGGGAGTATTTATTACTATGGAAATCAGCAAACACTTGTTAAAGAAAAAGGAATAACAGGCCCAAGGTGAGGTCACTTGCCTCCAGGACAGCAAACCAAGACTTAATTGTAGTTTCAGCCCCTTCCAAGAGTGGAATTTTAAAATGCAATTTCCTGATCAACACTAGTGAGATAATGTGCCTGGTAGCACCCCTGCCACGCTTCCTCCATAGACACGTGACCTTGCCTGAAACAGTTTTTTTTCTTTACTAATAACTTTCTTGTCCTGCCCAGTTTCCTATAAAAGTCTTCTATTTTGCGCAACTCCTTGGAGCACCTCTCTACTTACTAGACGGGATGCTCTCTGATTCAGGAATCATTCAATAAAGCCAATTAGATCTTCAAATTTACTTGGTTGAATTTTGTTTAACATACTACAAGTTGGGATTTTTTTTTTAAAGAAAGAGCCAATTTTTAAACATTTACCAGCACACGATTGCCATATTTTCAAAAATTCTCCTATTCTCCCACAAAATTATTTTTTTCTTTTCATTACTACCTTTTAATCAGTTGCCTAAAAGCTGGTTCCCCCAAGATATCACCATTTATCTTTAAGCCTTCTCAAGTGGAAGTAGTTCATTTTACTGTATTTTTATAACGAATTTCTTTCAGGAAGCCCTTGAAAGCATTATATTAAAGGAATACCTTCACTGTATACCAGTACAGCATCCAATGTGTAAGTCAATAATCATTTGCCTCATGTTAAGTTTTGTTACGTATCTGCCTCCCCACTTTCCTGAAAGCTACTTGAGGGCAGGAGCTATGTTATAATAATCTTTGCACATCCAGCTGATTCTTCTTCCTTCCTATTGCTGTTAAAAACCATTGCTCTGCTCATCCTCCTATAGAAACATTTCAGCTTTCAAGATTGCATTGCCTGGATCCACTTCTCTCTACTTTTCCTTATAGTTACATCTGCATCTTGAGCAGCTCCAACACATTCAATGAAAATTTACAGTCCTCCTTTCAAACCTAAGCCCTACTCTCACGCTGGGCAACCTCAACATCCTTGAGGATGTCTCATGCAATTTATAGCCACAAATATTCACTATTTTTTTAATCCCATTTCTGTTGCAGAAATGTTGCAAAATCAGACCAGCGAGAAAACAAGCAGCACTTGATGAGTTGGAGAATTCAGGTTTATTACCCCAGCAGTTGCAAAGGAGCTAGCACTCTGAAGATCTGGGCCACGAGCTCAAATGCAACTTTGCTTTTATCAGGCTTAGTTGGCATGGGCCGATTGGTTAATTTCTCCTCAGATGGTTACAGACCATAGGAGTTGCTATGGGTTACAGACAGTTACAGAGCATGAGATTTTCAGACAAGAACTTAGGCAATACATCTGTTATCTAGACAGAACAAGCAAAGGGGAGAATGAGTTTTCATTTGATCTCAAGATCACTCTGCCCTTCGGCCTATGCAGCAAGCATGTCTACGGAAGCAAACAAAAAGCTGATTATAAGGTTAGCCTTTCGAGTGAAAATTCCTCTTCATTTCTACTTCAGCAACTATTGTAGCACCCTGACACTGCCTGGCTATTTCCTGCTCGAATGAGTTCATTCCTGACTACCCTTCCCCCACCTCAAGGACTCTCCAGCTCACATCAGTTTTTTCATAGCTTGCCAACCAATCAATGTTCTTCCTTATATCTGTAGCTGTGTAAGAATGACAAGACTGCATAAAACTGCCTGCCATGTTACAATAGTGGCTCAGCCTTTGGATAAGAATCTGCTGAGCCAATGCTGGCATCAGTAAACACTGCTTCCTGCTTGTAGCCTCGGCGTTCCGTCTCTCCATTCAAGAATCCCGCAACACTGTCTCCTAAGATTATATGCTGAACCTTCATTTTCCACTTGAATATACTATAGGTGAGAAAAAATAATTTTCCAAACTCCACCCTTCTAGGGTCTTGGCTGAGAACCCCCTACAAAGACAAATTAACAGGAGAAAAACAAACTGAGGTTTAGTAACATGTATACCTCCTGTGTACATGGAAGAGACACTGGAAAACTGAGTAACTCCCTGAAATGGCCAAAACCATCACCCTAAATACCATCTCCAGCTAAGGACAAAAGAAGTTGGGGGTGGAGGAAGGCCAGTTATGGAGGTGACCAGGAAAAGCACAGTAAACAAGGGTAAGGTTGTTATACAGATTGAAGTCTTTGCAGTGATAACAATTTCTAGAGATTTGGAGTCATCCTTCTCTTCCAGCTACAGAGAAAGAGACACTCTTACATATGGAGATTTCCCTTAGAAATGTAAATGTCTCTGACAATAGAACTTCTGGGTTTTCAGAGCTTTTCCTGTATCTGCAGTTTCTTAAATATAATCAGCTCAAAATAATCCTTATGCCAAAGAAACATATTTTGGGGTGTCAAATTCTGCTCCCCTTCAATATCAGACTCCAAGTTCCCACTGGCTAAAACAATATCTATTCTTCTGCTACACTTGCTATTCAATTTAGTCGGACTATATTTCCTTCATTCTTATTTTTTCTTTCAGGTCATCATACCCTTCTAGTCTCACATATTTCCCTATAAAACTTAAATTCCATGAAGAATCATTTCAATCACTTTCTTGCCAGTACTCTCAACTCATTTAATCTGGTATCTCTCATTGGTATTGGACCCAACATCACTCACCCTTTCATGAGTACTAGCAGCCACCTTCTCTCTATATCCAGCCTTCTGAGACTACTGAGAGAAAAAGAGGGAAAATAAAAGACAACAGCACAGACAGATTTCATGACAGAGTCATGGTATCCAACTGCAGTTTGGCTAAGTGGCTCACAGCAATCCCTCTATATCTGCTCTTGCTTTCATTTAAAAATTTTTTCATTGTGGTAAAATATACATAACATATTTATCATTTCAACCATTTGTGTCTTGCTTTCATTTTATAGAAGCTTTTCTGAACATTCGCCTCCCTCCTAGAAACCCCTTTGCTATTATCCCCTTTCAGAGGACAAGCTTTTCTCCTGAAAGTGTCACCGGAGAGTGGGGATCCTCTCCCTGCACGTTGTCCAGGTTCTTGATGTCTCAAACAAAGAATTGAGCAAGACACCGAAATATAGCAGAAAAGGAAAGCTTTATTAGAAGGGAAAATACACTTCCACACGTGGAAATGGGTCTGAACAAGAGAACTTGGCTCAAAAGGCCTGGTAATAAAGCCTTTGGGTTTTCTATCCCAATTTGCTGTGGGTGGTTACTTTTCTCAGAGGAGTGGGCTT
>NW_006442482.1:533054-542458 GCF_000325575.1 Pteropus alecto
AATGATATTCATGAACTTCCGGGCATATGCTTCATATTATAATGATGCTATAATGAGACTCAGGTGAGTTGAAGGTCGTTGGGGTCTTCATTGCGCAGGTGCCAGTGACTGGCTTAAACTGGTACCTAATTCTCTGCTTACTTGTTTCTGGCTTGCTTAATTGTGGGTGGATTAGGGCTGACCCCTTCTAGGATAGGATGACCTCAGTTACTTTGCAGGCAGACCTGAAACCCCCTAACTAACTTTCCTGCTTAACTCTTTTCTAAGAGCAATGAACCCCCTTATTAGTATGGATGTTGAGGGATGGGAGGTTTCTTTTTCCATATCTGCTTCCTGCTAAGAAGGGTCGTTGTCCCTGCCTACAGGGGTTTCATGGAGCTCTTTCTCGTTCTGCCTCAGTCAGGGTGGGGTCTCGGGTTTCCTTAGTGCCATCTCAGTCCCTAGTCATGGAAAAGAAGATACAAGCTTGTTATTGAAATCATGTATCTATTAATTTCTTTTATTGATTTGCCTATTAAGCAAGTAAAGGGAAACAGGTTTGGTTAACATATTTCTTAAAGAGTAAAAAAGACCTTTGGCCTAAAGTCCCCTCCTCTCTCAGACTCTAAGAGCCCTGTCCGGCCTAACACTATTTCTGCTAATATGGGCGGATGACCCTTATCAATAGCCAGAGGATCTGAGTCACCAGCTTCCTGGCAATTATGAGGATTTGAGGGAGAGGGCCTTTTTTTCCAAAGAAAGGAGTGAAGAAAACTTAACTATGTTTACTAAAAAGATTAAGAACTCTGCAAGAGATGTCCCTTTTCATTTCCTGCTAAAAGATTAAGAATTTTACAAGTGATGTCCCATATCAAAAGTAAGGCTCTCATGTGAGCCCACCACTAACATTTGCAGAGCTCAGGGCAAGAGCAAAAATGGATGCCTTCAGCTATAGCCTACACTTTCCTTGTTTTTCTTTTATTTTCTTTTTTATCCCCTGATTAGTTTAGTACTCACCTCATATTATACAAAGTTATTATCATATTGTTTACTATATTCCCTATGCTGTACTTCACATCCCCATGACTATTTTGTAACTACCAATTTGTACTTCTTAATCCCTTCGCCTTTTTTACCCAGCCCCATTTTTCTATCTGGCTCTTTCTCATGCCATGAGGAGCCACCTTAACAAACCTATGGACACCCCAAGCTGTATGGCTAAGCTCTATCCCCAAACAGATGCCTGTTGTCCACTCCTCAGACCCAAGGATATAAACATTGGTGTTATAATCCTCCCTCAGGAAGACAGACTTTGGGAAGAAAAAATGTGTAGGTCCTGCAAATGGGTTGAAGTCTTTGGGAAGAAAATTCCGAAGTCTCAAGTACCCAGAGCACTGTTTCAAAGGGGACTCTTAAACTCTGGGTGGACATATCCCATTAGCTCCATGGACTTCTCACCTCATAAAGAGAATATAACCATCAGAGGACGAGAACAGGGCTCTCTAAGCACAGAGTCTAAAGGCAAGGGTTCCGGTTCCATGGGTTTTCCTTACTTCTTTATACTGCACTATATTCACCCTATACTTCAACCATACCAAAAACTCGCTATTTCCAAAATATGCATGCTTTTTGGAAATATGCCCTTGACCATACCCTCTCCCTGTCTGGAACTTCTTTCCTCACCCACTGGTCTGTCAAGCTCACTCCTCTCAGACTCAATTTACCCATCATCTCCTTCAGGAAGACTGAGTTAGTTATACCTTCCTTGTGTTTTTACAGCACCTAATCATTTTCTCTGTTACTGCATATATCACACTGCTGGGGCATGTTTACATAGCTGGCTCTATAACTACACTATGAGTCCATTTCATTAACTGTATCTATGATTATACCAAAAATTTAGCTTCACTATGAGCTCTTGGAGAGACTGGGCTATCTTCTATCTATTCTTTCATTCACTGATTCCAGAATCTTTTCCTATTATGTAACAAGTACTGGGAATATAAACTCAACAAAGTAGTAAACAATAAACTGGTTGAATAATTTATGACTACCTGTTTCTAATATTTCTGTAATATTTTATATTAAAATATGACTATATTCTTTCTTTCTTAAAATTTACTGAGATTCTTGTATTATCTCTCTTTTTTACAATAAATCCCAATAACAAAACAAAGACTAGTTTCTTCTCTATTCATGGGATTCCTGTATCAGTTATAACAAAAGTCACAGAGTACAATCTAGAATTTTAGGCTCCCCCAAAAGCAGACCCTAAGGCAAGGAGTTCGGTACAACTAGTTTGGAAGTGATCCCAGAAATCACAATGAGAGTAGAAAAGGGACAACAAAAGGAAGAAAGCTAACAAAAGGTGTGTTAATAAGTGGTTTCTGCTATGGGCATCTGCACCAATAGTGTCTCCTATATTATTTACCTCTGTGCCTTCTCAGAGAGAAACAAGAAAAGCTGTTTAGCTTTCAAGGAGAAATTAATTTAAAAAAAAAAAAACTCAAAGATGCTCTGATCTCAGTCTTCTAACTTTCAGATCCATCTACTTCAGGAATTTCATGTTCCTCTGTTGTATGACCCAGCCTTTGAAGCTTTCCACATTCCCCCTGTTTTATACATGCATACCTCATCATTTATATAAATGAAGAAAAACTGGCAATAAGGCCTCCTAATCTGCTGTGCCAAATGGAATGTATACAGCTAAGTAATGTAAATCACAAATTCTCCACCCTAAAGTTAAATGTATGGTAAACCTTAGCTATTCACAGAAATTAAGTCTCAAACTCTTAATTCTCAAATACCACCTTAGAATACCCTTTCTTTCCATAAAATATGCATGCAGTGAATAGGAAACAAATTTACACTGAAAAGGAAGTGCTGCCCCACTTGCTAGATGAGTGCTAAAATCTCAATTTCAAGTTTCTCAATTCTATGGACTTGTAAGATGAGAGTTGAAGTTGTAAATGTTAAAATCACTAATGCCAAATGTCTCAATTAGTTTTTCCTGTATAACAAATCACTCTCAACTCATGAAATATAACAATAGGTATTTGTTTCTTGCTCATACATCTGTGTGATCAGCTGAGATTTCAACTGACTGGGCTGAGGCTTAATTTTAAACTGCAGATTGGATTCGAGTCTGTTTCACATGAGTATTGTCCTCCTTGGACCAGAGAGCCAGCTGGAGCATGTATATTTCATGGCAGAGGCCTATAGGACAACAACTGCACTGGTACATTTCAAACATCTACTCACATCCCACTCACCAGCATCCTATTGGCCAAAGCAAGTCACACGGCCAAGCCCAATATCAATGGGATATGGTGGATGCAATCTTCCCATGGTGATGGACAGGGAGAGGATGGTTATTTGCTAAACCATAATCTAATGTACCACACAAAGTCAAGAGAAGCCTCATGTTCAATTTTTTCCTAGGAATAGAAACATCAAAGCAAGCTCCCTAATAATGTACCAAAATCAGACTATATTCAACAGTTAAGAGTTCAAAGTGGATTTTTTTTCTAGTCTGGTCGATGAATATTTTGTAAACAACATTAATGCATCTTCACATTTCTATGTTTTATAAACAGTTCAACAAATTAGATGTCAAAGAATTCTAAGGGCGGAAGTTTCTTGATAAGAGGAATCTCATAAAGAAATTATGGTATATTTAGAAACCAGAATGACATTTCCATCTTTTATTTGTTTACCACTTGAACTTTAACAACTATATGGCAATGCATTAAAAGTCTTCTTAGTCATTTTCTGGGTGATTTTCCACTCTCCTGAAAAATTATAGACCCAACAAGTTCAAGGACTTCATAATTCACGAAAATTGTCTAAACTTCTGGAAAACTCATTTTTCTGAAATGCTCAGGACTTATGGCTTATGAAGCTAAAGCTGACCTGCTTTCAGCTTGAGGTCTTTCTCAATCTTTAGAATTTATGAATAAATCCATTTTTTGCTATGCTATCTGTTTAAGGTAAAAAGATAAAAAGCAATTCTCATTTTTGAGATGCTAGCAATAATAGCAGTACTAGCAGCAACAGCTATTCCAATTACAGTTCTGACCAGTGGCTATAAAAGTACCACTTTATACATAAGCCTCACGAAAGTGCCCCAGCATGACGGCATGATTCAAGAAGTTGTTTTTCTCTTTACTGATGTGTATCCTTACATTTTGGGGAGTTATTTATGTTTTTTTTCCCCCTGATACTCTTTGGATTTCTGGTCAGTGATATTTTATCATAGATAGGAAAAGAAACAATACTTAATTAGGGTTTTAAAAGGTCTGACTTTAGCTTTAACCATAGTGATTTTATCACAGCATGGGCAGAGAGAGGAGAGAAGCCAACACAAAGTAGTGAAAAGGAAGTCTCAGCAGGCAAGATGGCAAAGTTTTTTAGTGAGAAAATTAGGTTGGACAGGATATATATAAAGCACACTCTAGCAAGCAATCGATAATGTAAAAGTTGGTATTTAGAGGGTATCTTTTATTCTAAAAATTCAAGGAACTTTCCAGGCACGAAGTACCCATTTGTAACATTTATCTGGGTCAAGAAACAAGTATTGCTGGGTCAGACTTGCAAAGGAGGAAACAAGAAAGCTGGGTTATCCGGTCAAATAGAAATATAGTCAACCAGGATCTGTAAAACTAAATCTAGCCATCTATACAACAAGGTATATGATGTTAAACTGATAAAAACAGGTAGTCCTAGAATGTTAGAGTACAGCAAAGGGAGCCAAGAGCATGTCAACTGGCAAAGGGCTTCTATCCCAGCAGCCATGGTTTTGACTCATATAGAAATCATATATAACAATTATTTTCCCAAGGGTGTTGCTTCGATATTTGTTTATATTGAAAGCCAAGGTAAAAGAGGACTTTATTTTTGGTACAATTTCTGATAGAATACCTCCAGCACACACGCACACACAGGAGTCACCTAAGTATGTTACCTTTAGAATAAAACAAATATTTAAACATTCAAGATTATAAGGTCTAGAAAGGAATTAAACATTGTTTAAAAAAACAAAATTCAACTGAGTAAATTTAAAAATCTAATTGGCTTTATTCAACAATTCAGGAATTGGAAAGCATACTATCTAGCAACTGGAAAGGCACTCCAAGGAGCTGTACAGAATAAAAGGCTTTTAGAGGTAGAAGGGATGGGAAAATAATAAGTTTCCAGTAAAGAATATTTCAGGCAAGGCCATCTTCCTTTGGGAAAAGGCTAGAGTCTATTAGGCAGATTAGTTTTCTAGTCCTAACCAGGTCTCCATGTTGACTAGTTAAAGGTTGCATTCCTGGGAGAGGCTGAAACTGCAACTAGATTATATATTGAGTCTCGGTTTGCTGCTGTGGGGCTTAGCACAAATGACTCCATTTTGAGCCTTTTTTAACATCAAAGAAATCTAAATACTGCAGAAGTAAATACAAGCAAGGGTCCTAGCATAAGCAATGAAATAACCATATTGCCTACTATAAAAAGACTAGTTTTAGTTATTGCAGTATTTAGATTTCTTTGATAAGCTCTATGACAAATGATAACAAACTCTTAGATGACTGATAAAAGAGACTTCTTATTTTTAAAAATGCTATTTCTCATTTTGGTCATATTATTTTAACTTTAAAATATATTTTAACAACTGTGGAGAAGGAAAAATAATTTTCCCTCTACCATTCTAGTGTCCTGGCTGAGAACCACCCTGGAATTAAAGACAGATTAACAGGAGAAAACCAAAAGAAGTTTAATAACATGTATACTTCCAGTATATGTGAGAGATGGCCAGGAAAACTAAGCAACTCTCTGAAATGGCCCAAGCCATCAACTTAAAACCATCCCCAGCTAAAGACAAAAGATGTTTGGGGGGTGGCAGTTATGGAAGGGGACCAGGAAAAGCACAATATACAAGAGTAAGGTTGTTATGCAGATTTAAGTTGTCATCTTCTCTAGTGATAAGAGTTTCTAGAGATTTATAGTCATCCTTCTCTCCTGCTAGAGAAGGAGACACCCTTACAAATAAGAGACTTTCCTTATAAATATAAATGTGTCTGATATAAGGGTAACTTGTACTCAGTTTTCAGAGCTTCTCCTGTATCTGCAGTTTCTTAAAAAATAATAAGCTTAAAATAATCCTTATATCAAAAAGATGTATTTGGGGGTAGCAAATTCTGCTCCCCTTCATATCTAAATGCCCCACATAATTCTCGCTTTATCATTAATCATAGTAAATATATAAATGCTTTCAGAAATAATTTCCCTGTGTCGTTTAAAAGTAAATGGCTCCTTATCTTTTGGAAATAATGTAGATTTCACCACTTTTGCTTATGATATAGATTTGATCAACTGATTGCACATGAGAAAGTGTTTTGAGAACCAGTATTTCATATATTAATTAAATTTCTTCAGATATTTGTCCTCTCAAAGAGCTAATATTATTTACAAAATCTTCCTATTTACACTATTAACTTTTTGCAGTTGATTACTGAGAGTTCAAATGAGAAAAACAGCAATATAAAAATTATCAATAGATTTGTTTTTTAAGGTTCTTTTGTTAAATCCCTGTAACCTTTGCAACACAATGACTTACTCTCTCATTTTCTATGGAAAACTGTGAATGAAATCAAACCTAGAAAGAAATTAGAAATTCCAACAGAAATATTTAAAGAACCATTTGTTGTTGTTTTACCCTGGGGACAGAGAAGGGTGTTGTAGCTATTGTTAGAATTTTGTGTGCTAGAACACATACACTGTTTTGAAAAAGAACTTAATAATACTCGTGTGGTGTCCACAGAAGTAGATTAGCAAAATAAAGACAGATGGCAATGAATTAATCTAACACCCAACTCTAACACTTTACAGTATGTTGCCATTATACACTTCTCCACTGTACTAATTTAGACTTCAACTTGACATTGATCACAAAAATATATGGATATATTCAACACCATCTGCTGCATAAATACAATTCAAGAGAAAAGAGTTAGCCACCATTAGATGTCAACAGTAAAAGCCGATTCTAGGGTAACACTCTCCTAACAGGAAAAGGAGAAGAGCTTGGGTGGCCCAGTTGCTGACCCAGTAAGATTTGTCAAAATCCCATATTTTGACACTTCTCCCATTCAAAACATTTTCCTCAAAACAAAGCGGTCCAATGCACATACTCTCACATGAAGTAACCCTGTTATGATTTATATATCTTTAAAATAAGTTTCCACTTGAATTGAAAATCAATATAAGTTGTATAAACAGGCTTTGCATTTGCTCTTTTTCTGTCAGTAAAATTGTAAACTAACAGAAAACAAGGGATTTTCAACATACCCAGTGTGGAAAGAGAATTTAATGTTTTGCATACACATAGCTAAAAATATACAAGAAAATCAAATGTCATGCTTCCAAACAAACATTAGAAGTGCCAAGCTTTCCCGAAAACTCTTAACCATCCTTACTAATCAACCAACTTCTTCACTCCCTAACCCTAGATCAAGCATAAAGCCTTGAGATCTCTTTTGGTCAGGATGTGAGGAAGGGGTCATAGATATGTTGCAATTGAACAGCAATCATGCATTTAAGGCTGCCCATCTCTGAGAGAAGCAAATGAAACATTGGATCATGATGATGCAGAATCATTTAATGCACTGTTTTGACAGACTTCAAATTCTTAAAGTAAAAGAAAATCTCTTAATAATAAAACAGAAAGACAGAAATATAGCTAAGCAACAAAAAATATAATGGGAACTATTTTGACATTTCCCCCCAAATAATACTTGTTTTGTAAATTTTTACACTAGAGTAAATATATTTATGCGATGAGAAAGCAGCAAAAACATTTTTAAGAATAACTTGTTTTAAAATCATACCAAGCAGCATATTTCCAACATTAGTGCTAAGACCTATAACTAAAAATAAAACAAAAACAAAATGAAATAAACAAAAAAAAACACAAACATAAAGGGGTTTGCCTTTATTGTAATAGCTATAAATGTTCAAAAAACTCAAAAAGGCCTTTACAAAGAAGAAAAACAGTCATAAAAGATGTTTCAAGCCTTTAATTTACTACCAAAGTAATGGATGTTGAAGGTAATTAATGCAATAACCAAAATTCCAGGAAAAGAACCCTTAAGAATAGCTATACTTATAGTTTTATGCAACCTCACTTCTCAAATGCTCCAGGACATTCCAAAATTAAAATTCCTTGTTGTCAAATAAGGTAACAGATATTGGGCACCAATTTTTACTTGGAATATATGATATGTTGTGAGAATTAAAAAATGGTGTTTGGTAGTGTTTTACCTGTATGAGGTGCTGTACTAATGAAAATGCAAACTAAAATAGAAAAAAAAATTGTAATTCCTGGTCTTATAGTTTTTTATTCTGAAATCAAAAAAATTTTTACGTGGCATATAGCAATAACCAGCTTTATAAAAGATGCTTCAAGCGGTAAGAAAAATGACCCATTTCTATTTAATATTCATTAATAATAATAATGATAAAGTTTATAAGCATTTTGGTAAAATTTGCTAAAATTATGGCTTGATTTTAAGATAAGTTTAGATTCATCATCTACATGCATAATTCACAAAGGTTATACAAAGACTAAAGGAAATTTGCAGTAGTTTCATGTGAGAAACTAAACACAGAATAAACTAAACTGCAACATATTCCCTATAAAAAAGATTTTGCAAACCTGTAAAATAAAGTAGGTTTAGTTGTGAAAACTTGTAAATACTTGTAAGGAAAGTAAAATAGTTTTCAGAGCCAGAGTCAGAGAAGAGGAAGATCAAAGTGTGGTAGCGGAGGCCGAGGTAACCATTTCCTATAACGGTTGCTCACTTCCCTTCCCATAATGGGTAAGGGACTTTTCAGTGTCACAATTGACATGGCACAGACCACGGGCCCTGGTTGGTCGCTCCCCTTATGGCCTGCCAACCAATCAAAATACACTTTCCTTATATAGAAAGAACATGCAAGTCTGTAACTATGTAGAAGTATAAGACATGTATAAAATGGAAACCCTGCTGAGATCAGGGCTCAGCCTTTGGATGTGAATCTGCTGAGCCAGTGCCAGCACCAATAAATGCTCTTACTACTTATCGCCTCAGTGTCCTGTCTCTCTGTCCGAGTATCCTGCAACAGAAAGGTTTGCAAAGAATTCAGAAAAGCATTTAAAAGAAACCAGAAGCATCTGTATATTTCATGGAATATCACAGAAAGTGGAAATTTTGATGGCTTTTTGATTCTTAAAAAGCAGAAGTGGAAATGTTGTTTCAAGGATAAAATTATATAAGAAGTAATGCATCCACTATGGAAAATAGTATGAACATTCCTCAAAAAAATTTAAAAAATTTAAAAAATTAAAACTACCACATAATTACCACATGATCCAGCAATTAAACTTCTGAGGATTTATCTGAACA
>NW_006442482.1:542511-547543 GCF_000325575.1 Pteropus alecto
ATATATATATATATATTCTAAGAAACCTATTAGGCGATTTTGTCATTATGCAAACATCACAGAGTGTACTTACACAAACCTAGATGGTAGAACCTACTACACACATAGACTCTGTGGTACAGCTTATTGCTCATAAGCTGAAGCTTCTACAGAATATTTCTGTATAAAACAACACAAGATTAAATCAAGCACAAGAAAAAATGATGCGATCAAGAGACACTAAACACAAGATGTATGAGGCTGCTGCCTGCATAACGCTACTTTACAGCAAACTTTTTTCTTATAAGTAGAAAGAGTACATTCTAAAATAACAATGAAAAGTATAGTATAGTAAATACATAAACCAGTAACATAATCATTTATTATCATGTTCAACTATTCTATACTGTACATAATTATATGTGCTATACTTTTATAACACTGGCAGTGCAGTAGGTTTATTTACAACAGCATTACAAACACGTGAGTAATGCATTGCACTACAACCTTACGATGGCTACAGTATTATTAAGTAATAGGAATTTTTCAACTCCATTAAAATCTTATAGGACCATTGTCGTATACGCAGTCAGTTATTGACTGAAACTTTGTCATGCAGTGCATGACTATACAAATGGAATATTATTCAGTCATTAAAAAAAGAATGAAATCCTGCCATTGACAACAACATGCTAAGTGAAATAAGGGCATTATGCTAAGTGAAATAAGCCAGATAAAGATGAATACTGTATGATCTCTCATATGTGGAATCTAAAACACATAGACTCTGTGGTACAGCTTATTGCTGTATATATATATGCATGTGTGCATGTGTATGTGTATGTGTGTGTACACATATACTAAGTTCATAGATACAGAGAACAGATTAGTGGTTACCAGAGACAAGGGGTAGGGGTAGGGGAAAATGGGTGAACTATTTTTTTGTTTTGTTTAAATAAATCGAATTTTTTAAAAAATCTCCAAGAGATTCTCTAATGCAGATCCATAACTCTAGGCAGATCAACTCTCATTTTTTAAAAAAGAAAATAATATATCAAAGAAGACTTGAATAAATAAAACTGATATCCCACATTACTGATTACAGATGTTATCTTAAATATATTTATTCTCTTGTAATTACATTTTGAGTGTAACTCAATACTAAGTCTCCAAATTCAATGGCACAGGTGTCCTGCAGGAGAACCTGGGGTTCATCCTGATGGATCTAAACTCACACAATCTCCCAGGAGTTGGAGAAGATGGAGAATCTAGCAAGATTGAACAGGTGAGCTAGTTGATATATGACAACATGTCTGAGCTGCAACAGCACCTGGTGATCATGCACCAACTTTTTGAGCATAAAGATTCCTATCTTTGCTCCCAGCTTCCAAATCTCACATAAAAATATCTCCTCTGGCCTAAATGAACTTGGAACTATGCAGAGAATGGAATTCTGTAAAATGTACTTGCAAATTAGCTCAGATGACAATATAAATTCTTCACAATCATAATGATACAGGTTTTTCAAAAGTTGAGATCTGTAGATCTGTGAATGTATTGATGAATTTTCTAAGCATGACACCAAAAGCAAAACACATACAGACTGAAAAATTTGATTTTATTAAAAAAAAAATTTAAGTCTATTTAAACAACACAACTAAATGCAAGCAAACAAAAAAAAAAAAGGAAAGAACATCTTTAGGGGAATATTTGCAATATACTAGTAGACAAATGGTTAATCTGTTTATTACATAAAGAAGCTTAATCAATAAAAAAGAAAGGAACATCTGAATTGTTAAATGTAGAAACAATAACTGTTAATTCACAAAAAAAAAAAGAAAAAAAGAAAAAAATGGCCAAAACACGTTTTTAAACAAAAATCCCATTGAAAATCAAATAAATGCAAAATTGTTTTCCCCAACCTTTTGGAAAATGAGTAAAAATAAGTATATATCTTAATTTGAAAAGGATATTGGGAAATCAATACTTCAACATATCCATATACTGTGATCCAGATTTTTAAATTTTTATTAGTTTATTCAAAGAAAATAACACATCACAGTATGACTATCATAGTATGTGCAGGACAAAGCAGGAACCCAATAAATATTTTTAAAGGTATGTAAAAAAAAATACTTCCTTATAAGAATGCTTATAAGAGCAAAAAATGGGGGGGGGAACCCTCAAATATCCAGAATAAGACATTAGTTAAATCAACTTTACTATCTTCATACAGTGAAATACTGTGCAGCCATTGAAATTTTTTAATTAAAAATATGCAACTATATACACTACATATTGATAAATGAAGAACAGTTTTAAAATTGTTAAAGACAAAACCACATCTCCAAATGGTATAACTTGTGCTAAAAGCCCGTGATACTGAAAATGAGAGTTCTCATGATTTGATTTGATTTGTGACTACAGTGTTATAAATCATTTTCTCTCTCTCTACACTCTTCATAGACCTAGCCTTTCTCCCTGATAATTATTAACCCCTGAGGCAGCAGAAGACAACAGCCCTAACCTATTGGTCACAAGGTCTGGACTTTTGGCAGGCTAAGGATAACATCTCGACCAAAGTTATGTTTCAGCTCCTGAGGCCAAAGGTGGAATGACCCCCTGGTTAACTTTCCATGAAACCAGACAGAGAGACTCCAGAGCAGACCTCAGAACTGTCCTCAAGACTCAGCTCCTAACATGACCCCTCACACCTCACCCACGGTGTCTTGTGATTTTGCCCTATAGAAACTGTAATCCACATGCCATTGGCGTATGAGGTCCTTCAGAGCACCAGCTCATACTTTGCCTGCATTGGCCAATCCTATAATAAATCACTTCTTTTCTTCACTGCAAACTACTGCTCATGCACTTCTTTTAGCCAGTATGTGCAGGTGGATGGACTGAAATATTGGGGTTCGATAATAATACCAAACCTAGACTCAATACCTGATCTAATTGCAGTTTCAAGCTCTCCCAGAAACATAATCAACCAGTCTGGAACTTTCTGGTCCACACCAATGAGGTAATCTGTCATGTGGACCCTCTCCATCCCCGCTAGAAAGAAGAGGTGATCTGCATGATAAAAACCATTGCCATTCCCTTCCTCCTCAAAAAAGAGGTCTACTTTTAAAAGTAATCCTTTCTCTTCTTTTGTTAATCGCTCCCTTGCCCCACCCTTCTTTCTGTAAAAACCCCCCATTTCATATACCACCTTCTAGTTACTAGATGAGATGCTGCCCAATTCATGAATCACTTGATAAAGAAAATTAGATCTTCTAATTTACTCAGTTGAATTTTATTTTTTAACAAAACAAACAAAAAAATAGAAGAAGCAAGGTAATTTTATAGTTGTTATGTCTGGTTCAGTTTTGGTTTTGTGTTTAGGGGGTGTCATGTGTGTTGTATGTTTAAGTCAAATATAGGTTTGTGCTAAGAACAGGTAAATGAGTTTAATTATTCTTTATATATATATGGAAATTGTAGAACATAGTAAAGGGGAACAGAATTTGTCACCCCAAAATATGTCTCTTTGGCATAATTATTATCTTGAGCTTATTATTCTTAAGAAACTGCAGACACAGAGAAACTCTTAAAACTGAATACAATTTACCCTTTTGCAAGAGAAGTTTACATTTATAAGAGAAATTTCCATTTGTAAAGGTGTCTCCCTCTCTGTACCAGAAAGGGGAGGATGACTCTAAAACTCTAGAAACTTTTTTATCAATGGACAAGGCAAGGACTTAAAAAGCCTTGTATAACATCTGCATAACAAGCATTCCCTTTTTTACTGTGCCTTTCCAGGTAACCTCCATAACAATTCCGACCCCCTCCCCAATCTTTTTTGTCCTTATAGTGATACTTTGGACCATTTCGGGAAGTTACTCAGTTTTCCTGGGTATCTCTGGTATATACAAGAGATATGTATATTATTAAACTTCTGTTTGTTTTTCTTCTGTTAATCTGTCTTTTTAACACAGGAAAGTCTCAACCAAGAACCTAAAAAGATAGAGAAAAAATGATTTTTCCTCTTTTACAATAATAGCACAGTGCTTTTCATGTGCAAAATTCTTGGTAAGCCTCCCTGCTTCTTCAGCAGAGGGCACTCTGCAATGAAAAGTGGCTGCAGCTGAGAGATGCTATCTTTCCACTGTAGCATCTAAGATTATAGTTACAGCATCAGAAGCAAAAGAACTACCTTCCCACCTTAACTCATCTGTGTGAAAGTACAATGGTCATGCCAGAGTGGTCAGATGCGGGCAAATACATGCTTATTCATGGCTAGTCTGTGGCTCACCCTCCATCCCACAGTTACCCAAACTACCCAGCAGGCTGCCTTCTTGATCTGTTATGAACATGTCTGTGTAGCAAAGCAATCACTCCTATGAAGGCTAAGAAATTACTACAAATTGCTGAAAATATCAATACTCAGGCATGCAAACCCCTTATTAAAAAATTGATGGTTTCAGAGGGAAACCACTATAGAAATTAAACCTTTCTTTCTGCTCCAAAATAATGTATGAATTGGATAGCCCCTCCTCCTACAGTCCCAGCCCCTTAATATGATGATGGTTACCTCACTCCAGGAGCCTCAGCTGCCTAAAGAGGCATCACAGCAATAGAGATTGCTGAAGAAGAAAGAACAGAAGCATAGCTGAGTAGTTCACAGGATAGACTTTCAGAGTCTGGCACCCAGGTTCTGCCACTTATTTAGTTAGCCGTGTGATCTTGGGGAAGTAACTTAACCTTGCAGTGCCCTGGTTCTCTAGTTTTAAATCAGGTATAAGAAATTAAATGAGATAACATGTCAAGTGTTCAGCTTTTAGCATAGTAAGCACTCTGGATGTTTCAGTTATTATTAATAATAATATTTCTTCGTCGATGCCATTATTTTATTACTTTCTACTGTTAGAACATATTCACTTGTTTTGATATTTTCAGAATCATAAAAGTAATGTAGTTATATAAATGACAGTAAGTGGTCTAAAATAAGAATTAAAGGCCCCATCTCTCTCTGTCCCTATATCCCTACTTTATTGCGATTATATTGCTA
>NW_006442482.1:547597-549173 GCF_000325575.1 Pteropus alecto
ATAATATAGATCTTTTATACATCTTTTTTCAGCCTGTATTTCTTTTCACTTAAAAACTTATGTCAGACATCTTTCATGTCAGTACATATAGTGCTGTTTGGCTTTTTTTTACTATAGTATTCCATCCTCTGGCTGGACCACGATTTGTTTAGCCAGTCTGCCAATGATGAACATTCAGGTTGGCTCTATGTTTGTATTACAAATAATACTGCAAAAAAAAAAATTCATTCACATAAATATATACATAGAACAAATTCCTAGCAATGGAAATGCTAGGTCAAAAGTTATATCCTTTTAGATATGTTTTATTCATATTGTCAAATTGTCCTACAAACTGTTCTATCATGTTACATACTTCCAACCACGTATTAGAATAACTACACATTCGCTTTGCTAATACCCTTTGTTATCATACTGTTATTTGGGAGATATAAGCTGAGTCCCAAATAAAATACAAAGTCACACAAGAGCCAGAACATTGTCTCTCCTATCTTATCTCTCCTTTTCCCATAAACACAAACAATGCCTCACAGACTGTTTCACCCATGGACAACTTCCAGAATTTGTTGATTCAGTGAGTGGTGAGTGGAAACACTGGAGAAATGAAAGAGAGTGGGTTCCACAGGGTATCTAGGAAAATCCAATACTCAACACAAGTTTTTTCACTGTTTTCTCACATCTTGTATCTATCCATAGGAATACTATTTGCCAAAAGTTTCAGAGAATTCTTGTCACAAAATATATGGTTTATAAATAAACCTCTTTTTAAAACTCAGAGTTTTAGCATACATTTTTTTATGTCACTGTAGTTCACAAAGTCTTCAGGTGGTGGCACCTTAGTGGCTTCAGAAGTCTTACCAAGACTAAATTACTCCCCAAAATTTTTGGATGGGGAAATTACTATCAATTAATGCAATTAGGATCAATCTGAAAGCTAGCATGAGGTAGCATTTGAATAGTTCAAACCCCAGTAATTCAAATTTGGCAAAAAGTTAAATGGAGCACCAAAAATAGGCCAGAGAATTGTCTGTGGGTATTATAGAACATTTTAGCAATATTGAGTATAGTACAGTACTGTTCTACCAATTACATGAGGTAGCAGCTAATGGTTTAGGGGCTACAGTATTTGGTGACAAGTTATAGCACTTAAAATGCCAGCAATTAATTTTGTCGTCTATTATTTATTTTAAATATTAGTGATAGAGTATCAACTGGATTTCAGGCTATTAGATATCCTCTAGACAGTATAATTTCTGTGAAAGGAATTCTACCTATCAGTTTATCATTTAATGACATTTGTCATTTCCGAATGATGGTAAGGGGTAAGATGTTTTGACTTGTATAGAGCGCTTATTTGTGTTCTCCCATTTTCTTCAGGTTGAAAGTTCTACAAGGCATTCTCCTTTGAGGCATTTTCATATACAACCAATGGCATTTAATACACATTACAACCAAGGAATGAAAATGAACGTTTTCGAACACCTCGTATGTCCCTGACATACCATCCCAGGCTCTATATTTGTGTTATTTCTCTTAACCTTTATCACAGCCTTGCATAATATGTATTATTACTATA
>NW_006442482.1:549232-558470 GCF_000325575.1 Pteropus alecto
TTTGAGTAACTTGCTCAGGGATTCAAAGCTAATTCTCTGCCTCCAAAGTGTATGCTCTTCCCACTGTACTGCTACTTTGTCTGCAGCTGTCAAAACTTCAAGAAAATGTTTTCAGATAAGAGCCTAAGCAAAAAAAGAGACAGCATTTTAATCTCTGGGAATTTTTAGCACTGAAATGAGCCAGCACTCCCAATCAAGAAGGAATGATAAGGAATGATGAATGCAAATGTCCAATTGACAAACAGGCAGAGGAACCCTCCCCGAACATCGTTAGTCAATTCTAGATTGCTTATACTAACAGAAAAGAGCGGATGTGTAGACATTTTGGGAATATAGACCTTTTAAAAATTACATTTGACCTTGAACTGCATTTATTTTTCATTTGAATTATTATAAATAGTAAATTATAACTGCCTTATTATTAGAAGATCTTATTTCCTAGACATTAGCTTCCAAAAATTTTTGTTAAAAGGGAATTTATCCCTTGCTGGATGGTATTGGGTATCATTGACTGCATTTCCCATTCCGGCCTCTGCTTGATTTCTCCTTAACAACAACAACAACAAAAAGACATAAGCAAAGTACTAAGTAGATGAATGAAGAGGGGCAAAATACAAATCAGTAAAAGGAAACAGGAGGGTGGTTTTGAGGCTCAAATGACATAATGAACAAGAAGATACTTATTAGATAATTAAGTTTAATATGTTTTCCATCCAGTTTGTGTTTAAAAAAAAAAAAACATTAAAGGTAAAGACAAAGATTTCCACAGGCAAAATTTTACACAAAACCACAAGGCAACAACTGGTAGCAAATCAAAGATTTCATACTCTGCTGTACTATACTCAGGTCTCTGAGTCACACTTCTTAGGAACATAAACTCAATTTATGTTCCTCAGGCACTGTAATTATTTTATCCAAAGATAAAATAACATTCCTATATTTAAATTCCATGGTTGCAAGTTGGGTGACCTTGAGGAAGACGATTAACCTGATACTTCATTTCCTCATCTATAAAATGCAAATAATAATAAATCTAAATCTTAGAGTACATGCAAAGGTTAAATGAGTAGATGCTTAGCTTATGTCAGTTAATATTCATTTCCAAAAAGAATTATATGTCGCTTATATACAGCACAAATACAAAAATTGAATAAAATAGAGCAGGGGCCATAGTCTGAAGGAATAAATAAACAAAGAAATAAGAAGACTCCATACAGTTTTGTTAATGGAGACTACAGCCTTCCAGGGACCAAAGCAACATATACCACCCTCTTTCTCCAAGAACAGATCCTACCTTAGTTTCTTAGTGAAAACAAAGTGTTCTCAGGATGAAAGAATTCCAATGGGACATTCTATAGAAGAAGTTGTGTCAAAGCAGTGTCTCTAGAATCAGCTTCACAGAAAGGCCTGAAGCAGATAGATATCAAATAGTTGCTTCTTGGAGCAGCCTTATGTGAAAGATAAAGGCCTAATCATAAACTGTAATTCAGTGGCTGTGGCTCAGCACAGGAGTCAAATAATGTGGCTCAGGTGTTTTGGTTTTCTGTGGTGGTCTACCCCAATGGTTCTCCAAGCATTAGCATCACCTGAGAAGTTATTAAAAATGTAAATTCTCAGGCCCCACCCCAGATGTGCCGAGTCAGAAACTTTGGGAGAGGAGCCCTGGAAATCCGTGTTTAACAAGTCCTCCAGGTGCTGTGGATGCTTGCTGAAGTGTGAGAATCACTATTCTAACCTGACTCAAGTGCAGGTAGGACATGAAATATGTCAGAGAAGTGATAGCAGTAGTAGATTGAATTTTCAGACCCTATAATTCTGGCCATCTTCTTTGGACAAAGAAAATCACCCTAAAAAAAAGGTGTCCTACTCTAAGGAATATGGCTACTCAATTTTCCTACCAAAATATTAGCTGCAAAACACACATCTGAAAGTTTATTGGTCAAACGAGCCTTTTAAGTACAATTATGATATTGATCACTTAAAGATTAGAATGTTTGCCAACAATAATGATTTTATATTATAGTTAAAATTAGATCTTTCCTCCCCACCCCATAAATGTGAGCTGCACATAGTAACTTCCTTCCAAAGAATACAATATGGAAATGGGGGAGAAAGAGCAACTTTACAATGGAGAAACAAAAATGGCGCTTTACCTTTGTGGTTTTCTCCCCAAGAACCCCAAACTCTTGACTATCCATGAGAAAAACATCAGACAAAACTCAACTGAGGGACATAATACAAAATGTCTGACCAATATTCCTCAAAACTGTTAAGGTCATCAAAAACAAGGAAAGTTTGAGAAACTATCACAGTCCAGAACAGCAGTCTCCAACCTTTTTGGCACCAGGGACCAATTTCATGGAAGATAATTTTTCCACAGACCAGAAGGTGGGGGGATGGTTTGGGGATGATTCAAGCACATTACATTTATTGTGCGCTTTATTTTTATTATTATTACATTGTAATATATGAAATAATTATACAACTCACCATAATGCAGAATCAGATGCCACCAGATGCGGCTTTACAATTGAAGTACATGAACTCACTTGCCACTATAAAGCCTGCCACCAGATGCAGCTTAATTGTCTTTTGCCACTCACTGATAGGATTTTGATATAAGAGTCTGCAAGCAATTGATTATGGTCTACGTGCAGTCAAACCCCTCTGCTAATGTTAATCTGTATTTGCAGTTGGTCCCCAATACTAGTAGCATCAGCACCTCAGGTCCACCTCAGATCATCAAGCATTAGATTCTCATAGGAGCACGAACCTTAATGTGAACTGCACATGCGTGGGATCTAGGTTGCGCACTCCTATGAAACTCTAATGCCTGATGATCTGAGGTGAACCCGAGGCGGTGATGCTACTAGCGCTGGGGAGCAGCTGCAAATACAGATGAAGCTTCACTGCTTGCCGCTCACCTCCTGCTGTGCGGCCCGGTTCCTAACAGGCTGATACTGGTCCAGAGCCCCAGAGGTCCGGGAGCTCTGGTCTAGAAGAGCCTAAGGAGAATAATGACTAAATGTAATGCAGTATGTTGGATGGGATTTTGGAACAGAAAAAGGATGTTAGATAATTTTTTTTAAAAATTAAGGAAATTTGAATAAAGTATGGACTTTAGTTAATACTAACATATCCATACCAGTTCATCAGATGTGAAAAAATGTACCACATCAATGCAAGATGTTACAATAGGGGAAACTGGTGTGGACTATATGACTATCATTGCAAATTTTCTCTAAATCTAAAACTATTCTAAAATTTAAAGCGTATTTTAAAAATTCAGTCTTTCTTCCTGATAACAAGCAGATATCCAAACCATTTGCATGCCAAGTCTTCTCCTTATTAATGAACCTATGGGAAAATACATGTTTCAAAAAAAGAAATTGATTATTCTTTCTACAAATTTTGAAGCATTCTTATTGTTTTAAAAGCTTCTATACTTTCTAATTTGCACTGTTCTTGTCCCTAAAAATATTACACAAAGGAACTATAAAGTTTTCATATTTCTTTCCCTTCTTCTCTCTAGCTGGACATGTGTCTTCGCTTTTCCCTATTTGAATAACTCACTGCTTGTTTTCCCACATCTGATTAAGTGAACAATATTGTGTTTCAATTAATTGTATCTTAAATCTGAATATTCAATTTCCTTATCCTGGATCCTTTTACTTAATGAACCTAAATGATTCTATTAAGCATGAGGCACTCAGCTTCCTTTTAATTATCTTGAGAACTCTGGAGAAGAATTGGGACCATTTTGTTCCAACTGACCTTTGACTAAGGTGGAAAGTCATCTTCCATCAATTTTTGATACTTTATAGAAGCAGTCGTAAAAAGAAACAAAACAATCAAGAATTTCATAGTCATTTGGCAAAGAAGAATGTGAGTGGGGAATTCTATATAGTTTATTAAATAAGAAAAAAATAAAAACCATTTCTGCAGTGCTTGGCTCCAAATTAGTTTTTTCAAAGTCCATGGAAAAAAACATATTCTAAAGTTATGAGGCAGATTTAAGGCACGGAAGTACTGCTATAAGTATAAATCTGGGAGATTGTTATCATAGCACAACTAGTGAAAAAATTGAATCAACTTTAAGTGTTTATCCCACCACTACAGACAAAACAAGATAAGTCAAAATAAACCAACTGCTTCCTTTCATCCAAGAAAAGACATTGCTAAGGTTCACGAATTCATATTTTTCTGAAGAGTGGCATAACTTTAGAGCTCTGGTAAGTTCTCTGAGTATCCACCTAGGCAGATGAGTTAAGTTTTAAATATTACACTCCAGTGGAAAGATTATTGGACTGATTTCAGAGACCTAGCTCTACCACTAAGTAGCTGGTGAATTTAGGCAAATCCCTTAATGAACAGGAGTTTGTTTTCTCCTTCATAAAAAAATCATCGTACATCTGAACAGTTGCTCACAGTTTTTGTAAACTGTCATTTGATCCTTATAATAAAGTAATAAAATTAATAGGACAAAGATTATCTTCCTTCCATAGATGAGAAAATATGGTTTAAAGAATTTATGTCTTTTGAGTTGGGTTATACAGCTAGGAAGTGGAAAGCAAGAACTCGTCCTCAGGTTTTCTGACCAGTTTTCCACTCTTTACACATCACCACAAAGCTATCTGGAGATGCCTTTCAGCTCTAAAATTTCATTACCCTGTAACTAAGAAATAGCTTTGAAACTTCAAATTCATAATCTTCCCTCTCCAGATAAATAAATATGAATGTTCCTACATCTCCACCAAAAAAGTCAATATGTTTTTCCAGTTCAAAATGAGAAAAAAGATTGGAGATTTTAAAAGCATAAGAATCAATCATAATTTTAGCATCTTTCATAGATTTAAAAGGCTTTGCCTGTTTTTTAAAAAAGTGGGGCAATTCTTCAAGAAAAAAAAAACCATAGGGATTCTTAATAAATCTGCAATCTAATCTCAGACAATATATTATCACAAAACAATATAAGTCAAAGGGTCCATGGTTTTGTTTTGTTCCTCAGTCTAAATTGTGGTAGATGATAAATAACAAGTTCTTAGAGAAAGTTATAGCAATGAAGAACAAATAAGTAGGTGTTTTTCCCCATAAATCATCGTTAAAAACTATAGTAGGCCATATTCTCCTGAATTTGGATTTTCAACTGTGAAATGAAAATCTAAGCAATGATAATTAGATTATGAAAAGTGAAAGATATCTTGGTAAAATTCTAACATTGCCATTCCTCTGTATAATTATCAATTTCACAATCAGTGATTTCAATTTATATTTAGGGGTAATTTAAAGAAGAATTCAAAATATTATCTCAAAAATTACAAAGAGAAACAGACTGGCCTTTAAAATACTAGATTTATCTCGGTATTTTGAAGAGATATCTGCATTCCCATGTTCATTGCAGCATTGTTCACAAGAGCCAAGCTATGGAAACAACCTAAGTGTCCATCAATGGGTGGATTAGTTTCCTGGGTGAAATCTGAAACTAGTCCCCATACACACAGGGCAAGGAGAAACCACAAAAAGAAGCAGACCACTCCAGATCAGTGAGTGGCAGGTTTAATAAACAAGAGAACTTACATACAAGGTTTGTCTTGGGCGCTGCAAGGCAAGTGGATCTCCACACCTGCCAGCCAGAATTTTAAAGCTTATATAGAGGCCGTAACAGAGTTCAGTCACATATTCAGCCCAGACAGTCTCAACAATACATTGCTCTCTCAAGGTTGTATCCTTGAAAATGCTCTGGATATGGGAGCAGTAGGAGGAACTTTCCAAGAACGGGGGGTGGAGGGGAGGGGAGGAGCCTCCAATTGCCTGGGGCCTGCTTAAGGGCCAATCTGCAGTCACATCTCCTTGCTGACCTCCTCTAACAAGAAGCAACAGAATACTTGAAAATTAAAATACCATGACCACTTTTAAAAAGCTCAATGGATAGGCTGAGGTCTTAATAAAAAGCAGGTAAATCCAATCAAGGGGTTCTCCTGGAGTACAATATGGAAGAATGAAGCTGAAAAGTGTGAGACAAAAACCAAAAGGCTTAAAGGGTAGATTCCATGATTCCAACATCATATTAACATGGGTTTTAGAGGGAGAGAATGGAGAAAATGGAGCTGAGAAAGAATCATCAAGAAATAAAAAAGAAAATGTTCACTGCACTGAGGAAAGATGACTCTTCAGGTTGTAAAGTCCACCAAATGTCCTGTGGTAATCTTGAAGGATTTCAACATATACAAGTACTGGTAAGATTTCTGAAAACCAATAAAAGCTTCCTGAGAGGTAAACCAAGTTAGTGACCAAGAAATGAGAGTTGGATTAACATCATAGTTCTTGTCCATAACATTGGATGCTTAAATAAAAAATAGGTCTCTAAATTCTATGAAAACATTGCTCGTGGAATATAAATTGATACACCCTCTATAGCTAGCAACCTGTCAATGACCATTGAAATTAAGAATCCACATACTCTTTGACCATGCAGCTGTGTTCCTGGGAATTTCTCCTATAGGCAAATTTGTGCAGGTATAAAACAACAAACATAGAAGCAAACAGATTGGGCTAACCAGAGAAGGCTCCAACAAACCTCAGCAAGTTATCTTCTCCACCTAATAACCACTCCTAGCCCTCTCCCTCTATAATTTCCTTCATTTCCTCAGAGGTCCAACAGGCTGACTGCAACACTATTTCTTCTTCCTCTTACCCATCTACATTTATGTACATTGACAAGCAATATAATGATATATTTTAGTATTTTTGGAATATTTTTATATATGCCAAAATATTCCTCATTCAAAGATAACTAGCACTGCCACAGAGTACCAAATGGGAAGATTCCAGAAGCTAAGTTTTTCTCATATTAAAGAAAGATGTCTTTTTTTCTCTCTAAATGTATAACTTTCTTAAAGAATCTTACTAATACAATTGGTTACAGGTTTCCCTAGAAGTATAAGATACAACTAAGGGTGGCGAATTCGAAAGGAGAAAAGAGCACAAATATAAGACAAGAAAAGAGATAAAGAAGAGACTTTGAAAATTAAGTCTACAAACTATAAGTTGCCTGGAAAGAGTAGGAGGGTCTCCTCTATGAGCTCAGCGTGGGTCTGTTTTAAGCTAATTCAAAACCTTTCCAAATGAGCTTATTAGATTCTAATTTGGTGGCTCAGAACCTAATAAGAATTCAGATCAAACTGTTCTTTCTCAAAGAGACAGCATTGTCAAAGAGCCAAAATTGGAGTGGGTGTTTGGGGGATTGAGTTATACAGTTTTCACATTATGATTCACCTCTCCACCAGCAAACCCTTCCCCCATCTCAACAGCATCTATCATACATTTTTATTCAAATTCCTCTCCACTAAGGACAACCAGAAGCTGAAGAGATGCTCCTACAGAAGTGACCTCCACAAAAATAAAAGTCAATAACACAGAGGATGTCAGAAGCACAAAATGATGAGGACAAAGAAAAAAGTAAAAAAAGAAAAAAAAAGAAAAAAAAAAGAAAAACTGTGTAAGGCAGTAGAAAAGGAAACAATCACAGACCAGAATGAAAAATTAGGGCAATTATCTGGATAATTCAGCCTCAAAACATGCTTCCTGATGATTGACATAAATGTATTTCCTTCCCTGGGCTCCATTTTTACAATAGATGGAACACTGGAGCTACAACAATTGGCTTTCTATTTACAGTAAGTTTAAAGGAAATATACCTTATTTGCTCTTGCTTTAAACTTTGTATCTGGTGCAAAGGAATGTTTTATAAATATGATGCTACCTGACAGTTCGGCTTAGAAGGAAAATAAAATTATTTCTTGCCTGGATTATTTCTTGCCTAGCTTGTCCAAATATCAAATATTGGTCCCAATTCTTCATTTTAGTAGACTTCTAGAATTGGATTAACAGGAATTATTGATTTAGAGCAAACTCATGAATCATAATAACTGGGCTAGGACCTACACCTATTTACCATTTCATCTGTATTTCCAGTTCACACACATACGCACACAATCACAAGCACACAGTCTCCTGTTCAGATTAGAGAAATACTCTTTGGAAAAGAGTATTCATATTTAGCAATCTTTAGAATTCTCTCCAATACATCTACAATATTGGTGAATCATAATCCTACTTAGCAAAATGAAGAGTAGGGAGAAAGGAACCAGTATTTGTTAAGCACCTAACTTGTACCATGCTCTATGTTGCATGTTACTTTCTTCATTTCATTAAATCTTTATATAATCCTTGTGAGGAAAGGATTATGAGATGAGAAAACTGAGGAGGTTTAGAAAGTCCCATCGCCTTTCCCAAAGTCAAACAGCTAATAAGTGGCAGGGCCAAGAGACTAAACTAAGATTCATCTGGTTCTGAAATTGAACCCACTGACACACCAAGAAATTAAAGGACATAAACATGTACAGGTCTCAAGGGAATATACAATGAAGAAGAAAAAAAAACTGCCCAAATATGATGAGAAAACTTTAGTTTTCTGTTTGAGCCAAATGACACCCTGGCATCTGCAGCAATATGAGTATGAAAAAAAAATGTCCTTTCTTTTAGGAACTCTAAGATGTACAAACTCCAGTAAACCACTGGCGTTCTCAAATTTAAAATGAATAGTTTCAACTCTTCCTAAGAGATACCAAATACATACGACATGTAATAACTCACTATTGCCCCAAAGCACAAATTTGAACTTCATGTACCACGAGGCTGATATGTAGAAGTGGGTCACTCAGTGAATTTAGTCTATTGCCCAGTATTCTCTCCCAAATTGTTTTTTTTGTTTGTTTGTTTGTTTTTTTTTTACTTATTGCAATGTTCACTGTCTATTGAGGAGAAGCAGGTGATATGGTAGTTATTCATGAACATCGAGGGTATTCTAGATGAGAAGGGAGAAGCCTGCTGAAAGGGAAGACTCACCACCTGTATTGGTGATAAAGAAAAACTTGGTTAGCTACCATCAGAGAAAACCCTGGGCATTTCCTAGATCTTAGCACTTACAGGACACAGCTGCTAAAATGAAAGACTCATCATATATTGCACATATCAAGTTCAATATTTGGAGTTCATGGTGAATCAATATGACATTTCAGTTCCCAGAGTTACTTACTACAATAAATTAAAGCGGGAATCAGCATACGATGTTGTGCTACACTGACTTCTGCTCATTTCGCGTTTACTACCATGATACTTACCATCCACTGATTGCTGACCTGTATCATGACTATTGTGTTGGGAAACATTACCAATG
>NW_006442482.1:558503-568006 GCF_000325575.1 Pteropus alecto
CAGGAATGATCTCCTTTAGTTGCCAAAATTGGCGAGCACTTTGGGATCCACACTGATGAAACAAACACGATTATCCAGCTCATACTAAATATTTGCTATGGGCTTGGCACCCCCAAGAGAATATACCTTGAGTACAGTAATGGGAAGATGGGAAAGAGAAAAAATATTCTTCTTTACTCATCCTAACATTAATTGTTCTACTCCAGAATGAATAACGGATGGAAGGTTGAATGTAAAAACTTAATTTCAATAGCTAGAGGTCAAGACAAACTTCTAAATTATTATTCCTGCAGATTATTCAAAAGCTGCCTTCATGTATATAGATACAGTTGCCTTCTTGAACCAAAAGAAGACAAAATGTTAGAAATATAAAGATTGTGACAGTCTTGAAGTCTCTGGAACTCACCTAACATCATTTCATCATAACCTGAATCAAAATGGGAGGGATGACAATGATCCCAGAAAGGAAGCTCTACCTATCTCCATCCTTTTGTTTCCCTTCCCTTCCCTTCCCTTCCCTCTTCATTCCCCATAAGGTGCTCATATAGACACTTATACTATAGGTATAAGACTTTAGTACTGGAAGAGACCTTAGAAATCACTTGACCAAAGCCCTCCTAAGTCCTTGCCCAACTTCAGTCAGCTAGTTGCTTATGCGACTGTGGCACAAATGTTAATCTCTTCATTCCCAGCTAAATGTTGTCAGCACAGAGAAATATAGAAAGTAGCAAATGACATGAAGTCAAAAGGAAACATAATAAAGACGATGATCTGCCAAAATAGTTTAGATCCACCAGCCATGATTTGCTTTTTAATAGTATATATGTGATTCAGAGAAATTATAACCATAAATTTAATGACAAATACCAAAATAAATTTAAATCTAAAATATGGATTTACAATAAAGAAAATATTCAAAGCAAGCTTATTGAAGAATGCTATTTTGCTACTCTTCCTTACATATGATAATGAAAAAAGGCAGATAAATTTCACTTTCTCCTGCTAATTTTTAATTAACACCTGATACCTCTCTATCTTGAGTTCTGATTCCAATTCTATGTTTCTGATTTTAAAAAATCATATTTAAATTAGAAAAAGAAATAGCACTGCCCTACTCCTTACTCTTGTGGTTAACTAGCTTCACAAAGAAATGGGGAATTGTCTTTTTGTCAAATACTGTATAAGCTCTTTAGCTATAATTCATAAAACAATGCATCCAGATTGGCATTATGGTATATTAAATACAGAATCAGCTTGGTAGTCCTCTTTTCATTGTCAAGTAAGAAATTGTGAAGATAAATGAACACTGGGAATTTTAAGATCTGGAATGTGATGCCAGCTGGTGCATGGAAGAAATGAATTCAGTCAGGCTACCTGATGTTTCCTGCTGCTGCCTGGAGCAGGGCAGTCTGCAAGGTTGCAAGAAGACCCAATTTGTCCTTGTCTCTCTTTCATGGTTTAAGTGCCAGGGGGAGAAAAAGATCTCTTTATCTCTGTTTAAAGAAAGAAAATATAGATAAGCTGAAGGAAACTTTATAGAAAGCCTAATATACTGGATTTTGGAGACTGCAGCAGAATTTCGACAATTGATTTTAGCAATTGTGGTTTAACAGATAGGAAAGCTGATATTGTACAATGGCTAGTTTCTAAAAATACAGTTGCATTTTTTAAACCAGCCTCGTGTTTTTAACCCTCTGGTTTTCACTTGATAAAAGCTATAGTTCAACAAAATAAAAAACTACAATTTCAGAAATTTGAATGAACTACTTACTGCACTGTTCTACTAAACATTTTAATTCATTTTACATCTTTTTTTACAGTGCCTCCAACATTCATTTGTATGAGAAATACTTATTAACTATGTGCTCTACAGCGAGTTCTGTGCTAAATGCTGAATATATAAAGTTAAGTAACACATACTTCCTCCTTCAACGGCCTTAAGTTTCCAAGGCATAAATGTGCTTGAAAACCAAACCATAAATATCAGTCTGCCCTTTTACAAAATCATCTGGTGATAGTAGAAAAATATGTAATGATCATACTAGTCCCTGAACTTCAAGAATGGTGTGAAGTAGAGATACTATTGGATCAAAGATAGAAACTAGTAAGATCTCTTAGTCCCTTCACCATCCACCCCCAAATACTTATCACTTTCCAGAATCTTCAGAATCCTTCTCACCCTTTAATATGCAATGATTATCATTTGAAGTTTATCATATGTTCTCGTTTATTGTTGGAAATCTGTATAATGTCACCTTCTAAATTCCAGTGTAATCTATTAGGCTGAACCATATGAAATTGTCACTAATCTTTTAGCAAAAAATTAACAATTTCAAATGGTTCGATATAATAAATGCTGTATTTTTCTGCTGCAGAGTTCCTAGAATATGACACACATAATGGATATTCAATTCTATTTGATACAATTTTCTTCACTAGCCTCATTTGTAAGCTGGACAAGGAACTGAGCAGACAATAATTCATTAGTACAGAGGTAACAGTTTCTCTGCAGCTTTAAATCCCTTCAGTTCTCATTATAATTTTGATTTGGTGGTCACATTAGCACTTCCACACTGAAAAGACTATTTCCTGCCTTAGTTAGGATAAGCTAGCCCTTTTGGCTATGGTGCTTCAGTCGTAGTCTTCCAGTAAAATGAGTAGGTTTTGTATTAGTTTCTCAGGAACTGCTGTAACAAGATACCACAAACTATCTTTAAAACAACAGAGATTTATCTTCCCACAGTTCTGGAACCTAGAAGTCCAAAATCAAGGTATCAGCAGAGCCATGCTTCCTCTGAGACTTCAGATAGAATTCTTTCTTGCCTCTTCCTAGCTTCAGGTAGTGTCTGTCAATCCTTGGTGATCCTTGACTTTCAGCAGCAGCACTTCAATTTCTACCTCCACTGTCACATAACATTCTCCACTCAAGTGTCTGTGCTTGTGTCTCTTCTCTTCTTATAAGGACAGCAGTCATATTGGATTAAGGATCCACCATACTCTAGTATGACCTCATCTTAACTAATTACATCTGCAGTGACCCTATTTCTAAATAAGATCACATTTTGAAGTGCTGGGGGTTACAGATTCAACATCTTTGGGGGGGCACAATTCAATCTATAACAGGTTTATTCTTGAAAGTTACAGTTTATCTAAAATGAAGAAAAGTATACTTTTATACAACTTATCTTTAAATAACCGAACTTTTAAAAATTATACAAAGTGAAGTAAGTATTTAAAGTAAGTAAGTATGCAGGCATTATTCAGTAGCCTTCTGACTATTATTAAGTTATTCTCGTCCAGAAATGTATGCACAGAGTCAGTTAAAATGTCCTCTTGCAACTTACATAGTAAGGAATTCAACCCAACCTTTGAACATATACAGGCTCCAGACACTCAGAACCTGAGATGACAGTTGCTACAACCCCTCTTCTGAATTCATCAGTTTTTACTTCCCTGTAACTGTTATTACTTGCCCTCTGCAAATAAATGGAGAAAAGACATTATTTTACCTTTTAACCTTTCCTATACATTCATGTTTCTATAATTTCCCTAATGTTTTCAAACACATGCTAACTGAATTTTCCACTATTTATCTACTCAGATCTCACTCTGAGGCCTCATCTTCTCTGCTTTATACTTGTCATTAATCTATCTTGCTCTCTTTTCTCACCTTACCCAACTCACTACATTGTTTCTACAATCCCTTTATACTATGTACCAAAAAGAATGTTATCTAATTGAGATAAAACTTTTGATATTCATAAAGAGAAGGCTATGTTTTCACATAAACTCAATCGAGAGAATTAGTCCTAAAATTATGTACTGAAATAGAAACTTGATAGGTACAACTATATTAACTACAGCATTAGATCTCATAATCAATCGTTATTTTCAATCAGTTACTTAACGAAAATTACCCACAATAGGGGAACAAATATATTTTAAAAATTCAATAGAATATTAAATATCTATTAAAATAATAATTATCAAAGCTATTTAACAATAAATATGCATATTTAATATTAATAAAAATCTATCATGAAAATTTCTCTGATTTTATTAAAGCTTTGAAAATATTGTTTAGAAAGGAATAGTGATACTAATCGATTATAGAAATAATAGAAAAATATATTTAAATTTGTGGTACATTTTAAAGGTAGCTAATAGAAGAGCACAAATAGCATATACAGTTATCAAACCACTAGAGATAAAAATTGAAACAAAGAGAATCTAATAAGTAAAACAAAAGACTGCAAAAGAAAAGAGAAATTGTGGGTAAGAGAAAACATAAAATCAGATGGTCAGAATGCATCTAAGATGTCAGGAAAAATAATAAATGTAAACATGGTTAAATAACCATGTGGAAAGACAGAGTCTCAGATAGGGCAAAAACACAAATAAAATAAATTCCAGACATGTGCTGTTTACAAAAGACATTCTTAAAATGAAAAATAATACTTTAAAATAAAAGAATAAAAAATGATTCCCCAGCCAGTGTTAGCTAAATGAAAAGTAGAGTAGAATTCAAGGTAAACATGAAAATGGACAAAAATTATATTTATTTTATATTGATGAATAGTACAATACAACAAGAAAGTATAATAATCACAAACTTTTTGTGCGTGTAACAACATAGCTTCAAAATATTTAAATGAGAACTACTTACAAAGCGAACAAACAAAAAAAAAGGATAAATTATGAGTCATGAATTGCAGTGGAACAATGTAGCCACTGTTCTCAGAAATTCAGTTTACAAATTAAGTCAGAAGAGTGAGTTGATGAACGATGGAACTGCATATACCAGATATCTTAAAATATTGTTGATGCCCAACTATTAGAAAAAATACCATCTTTTTAAATATTTATGAAAATATTTACAAATGACTGTTATGCCATATGGAAATTTTCAAAAAATTTAAATAAGAACACTAGGACCAAATTTTCTGACAAGAGTGGAAAGATAAAAAATTTTAAGAATTAAAAAAATTTAAAAATCTTTCTATAAGTTCCAGCACATGTATAGATTCTTTACAACAAAAAAGTCAATTTTACTTTATGCTATTTTACTAAAAGTTAGATTTAAAAAATACTCTTCTTGTGTTAAGGTGCATTGAAAAGCTACAGTCTAAAATCCTCTAGAAATGACTGATAATCAGAGTACTACCTACCAAAAACATTGCATTGTAGGCCAAGTGATACAACAGAAGAAAATTTATGGCCTTAAAGCATATATTAGAATAATAAAAACCTTGAAAAATAACATTACCCCAACATACTAAAAAAATCCTCCCCAAATATATGAGATATTATAACAATAAAAGTTAAATTTCTCTTTATAAAAAATCAAAACAAAATCATAAGGATATAGATGACCTGAGCAACACTGTCCACCAACTTGATCAGATTGGCTTTGACAGGACATTCCACCTCAAAACAGCAGAATACGTTCTTTTCAAATGTATATGGAACATTCACCAAGATAGGCTATCTTCTGGGCCATAAAACAAATCTTAACAAATTTAAAAGGACTGAAATCATACTAAGTATATTCTCTGAAAAAATAATAGAATTAAGCTATTTATAGAATATAGATCATATACATATATTTCCTACTGATTTCTTTTAAAAAACATTAAAATGACAGTAAATAATCTTTAAAAAATATTCATAGATTTCCCAAACACTAATTCGAAAATATATATGCACCCCTATGTTCATTGCAGCATTATGTACAATAGCCAAGATATGAAAGCAACCTAAGTGCCCATCAATTGACAATTGGATAAAAAAGATGTGGTACATAAAGACAATGGAATATTACTCAGCCATAAAAATAGAATGAAATCTTACCATTTGCAACAACATGGATGGACTTAGAGGATATTATGCTAAGTGAAATAAGTCAAATAGAGAAAGGCAAATACCATATGATCTCACTTATACGTGGAATCTAAAGAATAAAATTTAAAAACAAAGAAAACAGAAACAAACTCGCAGATACAGAGAACAAACAGATGATTGCCAAACGGGAGGGTTTGGGCAGCTGGGTGAAAAAGGTAAAGGGATTAAGAAGTACATATTGGTAGTTAAAGCCAGTCACGGGGATATGAAGTACAGCATAGAGAATATAGTCAGTAATATGGTAATAACTATGTATGATGCCAGATGGGTACTAGACTTATTGAGGGGATTGCTTTGTAAATGATATAAATCTCTAACCACTATGCTATACACCTGAAATTAATATGAAAAAATATTGAATGTTAACTGAAATTTAAAAATTTTAAAAAGTGAAAAGACAAAATAAATGGTAATAGATTTCCAAGGATACAGAGAATAGGAAAAGAGCAAACAGAAACACAATTTTGGAAGCTGAAAATCAAATGAACACATGGTTGCCTATGTACCAGAATTGAAAAAGCTGAATCCTATGCAGCAAAGGAGAAAGCCAAGGAGGAATTTAATTTATACCACAGATCCCCCAAAATGCTTCAGAATTTGTTGTTCCCATTACCTCTGAAGTGGGGTAAGAATATGGCTAAAACAAGAAGATAAAATCATTATCCAGCGAGAGAAAAAGAGCTCCTCTATCATTCCATGCAACCAGGTAAACTCCCTCGCCTACCCAGAAGGAGACTGGAGGTGATTCTCTGGAGGTGGAAAATTACAAACTCTGCTGACTGTGGATATCAGGTACAGTATAGAGAAGGGTACCATACTGAAAGTGTGGTGTAAAGTGAAAGTTTTCATGCTGAATGTGAAGACTTCCAACTTTCTTCCTCTACTTAGCTCTCAAAATATGGCAGCCAGGCTTATATCCTGCAGGCAGGGAACTAGAAGAATATTTTTCTAGGACCTCTGACCAGTCAAAAAGAAACACACTAAAAACACTGACATTGTGAAGTTTCTCTACAAAAGGGTCTGGCCAGAAGCTATAGTCATCGAGTCTCAGATATCTGCAAAGAAGTCCTCCATGAGTATTTTAGTGCCCAACCATTATGTACAACTGATATTAGAGGTCACATACAGAGAGGGAGAAAGAGAGAGAGAGAGAAGAGGGAGGGATAAACAAAAGCAAGTTGTAAGAAATAGATTATATGAAGGAAAAAACTTTAAGAAAAAAATCACCTCATAGAAAAATGAAATATCGCATCTACAAAAGAAGAGAAGGATTTTTTTAAAAAAGAATATTTTGAGAATTAAAAAAGAGCTCTCAGAAATAAAAAAAAATGATAGCTGTTTTTTAAAATCTTAATATGAGGGAAAATAATTGTTGACGATACCTCCCATAAATCACAGCAAAAGGACAAAGATACAGAAAAGAGGAAATAAAATAAAATCATAAGACTCTTCCAAAAGGTCTGACATTCTAATAAAAGGAGTTCCAGAAAGAGAAGAGAACATGAAAAGGAAGAAATTATCAAACACATTATTCAAAAAGATTTCCTACAACTGAAAGTCATGAGTTTCCAGATTGAAAGGGCCTATCAATTGATAAAAATAGATCCTCTTCACATCACATCAAGAAATCTCAGAACATTGAACAAAGAGAAGTTACTTAGAGCTTTCAGAAAGAGAGAAAAACAGGTCTCATAAAGTATCAGAATGACATCAGAACTCTCAGTGGCATCACTTGAATTTAGAGGACAACGAGGCATTTCCTTTTAAAATTCTGAAGAAAAATGATCTTCAACCAACATTTTTAGAGCCAGCTAAACTATTACAATAAACTAATTTCTACAAATTCACCTTCTATGAAAATTCACCTCTTCTCTCTCTGGAAGTTATTGAGAGAGGTACTCTACCATAATGAGGTAGTAAACCAACAGGGAGGAAGACATAGGATCCAAGAAACCAGGCATGAACACAAGAGAGGAGAAAGGAACTCCCAGGAGGATGCTGGAGTAAGATTCTGAGATGACTACTTGAAACATCATAGAAAGCAACTAGGCAAGGCAAGTACTGTTCTGAAGGCTTCGGGAATGATTTTTTCAAGATGACATGGACTCTATTTGACGAACATAAATATATTGAGAGAAATTTTGGGTTCAATTAGGGATAAGAACATAAAAAAATGAAGCAAATATGAAAACAAGATAATTATTATTTCCAAGGAAAATTAAAAGGTTCTGTAGAAAAAATAATTAAACAGAGTAATCAGCTGTGAATAACATTTTCTTGGTTCTAAACCTTGGCCAAACATTAGAATCATCTAAGGAGCTTGTAAAACTACAGATGCTCAAACCAAACCTGTATCAATTAAATCGAAAATAGCCATCAGTATTTTTTTAAGCTCTCAAGTGATTTAAATGGGTAGCCAATACATAAACCACTGACTTACTCATAATAAGATAAATTCTGAATATTGATGTAAGCAAAACTACAATACATCGGGAGGATGGTCAGAAGGTTTGGGGATGGTAGGGATGGGGAGTGGTTAAACAGAAAGTTTAATTCTCCATCTTATGTGATAAGAAGTCAGTTGATAATGCTTGAAACTGAGATGTCAGGAAGTAGCCATATAAGCATGTTATATAGAGATGTGAAGATAAACACCAAATGAATCATGTAAAATACTTGAGAGTGAGAAATAAGAGAGGTGGGACTCCACGTCTCTTATAGCATGCATTATACAACTGCTTGACTCTTTAAATTAGCACATGTGTGACTTTGACAAAAAAAAAACTAAATTTAAAATTATAAATAAAAGTTAAAATAATGTAGAAAATAACCACAAAAAGGAAACAAACTAAATCCAGTTTTTGAAAAGCTAATTAAGTAACAAAAATGTTAACTAAGAAAAAGAGAAGAGAAACCACACATGCACACACACACTTGAACTATGAAATGGGACGTAACTAGTGATAGAAGTAATACTAAATAAGATAGTAAGAAAAAAACATGTATCACTTTATACTTAATAAATTTAAAGGCCAGATGACCTGATTTTCTAAGTTATGCAAGTTAGTGACCAAAATAGACTTAAGAAGATGTAAAAAACATGACTAGACTGATAACCATGAAAGAAATTTAAAAACCTACCATGACAAAAGTTGGCAGGCATAGCTTTATACAGGAAATATTCCTGTATTGTACATAAACGGTTCCAGATCATAGGAAAATAAGAAAGTCTTCTAAAATTATACTAAGATCTTGGTTTCATTCTTTTACCAAAGCAGACAAAAAAACTTTTAAATAAAGCCATATAACACTATGATTTATAAGTATAGATGAAAAATTCTAAATATTAGCAAATTGAGTCTGCCTGTGATTAAAGTAATATATTATGATCAAGTAATTAAAATGGAAATAATTTTTACCCTTTTGACCCATCAAATTAGCAAAATATTAAAAGATTTTTGATATTCAGTGTTGACAGTGATGTGGGGAAATAGAACTCTCTTAACTACTGTTGAGAGCATAAACTTTATAGCTTTTTAAAAGATAAACTGACAATCTCTATCTCAATTTAACTAAACTAAAAATATCCTTCATCTCAGCAA
>NW_006442482.1:568057-581356 GCF_000325575.1 Pteropus alecto
GGACAAATATGTATATTCAAGGATGCTCCTTTCAACATTATTTATAAGAGTAGAAAATGATAAAACAATCAAAATGTCCATCTATAGAGGACTGGCTACCTATAATATGTTCCATCTATATTTTGAAATACTATGCGGTAGTTTTAAAAAATGAGATGGATTTCAATGTAAAGATATATCAAAACCATATTAAGTAAAGAAAACTCGTTGCTTATTGGTATAGTTTAAAATATATTTGTGTTTGTATGTGTACATATGTATATTAAATTACATTCAAAGAATTAAATAGATGAATATTAGGCCTTTAATAATGGTTAAGGATAACATAGTAAGGTTTGTGGGGTTTAAGCAGAGAGGGATAAGTGAAAGGCAGCTTTCATTTTTCACTTCTGTGTTTGAATTTTTACAATGAGAATGTATTCATGTAATTCTGTAATTAAAATTAACCAATTAAAATAGATCATGTATGCATGTGGACAGATCCCGAAAAAAACAATTTTTAAATGAAAACCATTTTATGTTTGTTTTTATTTGATTTAAGGTGGTGTGATATTAAGCATTTTAAAAATATATTCTAAGGTTTTATATGGAGCTGGGTTCATATGGCTTCTCCAATTCAGTGAAACATTTTCAACGTTACCAAAGGTCGCAAGATTTTGGAAACAAAAGTTTGAAGGGGATGACAAAAGAGCAAATCTTCTATTCCAAATGTGTTACTTTTTCACAATAAAGAAAAAGATAATTATAATATTGGAATATTTAAAATTTCAATATAACTATCTCCTCACTCAAAATTTGACACACCAATGAGACACTTTTGTGATATAAGGATATTTCTGGGCCCAAGCAAGCCTTTTCAAACAGGCAATTTACTGCATGATTAAAGAGAATTGCAATTGGTCCCATTTCCCCTAATAGCAAACAAATCCTCTGATACATATAAAAAATTTAGAAATCAAATAATTGAGTGTGATATAAAATGATTTGTCTTTGAAGCAGCCTTAGAGAGTAATCAGTTTCATGGAATCAAATCTTGATTTTACTAACCTCAAAAATCTAAACTTCATATAGTAATTTAAATATCTACGATTCAGTTTTTGTCCTGTGGTCCTTAAAAAAGTAGTTAAATATGAAACTTTCGGGCACAATATAGTGATAAAGACATCTCTGTTTTCACCCTGTTTCCAACATGGTTATATTGTTCCCATTCATTTTCCCAGTTCCCTTAGAAGCAGGATGTTCAGGCCATGATTTATTTTAATGAAATTCAGAGAACAGAATTTCCACATAAAACACTGCCAATATACCTCTATACCTCTGACTTCAGGATCCCTGTTGCTCACCATAAATATTACTTGGTCACTCCATGATAACAAATTAGACAGCAAAAGCACTAAGAGCTGTACATTAATGCTTCACATTTTGCAGGCGCCAGGGGGCCATTTAAAGTACTGCAAGGGAAGGGGGAGCTCATGGGAATGAGTTGTGAGATTGCTTCCCTGCAGTCCTCCTCCTGTCACGGAGATCACCAGCTCTGTCCTTAAGGCTCATCCAGTTCCAGGCTCTGAGATGAATGCTGACCTTAGTCTTCAGAAATTTAAGGTGCTATATAGGGTATCACCATGACTCAGCATCATCACCCTACACCTCTGGCTTTGTCTCATAGTGTGCCTAATTATAATCTGTGGGTTTTCTTCCATTTTCACAAGATCAAGCTTCTACCAGTATCCTTGATCTAGCAGCTAGGTCCATGAATCCCTGAGAATCTAAAGGCTAAGAAGACAGATCTTGGTTTGGATCTCAGCCCCATCACTTGCTAGCTCTGTTACTTTGGGCAGGCCTCTTACTTCCTCCAAACCCCAGTTTTATTATCTTAAAACTACAGAATAACAATTCCTACCATATAGAAAATGTAGTACAATGTATGACACATAGTAGATGCTGGATAAATGTTCATTCTCAACACTCACATCTTTCTTGCTGATTTTTCTTTGATAATCTGAGCAGTGTATCTGAACCTCTGAAATTGGAAATATATCATGCTCCTCTTCCAAAATCTATAAGCCAGCCCTAGGGCTAAGCCTCTGCTCACACTGATACAAGTCAGCAACATCTGCCTACTCAAATCTCTGATTTTGCCCAACATTGATCTCTATGGGATCCTTGCTTCTTGAGAGGCACATAACTGATATTTTCTTCCCTTCTGATGTTCTCTCAGAACACTATGCTCCATCCTGGCTCAACAGCTCCACATCATGTGAACTTGGATTTGTATCCCAGTTGCCTGCCCTAACACATTGGGTGATTCTACTGAGAACTATCTCTGAAATCATGCTGAGATTACTCACTGGGTATACTCAGGGAATGGCTTCTGATACATATATATCACAAGTGTTCCTCACTTTCAAAACAGAAAAAAAAAAAAAAACTAAAAACCAGTGATTGACTCTCCCCACCCAGATCCTTTCCTTCACTTTGACCTTGAGAGAAAGATTTGGAAGAGATGAGATTCCAGCTATCAAACTGGTGGAAGAGAGTCGCTAAATGACTGTCCAGTTCCTATTATGCACCAGCATTATGCTAAGAACTCTATATTCATTATTCCTAATTCTCATAACACTGCAAGGTAGCATTGTCCCCATTTAACAGATGGGGAAACTGAAGCTCTATAAGTTTAAATAACGTTCCCAACTTCGCACACTAGGAAGGAACAGAGCTAGAATGTAAACCTTTATTTTACTTCGAAGTCTATAAGGTTTCTTCAAAAAATGGTGGGTTCCTCTCCCACTATACCACAATTTCCCTCACTATACCATTACATGTAAATTAAAGGACTTCTTCAAAAATATTTTTTAAATGTTGAAATTCTCAGAGTAATTTACTTCTTTATCAGCAAAATCAGCCCATGAATCTGTACATATATTTCTTTTGTCTAAATAATACTAATAGCACTTATTCATTGTTTATTATGTATTTGGTGCTGATTTATGTATATTAACTAATTTAATCCTATGAGCTAGGTAATAGTAACATCCTTATTGTATTTCTGAATAAACCAAGCACAGAGAGGTTAACTAAATTGCCCAAGATCACACTGGCAGAGCTATGATCAGAATCCAGGCTATCGTATTGTGTAGCTACAGAGCCCAAGCTCTTATTACCATGTTTTATTGCCTCTCAACAATCAGAATAACTGTGTAAATTCTCCACTTAACTTTGCATGTATAAATAACTTAAGGATCTAATCAATGCCTTTGATATCTGAAGCTACCAAAAAACACTTATTGAAAAACAAAGAGTAGCATGTTGCTTGTGGATCATACTTTCTTATTATTCACAACACTTTGGTATCTGGCTCTTTTTCTCCATAAAGATTGAAGATATGAAATCCTGCATGTTACTGTATAAATCATGCTTACTTGAAAAGGACACATTCAGGGAAAAGTAGAATCTCCAAGAAAATAATTTCTCCTTCCATAACAATAAATAATATAATTTTACTCCATTTAGGTAGCACTCTTTAGATTCTTATAGCAATATAGTGTACCAAAATCAGAGTTTATCATCTAAAGCTTGCAGCAAAGTCATTTTTTAAAATTTATATACTTTATACTCAACAATCCCATATATTATAACTTTCTGGTGTGAACAACAATAATCAATAAGGCATTTAATTTCTAAAAATCAGGCTTGTTTTGTTTTTCTATTGTATGAGTCAGTGTCTGGCACATATAAAGTAAAATGAAGAAAATGAGCTTATAAATCACAGTAATCTCCCGGATAATCACTACTCATTTAGTGAAGGGACAATGTGCTCACTACATGAGGCATTCTTATAAAAGACACCAAGCTGCAATTAACGATCTATAGATCTCATTTGCTCTGAATTAGTAAGTGCTCTGATTCTAATAAATTCTCAATACCTAAGGACCTTATTCTGATTATTTTTATCTCATGCTCCTTGCCCACAGAGAAAGAAAAATGAAAACGATTTCTTCCCTAAATGCCAGCTGAGTGCATTCTTTTCTCCCTATTTCTCATATATCTATCCAAAAAAAATATTCCAACCAAAATGATGTCAGAACACATTTCAATTTTTAAAAAGGTTACAATATTCCTCCAAATCTCTTAACCAGAACATATAACTATTGCAAGGATACTGGATAAATTATATTAAAAAAAAAAAAAAAACTTCAGCTAATGAAAAAATCCTAAAATAACTTCTAAATTATATAGGAAAAATTAAACTGATTTAGCTTTATTTTGAAATATTTATATTATGCTATGAAATGTAAATTTTGATTTTTTAAATAAAATTATTACCTGTCTGCTCAATAATTCTATGTAAACCAAGATTTGATTACCCAAAAGAGCCCACTGCTTGTGTAGAACACATAATGTAATACTTGTTTTATCATTTCTTTTCTCATAACAAAATAAATATAATTTTACTATTCCTGACAGCTATTAGGATTAATAAATGAAAAGAGGAAAAATCATCCGAGGACTCAGGTTTGAGAAACAGAAGAATGAACCTAAAATAGATTTCGGAATCCAAACACTCATTAAGTTAAATCCAAAAAACCCTCTAATCCGTTGCTAGGTTTTGTTTCGGTCAAGGGCCCAGAGATGAGGCACTCAGATTAGAATATTGCAAGCTGAGTTTAATAGTTAAATTTTGAAAAGAAAATGAGTTTAATGTTTATAAAGATTTGGGTAGGATAAAGTTCCCATCCTGAGAGTACCCCTCCTTCTCTTAAGCAAGGCTGAGAGAATTTTATGGCTGAGATAAGGTACAGGTCATCTTAGTTATGCAAAGCGTTACAGCCAATGTCTTTGAACCAGGAAAAACGGCCCCTCTCATCTCACGTAAGCCCTCAGAGTAGAGTTGTCACTTTGAGAGGTGACTTAAAGACTCAGCTCGTGATGGAGTCTCTGGGTACATAGATGATGATAATCTGTGCCCAGCATTGAGGGTTTCTTATCTAGCACATCACAGCACAGAACTGTGGAAGCTGGAGAGAATGGAATCATTTCACAGGAAGGTAACTTCGTCTCAGTCTGATAAAAGTCTGTCAATCCAAGAAGAGAGAAGGGCCACGATCAAATATCTAAGCCATGCTGAAGGGCAGAAAATCCATGTACGCCACATTAAAAGAACAGATGAGAAAATCATACCTCAAACATCAGGAAGGCTGCTTTGAAAGCTCTTTCCTCCAGGACTTGTGACATCAGAATACATTCTTTGCAGTACTCTAAAGGCAGTGGATCATTAAAGGTATTTCTGTTAGCATAACCTACCAACTGCATTAGAAATACATCTGCCAAGCAAATCAAGAGAACATATTTTCGATGTTTGTGGTGAGAAGTGAACTAACACCACAGTAAAAGTAATTAAGGCTTTTGGCTATTTCGATCCCAAACAAAAGAGTACTTTTTCCTTGCCTTCTCAAGTACATTAGTTAAAACTATTTAATGTCGTCTTGATGATGAAATGTCTTCATTCTGAATATCAATTTCTGTGGTGTTATATTTTGTCCCTATTTTGGTTCTAAGAGCGTGCTAGTAAGTGTATGATCCTGACTTCCTCACTTTACACTTTTTCTTAATCATGAGTAGATGGACCTGGGGCTACCTTTAATCATGAGAGCTGAATCTGTATCTAGCTTTCGTCCTCTGAAGCTTATCATGATATTGCCAGCAAATGAGGGAATTAGACACACAATTGTCTCAATTTAATGAGACCCAAACAATATTATTAGATTCTTGATCTCCTTCTCTATTGTAGAGAGAGGTAGCAATGTTACTGATTGGGAAAAGCACTAAACTAGGTAAAGGCCTCCAGATGTCGGAGTTCTAGATGGAAAACACAAGGCAGTTTTCCATCTCCTTTGAGATTTGTCTTGTCCCTTTAACATGGAAAATAAATGGTCACCTCCTACTGTTGCCATTTTTTCCTGTCTCCATCAGTCTTCCATTCACCTTTTAGTTTAGGTCTTTCATTTGCTGTCTTCAAAGGAAAATGCATTAAAAAACTTGTTAAGAATTGCATATTTAAATATATAAATATCTGAATAAGTGTTAGATGTTTATTATATTGTTTCATCTGTTTTCATTATTTATTTGTTTCCTCATATAAGGATTTTTTTTTTCATTTCTTACCACCAGCACCATATTCTACAAAGATTTTGAAGTAATATACAGGAATCCATAAAGCAAAGTAAGACAAAAAAATAAAATTGAGAAAGACAGAAACACAATAATGAGACCAGGTAAAATATAAATTAGCATTGATGAATAAACCCCAGAGAGAAATTCAGGAGGCATATGTGCCAGCCATGGGAGACTACACTATAGTTTATAGTGCAGAGAAACCAACTTGAGCTTGAGCTCACTGGCAGCTAAAGAAAAAGAGGAACTGTGGTCTTCTACTCACTTATAATTCTCAGAATATTTTCTTATTGCCTTTTAATTTGGGGCCACTGAGAATACCAGAAATGTGACCTGTTCCATATTAGAATCATAGACTATCTGAGATGAAAGGGACTGAAGATCATCTAACCCAGTGAAAAATAAAGGGATCAAATGAGTTTTCAGTCCCACAAAGAATAGAAGAGACATTCTAGAACCTTGACATCTGGAGGCCTTTACCTAGTTTAGTGCTTTTCCCAATCAGTAACATTGCTACCTCTCTCTACAATAGAGAAGGAGATCAAGAATCTAATAATATTCTGTTTGAGTCTCATTAAATTGAGACAATTATGTGTTTAATTTCTTTGTTTACTGGCTATATCATGGTAAGCTTCAGAGGACAAAGGCTAGATACGGACTCAGCTTTCATGATTAAAGGTAGCCCCAGGTCCATCTACTCATGATTAAGAAAAAGTGTAAAGTGAGGAGGTAAGGGTCATACCTACACTTACTAGAGCTCTCTTAGAACCAAAATAAGGACAAAAGAGTTCCCAAGTCAGGCAAATATGTTACCTCCATACCCTAGTTCCTACTCTAGTTAGTTCTCTCTCCTCTCTCTCTCTCTCTCTCTCTCTGCTCTCCTTCCCTCCCTCCCTCCCTCTCCACCTCCCTCTCCACCTCCCTCCCTCTTTCTCTCCTTCCCACTCCTTCCCATTCACTGAATTCATCCTTCTGGTTATAAGGAATTATCGGAGAGTATTGAGACAAAAATTCCTAGAACTCATATGTGGCTACAAATGATTATTGTTCCCACCAGCCAAAGTAAACAGATTTCAGAGACTACAAGGACCATTCATCAAAAGGGTTATTCCTTGTGAGTGAAGCTAAATCAGCATCTATATTTACTCTTTAAAATGCTTAAAAACAAGCTTGGGAATGATAAAGCTGAACCACAAGTGAACTATCTGTGGAACAAAGCCTAACAGTTTAAAAGAATATAAGTAAACCCAAAACTCAACAACATAAAATTCACACTGTCCAGCAACTAATAAAAAACTACTAGACCTGTGATAATGCAAGAAAATTTGACACATAACCATGTTTGAAAAAATTATGAGAAAGAGACCAAAAAGTGACAGAGTTGGGAAATTAACAAAAAAGTACATTAAAATCACAATGGAAATGGGATCAATATGCTCAAAATTTTAAAGAAAAACATGAACATAATGATGAGAAAATATAAAATATAAATAAAAGCCAAATGAAATTTATAGAGATGAGAAACAAAATTCATGAAATAAGAAATTAACTGAATTGGATAAACATCAGATTAGCATTGCAGAAGAAGAAAACAGTAAACTTGACATAGCAAATAAAAGAAAAAAGAAACTATCCAAACTGAAGTAAAAGCAGAAAAAAAAATGTGGAAAAAAATAGAAATTCAGTGCCCCATGGAACAATATTAAGTATCTAATATGTGAATTGGAGTCCTAGAAAGAGAAGAGAAAGAGGGAGAAATAGAAAAATTATTTGAAAAACTTACGGTTGAAAATTTCTAAAATCATGTAAACTGAAAATCCCACAGAACGAAGACTATCTACAAATCCCAAGGAAGATAAACAAAAAGAAAACCACAGGAAGTCATATCGTAATCAAATTGTTCAAGAGAGAAAATATTAAATGCAGCCAGAGGAGGGTGGGGAAAAAGTGCATTACATATAGAGAAATAGGAATAAGAAGTATAACAGATTTCTTGTTAGAAACCATTCAAGCCTGGAGACAATGGAATGACATCTTTAAAGCACTGAAAAATATATCTGTCAACCTAAAATTGTAAACCCAGTGAAAATATGTTTCAAACATGGAGGTGAGGTAGACTTCTTGTTTCAGCTCCAACATTAAAAAAATTAGAAGTTGTCACATCTGTTCTTACAAGAACAAGCTGGACAAGTTGAAAATCAAGATTTTCTTGGACCCATTAGAGAACTGAGGTCACAGGGCAAAACACCATCTTGAAATTTGGAGAGACACATTCAGAGAGGCACAGCCAAGATCTGCTTACCTGGAACAGAATCTACAGGAGCCATAAACAGGTAGGAACACTTAATGGTAGTTTTGACAAACTGCTGGAAAATGAACATGGAGTAGTACAAGAGCAAGAAATTCCTGGGGCCAAGTCATGGGCAGGGGTGGGGGGTACACTTTCATGGGCTTTACCTCCAGGAATCCAACCAGGTTCGTATACTGAAGACCCAAGATAGAGCCACTCATAGCTCTGGCAGGGGGAAGGGAAGAATAAATAATATGAAACATGCCCACAGCCTTCTCCAAAAGAAAAGACTTTTCTAGAGCTTTATCACAACTGGAGGAAGGGCATTTCTCCCACTCTAGCCCCTTATAATATTACTGTCTCACTTAAGAGAGAATTTTTTATAAAAGCTATACCACTGGAGGAAAACTTGTGATGGTCACAGCACAGAGACACAGGACCACTAAATGATGGAGATTTAACCACATTATTAAAGAATCAAAATGTTCATCAACGGGTGAATGGATAAATTGTGGAATATCTATACATTGGAATACTACTCAGTAATAAAAAGGAATAAACTACTAATACATACAACAGCATGAATAAATCTCAAAAACTTTATGCTGAGCAAAAGAATTTGGATACAAAAAAGTATGTACTGTATGTTTGTATTGATGTGAAACTTTTTTTAAAAAAGCAAATCTACTCTGTAGTGACAGAAAACAGATAAGTTATTGCTTAGGGGCAGAGGTAGAAAAAGGATTGACTAGGAAAAACACAAGGAAACATTTTTGTGTCATGGAAATGTTCTATATCTTGATTGCGGTGATAGATACATGGGTATACATATTTGTCAAAACTCATCAAAAACGAACACTTAAAATAGGTGTATTTGGGTGCCAAATCCTTTTTAAAAAATTAAAAGTTTTTCTAGCTTACATAGTAAGTACATTTCATCTTGCTCCTTCTTCAGCAGAACTAAAAATGTACCCTTCATCAGTGCTCACCTGACTTATCTTCAGACTTGAAGCCAGCAACTCTGTCACCCCACATCCTTCTCTTCTAAAATAAAAACAATGGGAATTACATTAATCTTTTGTCATCCCTTGTATATACTGGCCCTTGCATTATTTTGATTGCATTTGCCACCATAAATTAATATTTTTCAAACACCCATAGGGTGCTTTGCAACTCCTCTTTGTTCTTTCTCGTGTCAATTGAGTATATTTAGTGCTCTCCATAATATCATCTAAAATTATTTATTTATTTAAAGGAAGAAATTAGTACAATTTCTTTATTCTTTGGAACTGGTCTTGAATTATATGTAAAAAGCCCAAAAGGCAGCTGAGATATCATTCTTTGTCATACCTTAAAAATGTATTTTTTATCTCCAAGCTCAACCTCACAATTCTTGTGAAATAATGTGGCCCTCATATTCTAAGCCTCCATCACAGAAACTTGCTAAACAAATCTTCCTTCCTATCTCTGATAAAATATAAAAAAATAAAATAAACTTGTTCACAAAGCTGCCTTCTTCCCTTTTGAAGCCCAAACCTTTTCCTAATGTATTCCCTGATTAATTAGAACAGTGATACAAATGTCCCTTAGCTAAAGAAGCAATTTTCTCTACTTGCCACTACATTTATCACTGCTCTAAAACATATTTCCCTTTTGCTCATAAATAATGGTAACGAGTTATTGGTCTTCTCACTGAATAGTTGTTTAGATGACTATGTGTCCCTTCTGTTGGGCCAGAAGCATCTGATGAGTGCCTACTACTTGATTTGTACATAATACTTCTTGATGAAGCTAAAGATAAAATCAACATCGTCATCACCCATCCTAAAGATAACCACATCCTATGTGCTCTTGAGTCAATCTTGGGTTACTAATAGCTAAACAGAAATATTAATTTATATAATACTTATAATCAGCCTTACTACAGAACTGTGTACAGTATCTTTACAGAATACAATATACATCTAGAGCCTAAGAAAAGAAATTAAAGTAACCCTTTATTCAGCCTGCCAAGGGACTAGGGAACCTTGTAATTATCTGGCTTTAGACAGAAGAGATACATTGCAATTGGATACACACAAGGGCACAGGTTTATGCCTCAGATGACAGACAGCAGAGAAAAAGCTCTAGAGTGCAAGCTTTCTACCAGACCTTTTTAATTTATTTTCCCCAAATGCATCAAATTTTAATGCTGGCTCTCTGACCTAGTATGTTAGCTTTTTTATGAACTTATGATTAACTAGTACCATAGTAGCAAGAGCTAAATTTTCTTCCATTTAAAACTAAATTTTACTCATAGAAGTTATAACCCCTAAATACTGGGTGAAAGAAACCAAATGAGGAATGAAAGTATTTTAAAAAGACAAATGAGATCAGAAAATTTAGCCTTGCACTATAATTACCAGAGCATCTGGAATTCCATAAGCCAAATCTAGTCAATTCCAACCCAGGGCAATTCAATCTAAAAAGCAGGGTTCAAGAATTAGCCATATCAACTACTGCTGAGTAGTTTAGTCCCGCAAATTAAGATGATCTCTTCCAGACCATGTGGTAATTCACAGCCTTGGATAGAATGGTAACAGCGCTTACAAGAGGTACTTTTACATCCCTTTTATTCAAAGATGACTGTAAGATGTAACAGCATAATTTAGGTGCCTACATTTTGTGGGCAGAATCTGGACTTCCAAATATATGACCAGGATGTGAGCTTGGCTTTTAGCTGTCTTGGAATAAAAAATAGGGCAAGGTTAAGTTATCTAACATATGGCAGAGTCCTCTGGCCATTTTGAACAGGCTCCCTACTCACAATGCACCCTGTGGTTACTGAGAGAATAATTTTGGAAAAGATTTGTTAAAATTGATGAATAGGTATTGATCTAAAAGTTTCCCTTATGAATACTGGTTAAGGGGCAACTTAAAGGATACAAATTGGCATTCTCAAAAGAAAACAAAAATCCCAAAGAAATTCATCCTGCCCAGTACATTTTATAGTAACAATGTTATATTCTTCCAGAAGCAAGCTCAGTTTCACCCATTATCATCAATACCACTATAATTCATTTCTCAACACATCATCTTTAAAAAAATAAGTCCTCACATGTTTTAGTAAATGTTTTATATTATTTAAGTTCTCTCTCATAATGGAATAACACCATAATAAACCTAAAACAGAAACTCTGTACTTCTAGAATGTCTGACAAACTTCATTTTGCTTTTTGTTTTTTTAATTTAGCTCATTTTCTCATGATCTGTAGTGGAACTAGGTGTGTTGGATATTCCACAAAAGTGGATTATCCTATATTCTCTTACATTGTCATGTTTTGTTGTAATTTCTACCTTCTTAAAATTCAAGCACCTGTCCTCAGAACTGTTTAATCTAGAGTTTTATGATTTTCAAATAAAATATATATATTGGAGTGTATATGCTGGTGAGTTTCTGCGGAGTAAAGACTTCAGATATATGTTTTTGCATTCCCTACTGAACCTAAGAGAGCACTAAAGAGTACTGATTCATTGGTACTTATCTCCCACCTAAGCCTGGAATTTGGCAGCAGTAACTAGAGAGTCACATCCAATTCTCAAGTAAGGCAAGTGAGGATCCAAGAAACCAAGCATACATTTAATCAACAATTATTGAGTACTGATCTATTTCTTAGGCATGAGGATACAAAGATAAATAAAACATGTATTCTGTCCTCAAAGATCTCATCATCTAAAAGAAGAAGTAGAAGTAAGTAATTAGATGTTCTATGATAGTTATAAAAACAATGCTATGGAAGTGTCATCATCATCATCATCATCATCATCATCATCACCACTGCCACTTATTAGTACTTACGATGTACCAGGCACTATTCTAAGGACTTTAAATGTGTAACTTTAAATTATATGCTCACAACAGTCCTATAAGACAGGTTTATCCATGGAAAGATCAAATATTGTACTAAAAGTCACACAACTGATAAATGGTAGAGGCCAGTTTCAAATACATAACCAATAAGCAATAATGCCTCTCACAATCCCCATTAATTCTGTTAGTGGATTAGTATATAAGGTCATATGGATGGATTTCCAGGGAAGATGACATTTATTCTGTCTAACCCAGGAACAAAATATGAGTTGAGTCTGTGGTCATCCTTTCAGACTCGTTCAACTTTTAATAATTAATTTTTTATTTTTGAATAATTTTAGATAATACAGATAATAAAGAAAGTTCTCATATCTCCTCACCTAATTTACCCCTCTGTTAACATCTTATATCTCCAATGACATATTTGTCAAAACTAAGAAACCAACATTGATTGGTACATTGCTATTAACTAAAGTCTAGACTTTATTTAATTTCACCACCTTTTCATTAGTGTTCTCTTTCTGTTCCAGGATCCAATTTAGAATACCACGTTGCATTTAGTTGTCATGGTCCCCAGTCTCTTCTGGTCTGTGACAGTTTCTCAGTCTTTCCTTATTTTTTATGACCTTGACAATCTTGAGGAGTATTGACCTGGTATCCTGTATGATTTATCTTATGATTACACTGGGATTGGAGGCTTGAGGAAGAATATTACTGAGGTAAAGTGCCCTTTTCTACTTACGTTATATTGGGGGGAGGGGTATGACATCACCATGATATACTTGGTGTTATTGACTTTCTTCACTTGGTTAATGTAGTATTAGCCAAGTTGCTGTACTATAATGTCACTAGTTTTCCCTTTCTCTAGTCTATTCTTTGAAACTAAGTCACTATGTCCACTAAAATTGGGTGAGGAGGAAGATTAAGCTCTACTTCTTGGAGAGGGTGGGGTATCTACATCTACTATAATCAATTTGTTTTAAAGCCA